>NW_022196913.1:18878167-18917063 GCF_008632895.1 Mastomys coucha | reverse complement strand
CATATTGTTGTTCGTCCTAAGGGGCTGCAAACCCCTCAGCTCCATTGGTCCTTTCTCTATCTCCTTCATTGTGCATGCTAGCATTAGAAGCCTAATGAAGCATAACCCTTAGTCAACCTTACCCACTTGTCCACTGTGTCCCAGGCTGGCAGCTGCTCCTCTGAAGAGCACTCTGCTTTGCTCTGGTTCAGCTTTGTCATCATATAAGGCCTGATCACGTTCCTCGTCTCAGCTCCAACCGACTCCAGGGTGATTCTCCACTCTCCCATATTACTTTGTCCACTGGTTTTATTTTTCCAAGCACTTGGTGCCATTTATTAAGTTTCACCACTGAACTTGGACAACCATTTTTTAGATTCTCTACCAGGCTAAATGTTGGGGTCTTCCCCATCCACCTGCTTGCTTTCTGCAATGTACGCTCAGAAATCACAAAAGGCATGGCTTAACTTGTACTCTTGGCCACTCTGGGCAGCATGAGAAGGGTGTGTCCCAGTTTATGAGATGGAACCTGATGCCTGCTCAGGCAATGGATTCTCTGCCTGGGCTAGAGACATGCTACTACAGTTTGGAGAACAGAAAGCTGTCTGAGGTGCTAACACTCCTTCCCGAGCAGATGCTTGTAGTTGTTACTGTAGGAATCCAGACCCACTGTGCTTCTGCAGCTGCTGCCTCTAGCATCCATGAAGTCTGACAAAAATCTTTCTGGTATAAATTGTTCAGTCTGCCAAAAGCATGTGGCCATTCCAAGCACACTGGGAATGCTAAATTATTTATCTTATTTGATTACCCATTTGGAGTGAAATGAGATCTGCATTTTCATAGCTCAAAGTCTGCAGTGATCTAGGTGGGTTTTATTGCTATTGCTTTTGTACTCTCGAGGACAGCGTTGACTCCTAAGGCCATACTCATTGCTTCCCACCGAAGCCTCTTACCACTGTACTGTATGGATAGTCTTGCTGTGCCTGGAAGGTTTCAGAATCCCATCTGGTGCACCAAGTGCACTCAGTTTTCACTGTTTTCTCGACTTCCTCTAAGGACTTCTCAGGCTTGCTTGGTTTCTGATAACCTTGCCGGTTTTGAAGAGTACCAGTCAAGTATTAATAAAAGGTCCCTATGTTGGGTTTTCATTTTTTCTCCTAATTATTCTGGAAATACATATTTAGATGAGGAATTTCACAAAGATAAGCTGCCATTGTATCTACTATGTAGTTTATTAATTATATAAAACACACATTACTATATGTGTAATATGTGTATGACTTATTGCTAATGATATTGACCTTAGTCACTTATAGTTACTGTTACAGTTTCAGATAGGTTTGCCCACTGTGAATTCTTCTTTATGTTTGTCACTCTTTGGAAGGGACTTCCTATTCTGGATATGCTCTTACCAGGTAGGGAGTATATCTGCTTCTCTGAAGGCATAACAAATGCAGGATACTTCCCTTTTATTAATCTGCCATCTTTTATCTTTATAAGAATAGACTCAGCCGGGCAGTGGTGATGCACACCTTTGATCCTAGCACTTGGGACGTAGAGGCAGGAGGATTTCTGAGATCAAGGCCAGCCTGGTCTTACAGAGTGAGTTCCAGGAGAGTCAGGGCTACACAGAGAAACTCTGTCTCAAAAAACAAGAAGAAGAATGGATTCATGAGTACTTTGTTTTTGAGATATAACCCTTAGCTTTGTCACTCAGATTCTTCTGCCATGGGCGCTCTTTCAGTTGATGCCTCCTATGTTTCTTAGACACTTTGGGTCTCTGTGTGTATTTGCTTTCTAATGTTTTGATATATACTTCTTTCCTTTTGTTGCAATATAATCTAGGTTTCTCAAGGTGACTCATTAAGACTTGGCTCCTGAGATGAATGGCATTTTGTGGTTTCAAATCTCATGGAATTCAATTTTACATAGGAATATCTATCAACCATTTATTTTTTTCTTCCACTCTCAAAATACCTTTCATTTCTAAGGATGGAATGATGGCTACATGAATTTAGAAATAATAGTCTGCTCATGAGTCAATTTAATTATTTCTTATTTTATATGGCATAAAACATATTTGTTTCAAAATAATTCACTAATTTTCTCAATAAGGTTCATTTTATACTCTAAAACATTTTTGTTTTTAATTTTGTGTTTGTGTGTCTGTCTGGTATGTGCATTTGTGCACAGATGCCCATAGAGGCCAAAATCATTGGATCCCATTGGAATTTAAGTCTCAGATGGTTGTGACTCACCCAATGTGGGTGCCAAGAGCTGGATTTAGGTCTTATACAAGCACAGTATGTGCTTTCAACTGCAGAGCCATCTCTTCAGACCCAAACATTTACAGTAGTTTTTATTTGCCTTTTAGTATTAAGGTATTGATTGACTGGATTATTGGTTATAAGAACTCAATCTACTTGACTTTTTAATCTAATTGATAGAGTCACCATTAAAACCATGTTATTTTGCTCTTACTGTCCTTTTTATATCTTAATGAACAGTTTCTTAAAGTAGGAGTGTCTTCTTGCTAAAGAAATCTAAAGAATATATATCTGCCCTTACTTGAAAACTATATCTGCTCTAACTTATTGTCAAAAGAGAACTTCATGGCACAAGTGCTATCCAGAGTATGGCTGCCAGGAACAACATATGTGAAAGTTTTACAGTCAGCTCTCTACTCTGAATTTTCTGTGTTACTCCAGGGTAGAGTAGAAGAAAAGAAAACAACGCAAAACTTGACTTGGACTTACCAGTTTGTGTCCTTTGTGGAACAGTGCTTGCTGAACAATGTTGTATTTTTCCCTCTTCTGTGTACTGTGGTACTAAAGGAAATAGCCACACAGATGTTCCTGGATTCCCTTTGGGAATGTGGGGTAGATAGAGTGTATGGTCCTTTCCACCACCTCATGCTGCCCCTACAAGGAGTTTGTAGCAGACCTTGAGGTAGCAGGGATTTCTCGAGGATGGTTGTGTTTAGGTTTCTATCAGAGTCTACCACAGCACCTCTCAACCTGTGTGTTAGGACTCCCTTAGCTGTCAACCAATCCTTTCACAGGGGTTGCATATCAGATATCCTGCATATTAGATATTTATGTTATGATTCATAACATTGCATAAATTGCAGGTATGAAATAGCAGTGAAAATCAGCTCACAGTTGGGGATTACCACAATCTGAGGAACTGTGTTACAGGGTCATAGCATTAAGAAGGTTAAGAACCACTGTCTTAGCATGTGATGTTTTCCTCTTTGGGGTGGCTGACTGGAGACTCAGAACTAAATATGTGGCTCATTTACAGCCCAGAATTCATCTCTGATTGGGTTTGCTCTTCTATTTTCCATTTGTACTTTAATTTCTGTGTCCACTAATTATTTGGGTTTGGATTTAGGTTTTTGCCATGTGTTAGTTTATGTCTTTATATCACTATAATGAACACCCAAGATGATCAACTTAAAAGAGGAAAGGGTTATTTTGACTCACAAGTATTTCAGTCCATGGTCCATTTGACACGTTGTTTTGGGCCTGTAGTAGACTGGTAGGAATCCCTGGAGGAGCAAGAACACTTACTCATTGAAACTAGAAAGTGAAAAAGAGGAAGAAATGGAAATCTCCCTATTTTCTTTGAGGGTGTGTCTGCATGACTTAAAACTTCTCAACAATTCCCAGCTGTGTCAATGGACACCAGGACTTTATCCTATGGGCCTCTGGTTAACATTTTAGACCCAAGCAATACCCATCATTCTTTCTCTGTATTGGCATTCTAGGCTTCCCTGTGCTATGTAGAGTGTTTGCCAGTATCCCTGGTTTCTGCCCATTTAGTGCCACCACCCCACATTTCCAGCACTCACATGTAACAGTTTAACATATCACAGATGTTTTCATATGTTCCCTAGTGAATAAAACTGGTAGCATTTGCAGTACCAATGGATCCATCTAAAAATACTCCCACACCTAAGACTTGGGGAACATTGTGGAAGAGGGACAAAAAGATTGTAAAAGCCAGAAGATCAAGGAGTTTGCTATGAAATTGTGTCTCCTAGTCATGCCATATGCTACACCCATAAGCCTCATTAAAATGGCTGCCCAAATGTAAGCCAAACAAGAATGACACCAGTAGACATACCAACATGAACTGAGCAAGAGAGTTCTTTACAAAGAACTGTAGGCAACCAAGGAATGCTGAGAGTGGGAGAAATAGTCTTACCCAGGAAAGAACACATCAATTAGTCATGTATGTACATATACATGCATGCATGCAATAACAATTAATGAAAGAGGGCTATTAATTGGAAAGAGAGGAAGGAGGGGCATATGATAGGGTTTGGAGAAAGGACGTAGGAGAGAGAAACGTAATTATATTATAATCTTAAAAAATTAGGTCACTTGCATTTATGTCAACATTAAAATATTTTCGGAAGCCAATTGTAGCAGCACACAGTTTAAATCTCAGCACTCAGGAAGCAGAGGCAGGTCAATCTCTGTGAGATCAAGGCCAGCATGGTCTATATAGAGAGTTCCAGAATAGCCAGAATTACATAGAAAGACCCTGTCTAAAAAAAATTTCCTTTATTTCAAGGTAATTTATGACATCTCAAAATAGCAATAATGATACGAATAAGACTTAACTGTTTTTTTTTTAAAAAGAACAGAGCATGTATACATATTTGAGCCTAGAAATTAGAACAATGATCTGTGACCAGTATGTCACTGCTAACCCTGACTCCCTGCATCATTTGCACCTATGAGTGGACTTTAGCTTCACAAGGTGCTATGTTTTAAAGAGAGAAACTCATAAAGTGTTAGAAAAGAGAATGTCAACTGGACAAGACTCCTTTGGCATGCCCACTACATTCACTCATAAGCCTGCTAAGTCAGGAGCTGGTGGTTGTTGGGTGTCCCTTAAGTCTGTGTGGGCTGACAGCACACACACAGGCCTTTGCTACCTATCAAGGTGTGGATATGATCTGGAATAAGCAACCATGCGGAGGTGAGGGTGGAGCAGGGGAAAAGGTTCTGATGAGCTTCACATTAGGGCATAGAGACATAGAGACAGAGTTTGACACTTTGAAGAGGGGCACTCATTGCATCTAAAGACTCCTTTGAGGCTACATGATGCGTTTGTATAATTGTGTGCCCCTTGGTGAACTTTCTAGGCAAACACATCATTTGTCAGAGTTAAATAATTGAACAGCAAGTTTTATGTGATTTGAGCCTTAAAAAAAAAGTTGTATAGAGTACAAACATGCCTTTTACTTTAATAAACATGATTTCATTCTGCTTTCACTATATATTCCTTTGAAGAAGAGCCATGAAGTAGTTTTTCTTTTGTTATGGCATATCAGATGAAATGAAGATATTAGAAACCTGTAAGAAGTACTTTTCAAAACATAGATACGAAATTCATCCAAGCTGACAAATCAGATGTCTATACTTGCTTATACCTGTCTAGATCTTCATATGATGGGTAAAATGAAAGTATTTAAGGAAACAATGAATTTCTTTGACTTAAGGTCAAGTCATGCTTTTGCTGTTGTTCAAATGGTCACTTTCTATCTTCCAAGATTCTCCAGAGATAGCCCCTCATGGGATATAAGACATGTAGTACTGGAAGTGTTGACAGGTGGTACAGTACTTGCCTAGCAAGTAAAAGACCTTGGGTTCATCCCAAGTTCTGACAGCAAAAGAAAAATAAAATGAAAAGTGTATGATAAAAGAGTTCAGGTTGCAAAAGAACTGACCACCAGCCATGAAAATCTTACAACAAACCTGAATTTTATTTAATGGTACAAGTTTCTTTTCAGTCTTCTGTGCTAGATAGCAAGCACAATCTTGCTAAATTCCATATTCTTACTCCTAGCAGAAGCTAGGTGAATGATGGGTACTTAATACACACCTGGGTTAGTTTATATGTAGTAAGAGTGCAAAGTGTTTCCCAAAAACGTATAGAGCACCTACTCCCACTTACAAAGAAATCATTGTGTGGCATGTGTCATGAGGTCTCTTATGAATGGCCTATGGGACTTGGGACAGAATTAGGACTGAGCTGTGAGACAAAAGAAAGTATTACATAGGTCTGCCAGAAAGATGGCCATAGATTTCCCAGCACCCTAGAACAAAACCATCCTCAACATTTTTTTCCATTAGCTTGGAAGGCTGGGCTTTTAGTTCTTGTCTTTAAATATGATTCACTTTGGAGGAACAAAGACTTGTGAGAGCAACTTTTTGCTATGGGCTGATCTACCGAACCCATCAACACTGTCACCAGTCCAGCTCTAGTGCTCCATGGAAGAGGACTACCCCACAGCCCAGTCCTTACATATCACTACTCCCCAGGAGCTTCCTACCTATTAACTCTTATTTTCATTGTGATCATTTGTGCTAGTTTGTATTTCCTTCTATTTTTGTAACCAGTTCTGAGGTGTTGTCTATCCTGCTACCATCTGAAGCCTCAGATGACTTTAGTTGTAAAAAGCAGCGAGACTTAAAAATGTCTGTTCTATTCTGCAAAACAATTCAACTAACATGCATGTATGTATATAAAGACTTAAGAAAGTACGAAATTATTATTATAACACACTGGTTAATTGCTATAGGTAAAACTGGCAGATGGAGGCTTAAATTGAAGCTGGAAGTTTATGAGGAAAAACAAAATATTTCCTTGCTATCAAAGTACCCTTTCTCTCTTGTTGATTGTAAAAGGACATGTAACAGATTTGGAACAAATATCACCCTAGTGACTTAAGACCTTTTTCACCTCCTGCTAATGTACTATGAAACACACATCATTTCTACTGATTCTCATTCAGAACACACTTCCGTCTGACTGTGATATAACACTGTAAGACAAACCCAGATTGAGGAACAATTTACAAAATAATTTCATTCCAAATTGGGAAGTCAAGGAAAGACTGAGGAATGTCCAGGGCTCAAAGGAAAGCAAGGAGGCATAAACAAACACCATGAAAAATCCTGGAACAAAAATGTACATCAATAAAATGTGACAAGAGTCTTTAGAATATGACATTCATTGTACGGTATTTATTTTTGACCAGTATACCATAGTAATCAGATGTTAACATAAAGGTAGATTTGGTGGAAGATACATGACATTTGCAATTATTCTGTAAGTCTAAGTTATGGTAAAGTAATTTTTTAAATAAAAAGCTCCATAGGAATGTTGTTCAGAGCTTTTTCTTTTTACTTGTTCCAAAGATTTTTAGTACAAATGTGCTCATACAGATGAATTGTTTATATTGTATGTGTCATGTGATTTGCAAATAACAGTTTTGCGTTCAATAATTTTATAATAAAGCCATTTATTGTAACTAAATTTGAAGTTCAATAGACAATCATGAATAATTGTCATGGTTTTAGCTATTCATGTGGCATTGCTGAATCTAAATGTTTTAGTTAACAAAGTGATAACTAACACTTATTGCATTTACTGCAAATTAGGTACTGTAATGAATGTTTTAAATACCTTATTTCATAATTTTCCACAATAACCCTATTATTACTACATTATAGATATAAAAATATTTAGAGATATAAAATAGTATGCTTAACTTCAGTCTTTTGTTTGTGAAGCCAAGGCTTGAACTATCATTTAAGCTTTTGATTATACTATTTATAATGCAGCTTAATAATAATAACAGTTGATTCTCTCTCCCTGGTATTATCATAGAGTCAACATTTTAAGGATTATATTATAGTGACCAAAAAAATTGGCCAGTGATTTATGACCTTCAACTCAATGCAAACAAGCAAAGCAGGGTGTACAGAGAAGATAGAAGTATCAAGTGATTCCTAAAAAATTCATTGCATAGAGTAATTAAAAACAAGACAGGATGCAGGCTGGCTCTGAAGGTAACAACAGATTACAGCATTAGTCCCAGAACCCCTATATAAGAGACTAACTCAGCCAAGAAGCTTCACTTGGTGTAGAGTGCTCAATAAGAAAAGCCGTGAGTAGGCCACAGATGACCCTCACCTGGTATCTTAGTCACGGTTTCTGTTCCTGCACAAACATCACGACCAAGAAGCAAGTTGGGGAGGAAAGGGTTTATTCAGCTTACACTTCCACACTGCTGTTGATCACCAAAGGAAGTCAGGACTGGAACTCAAGCAGGTCAGGAAGAAGGAGCTGATGCAGGGGCCATGGAGGGATGTTCCTTACTGGCTTGCTTCCCCTGGCTTGCTCAGCCTGCTCTCTTATAGAACCCAAGACTTCCAGCCCAGGGATGGCACCACCCACAAGGAGCCCTCCCGCCTTGATCACTAATTGAAAAAATGCCCCACAGCTGGATCTCATGGAGGCATTTCTCACCTGAATATGTGATAGTCACATATCCAGAGGAGGCTTTTCTCTATGATAACTTCAGCTGTGCGAAGTTGACACACAAAACCAGCCAGTACACCTGGCTAGGCCTCCTGCTAACTCTGGGATAAAACAATACAGTGGTTGTGGGAGCAGAGAAAGCAAAGGGAAAATAAGACAGTTAATGTACTCGTTACTGATTTCTGATGGTGTATATATCTCTGGGTGGACCTAAACCTCAAGGACAGCCTGAAGATTAGAGGGGTAGGAAGGCCTGAAAAAGCTCAGTGGCCTGGACAGCATGGCTTGGCAGTTAGTTATGCTTTCATCTCAGGTGACTGCATGCAGGAAGAAGGACACATCTCAGAGAGGTCTCATTTGCGGTTTATATAACCATTATTTATTGCTGTGCTTAGTTATAGAAAGCTCTTAAGAAAACTTGTTCTTATGAAAACAATTGATCTACACTATTTTATTGTATAAATATGAACAGACAATGAAGAATCTTAACTGAAGATATTTTAAAATAACAGATCAAACAGATAAAGGAAGATGTGGACTGCCTGGAAAAGAAATGCTAGAATTAACAATTTAAGTAAACATTGAAATATACTCCTCTAGAAATCTCAAGAGTAGTTGAGGGAAAAATAGTTTCCTAAAAAGACAATTTGTTACAAAAACAAGAAATCCAAAATATGATAACTGAATAAACTCTTCACATTCGCATTAAATAATACTGATTATTAAATTAGGGATGTAGAAACTAACTTGAGGCACAGAGTGCAGAGCAAAATGTAAACAACTAGGAATTATGAATTATAGTCTATCCAATATATGCTCACCCATATCCATTCTAACTGGATATGCTAGCCAATTTTATATCAACTTGACACAAACAAGAGTTATTGGAAAAGGGAACCACAGTTGAGGAAAATGTCCTAACCAAATAGGCCTATGGGCAAGGTTATGGTGAATTTTCTTGATTGATGATTGATATGTGTCTTAGGGTTTCATTGCTGTGAACAGACATCATGACAAAGGCAACTCTTATAAGGAACAACATTTAATTGGGGCTGACTTACAGGTCAGAGGTTCAGTCCATTATCAAGGTAGGAGCATAGCAGTGTCCAGGTAGATACGGGGCTGGAGGAGCTGAAAGCTCTACATTTTGATCTAAAGGCAGACAGAAGAAGACTAGCTTCTGCATGTCTAGGAAGAGGGTCTCAAAGCTCACCCCCATGGTGATACACTTCCTCCAACAAAGTCACACAAACTCTATCAAGGTCATACCTTATAATAATGCCACTTTATGTGCCAAGCATATTCAAATCACAATATGAGAAAACACAGCTCACCATAGGCCACTGATGGGTTAGCTGAGCAAACAACACTCCATGGCTTCTGCTTCAGCTCCTGCCTCCAGGTCCTGTTCTGCTTGTAACCTGGAATAAACCCTTTCCTCCCCAAGTTGTTTTTGCTTATACTATTTTGTCACAGAAATGGAAACCTTAACTCTGACTTCAGAGCAGATGGAAATGGGGAAATTTTAAAGATATGTAAAAGAACATTTATTTGGACTGGACCTGTGCTTGAGGTTTCTAGTAGAAAGGTTTTCCCAAACTGATATATGATATTGAAACACATGCATATATTCATGTTCTAAGAATGTGTTTTAATTTTGTGGATAAGGCAAAAGATTCTATAAATCTCTGTACTAAAATAGCATATAGTAGAGACAGATAATGTCATCTGATAGATCAGTGAGCATGCTAGTTACTCAATGAGAAGCAAAGATGCACCAGGTTGTGAGCCTGCATTATTTTGGATAGATAATGTAGCATTTGTACAGCCACAGGATAAATACACTTTGAGGCATATTGAAAGTTAAGAAATACTCCATCAACCCATTATTTCTGAGAAAATAATGGCCAGTCTGGTGGGGACATTTTCTCAGTTGAGATTATCTCTTCTAAAATGACTCTTGCTTATGTTAACATGACATAAAACTAGCCAGGATACAGGTATATCTAACTTCTCATGGTTTACTCCTGATACTCAAAGTATATTTCTCCTGTGGCTGTACAAATGCTACATTATCTATCCAAAATAATGCAGGTTCACAACCTGGTGAATCTTTGCTTCTCATTTAGTAACTAGCATGCTCACCTATCTATCAGATGACATTATCTGTCTCTTCTATATGCTATTATAGTACAGAGATTTATAGAACCTTTCATCTTTCAATGAGTTTTCCTGATCTCGTTTCCTTCAGCACCAACAGAACATTAACATTGTTTGCATATTTGTTCAAATCCGAAAGGGTTCATAGGAAACACACATAAACTAGAATAAAAATATGTTTCTTATTCACTCTTTCATCAGTACATGGCTGCTTTTAAATACATGCCTGTCTTATTCCATTTCCTGCTGCAGTAGCAAGTACTACAGACTGGATAGTTTATAGCAAAACCTAAGTATTTATTGTCATAAGTCTGAAGGTTGGGAATATAAGACCAAAGGACAGTATCTGTTAAGGACTAAGGGTACACTGGGGAAAGGCAGCAGTGATTCAGCTTGCATCTGAAGGAACTCACTTTTATAACAAGACCAGGCCCATGATATCTAATCTACTACCAAGGCATCATGACCCAATCACCTCTTAGAGGTCTTAGAAGTCCTACACCTAATTCTGTCATACTGACAATTAAATTCAACATGGGTCTTCAGGAAACACTCAAGCCATACAAATGCTTATGCTTTTTTACTGTTGAGGTAAGTAGAATGTTTAATTTTACTTCCATAATTACTGCCTTTGATCACTTCAGAAGATCCATTTCCCCTTGACTCTGTAATACTACTTAAGTCCCACATCTTAGCTAAGAATATTTGAAGTCAAGTGTTGTGTTTGAAAATGATGGATGACTACCTTTATAAAGATCAAACTTTTAGCCTGTGGGTATTTATACAAACCCAGTAGTAGGCTGAGTGTAGTCAATGCACTTTGATCGGGACATAACTTCATTCTAAGATGAGAAGCATCTGAGTATTTTTAAAAAGAGGCATCAGAACTAGAATGTAACTCATTCTGCTTAATTTTCTGGTTCCTTCTGCCTATTTATCAGTTATATGTTAGGACGCCAGAAAAGGGGTACTGGTAGCAAGAAAATGGCCATGGCTCTTAGTACTTGGTGAGTTTGCCTTGGTTTTCAAACTCTGTCATAAATTTATGTAGTAAATATCACAGTTGATTGACCATCAAACTGATAGGTTAACCTTCAAAATAGTAGATAGGTTTTTGTTCAATCAAATGAGATATGTCAGAAAATTCTTGGAAATTATGAAATCACCATTAAATGTAAATGTTCTCATGAAGATATAATGGATTACTATCAAATTAAAAGTGTCCTAGAGGAATAAAATTATCTGAAGTAAACAACAAAGAGGACAGGACATATCTAGGGATCTAAGATGTCAAATACCTAAAGAGGCAGTTTAAAAGAAACTGTACTTTGGGAACAAAAACATTGAGAATTCTTCAAAGACTATTTTATTTTTTGATAGGGATGAAGTACAACACAAAAAGAAGGAATGAAATGTGGAAAGCGGTGTGGAATATAAGAATCTTGAGTTTATTAAAAATGGTAATGTAGTGTTCATGGAAAAGAATATAAATATTAACTAAATAATAATGTGATGGCAAATGCAGATTTACTTAAAACACAATATGGTAGATTTGTCAAGAGCTTATCTCCATATTTAGTATTAAATCATTATTTCTCTTTTTCTCTATAATAATTATCTTCAAGATAATAAAAGTGGTCTCATATTTACCCTGGGCCACACTGGACACCTGTTTCATAGAATTGACATGACAGAATTCCTGCTGCCCAGTGGCTGGCTCTGTGCAGACACTCATAATCTCCATGCCCAGCATAGTATCACAGGTGTAGCAATTAGTGAAATTATACATACAAATAAGACACACAGACTCAAAAGGTATTTTATTCATGGGTAAGGTCTCTTATCCTTAGAGATAACAACTACTTTGCTTAGAGAGCAAAGAACTACATTTTGCGTGCATCTTTTTTATTTTGTTTGGGTGTTTAAATCAATAAATCCAAAGTTACTTCTGTGATAGCTGTGGAGGAAGAAGATTAACAGCTTTAGTTAAGTAATTAACAACATTCAATTAGAGTGGGAAAAAATTACAACCATCTAAACACTATATGAAAAGAACCAACCACTGTAAAGGCCTTTTGAACAACACACACAAATAACAAACACAAGAAATATATAAAAATTTAATGTACAAAATGCCATCATGTAAAGAAAAAATTCTAACATTAACATTTTGGTATATGCCACAGTTTCTTTCCCTGTTGCATTGATAAGACACCTTGTAATACAACGTAAAGGAGGAAGGATTTATTTTTTTCTCACAGTTCAAGAGTGTAGTCCATCATGATGGGGAAGTTAAAATAGCAGGAGCTTGAAGGAGCTGGTCACTTAATTAGGAGCAGAAACAGTGAATGCATGCTGAAGCTGAGGAAAGTGTGTATTCTGGAACTAGGGAAATAATCACAAGATGAGTTCTGGGACCCATTAGACCTCTATGAGTTGGACTTTGGCTAAATTCCATTGAGCACCTAGCTTTTATAAGCTCCCACTTTTACTGGGGGGCTACAATTCATTTGAGGTCTTCTAGAGTCAATGTCAGTTTAGAATGAGTGTTAGGTCCTGAAAGAGATCTATTCCCCCTTAATATATAGGTAATACATAGTCTTATCCCTGTATAAGGGTATAGTTTGCTTTGTAGAAAAAATAAGAGAAAGATTAATAGTAAAACTTTTCAGTATTCTGGCAAGGTCTTTCCTTGCATGGACCTGGCCTCCCTTTATTGAAGGGATTCTGGATAGGTACACTGGCTGAGGTCTGGAAACTGGTTGAGAAGATGTAATTCTCTGAACAAGATAATCTTATATTTATTTGTTCTAGACAAACTAGGACTTAGTATACTTCCTATCTATTTTACTTTTGAAAGTACCATGATTAATTAGCCAGACAATAAGGTCTATAGAAATCAGACTATCATGAACATTGATTGGCTCATGCTATGCATTGTGCTAAGTATGCTCATACTGCTTTTTATGATTCAAGGCTGCTACTTGGCCCTTGCTACACTAGGATCCAATTAGACATATTACATTTAATTAACCTACTCAAGCAGCTGCCTCTCCCACTCTAAGGTCTGGAGTACAAAGAAGAGCAATAGAAGACCTCTTCAAATATGCTGCTGCCTCTCTTGCCAATCTGTGTCATAGTTTCAGTAAGCTTATTCTTCTGAACCCTCCCACTGTGGAGCATTAGCATAGCAAACCTGCTCCAGCAGTAACTGTTGAATAATGCAGACGGTAATATTCATGAACAATACCAAGCTAATCTATCAAGGAAATACACTGATTTACTAATGTTCTTTGAGATTCTTATATTCATAATATTGTCTTAGCAAATATATTTTTTCTGAAAAGCTTATGCTTTTCTAGATTTGGATATATCAACAATGTATGTAAGTATGTATGTATGTATGTACGTATGTATGCATGTATGTGAACCAAAAACCCTGAGTAACAAACCTCATTATATCAAGATATAATTATATCAAGATATAATTGCTATTAATTCTTGATGCCCTTCAAACATTTTTCATGTATGCATGTGATGCATACAATATGGAAGATGCATCTGTTTGTTTATTTATTTATTATTTAATCTTTTGTTTACAGTCTAGACTTTATCCCCCTGCTAACCCACCCTCTGACTGTTCCACATCCCATACCTCCTCCCCCTTTTCTCTAAGAGGATGTCTTCCCCCAATCCCACCAGACCTCCTCACTCCCTGGGGCCCCAAGTCTCTCAAGTGTTAGGTGCATCTTCTGTGACTGAGTCCAGACCCAGCAGTCCTCTGCTCTATATGTGTTGGGGGCCTCATATCAACTGGTATATGCTGCTTGGTTGGTGGCCCAGTGTCTGAGAGATCTCGGGGGTTCAGGTCAGTTGAGACTGCTGGTCCTCCTAAAGGGTCGCCCTCCTCTTCAGCTTCTTCCAGTTTTTCCCTAATTCAACCACAGGGGTCGGCAGCTTCTGTCTATTGATTAGGTGTAAATATCTGCACCTGACTCTTTTAGCTGCTTTTTGGCCTTTCAGAAGGCAGCCATGCTTTGCCCCCATTGTAAGCACACCATAGCATCAGTAATAGTACCTCGCTTTAGGGCCTCCCCCTGAGCTGGATCTCAGTTTGAGTCTGTCACTGGACCTCCTTTTCCTTGGGCTCTTCTCCATTTTTGTTCCTGTAGTTCTTTCAGACAGGAACAGTTCTGGTTCAGAGTTTTTAACTGTGGGATGGCAACCCCATTCCTCCACATAATGCCCTCTCTTTCTACTGGAGGTGAACTCCACAAGTCCCCTCTCCCCATTGTAGGGTATTTCATCTAAAGTCCCTCCCTTTGAATTCTGAGAGTCTCTTACCTCCCAGGTCTCTGGTACATTCTAGGGGGTCCCCCACCTCCTACCTCCCAAGATTGCCTGTTTAGATTCTTTCTGCTGGCCCTCGGTGCTTCAGTCCTGCCCCCCAATACCTGATCATGTTCCCCTCTTTCCCTCGCTGTTGCCTTTCCCACCCCACCCAGGTTGTCCCCTCCTGCCTCCTCCTGTGATTGCTTTCTTCTCCCCCCCCCCCAAGTGGGATTAAGGCATCCTCCCTTGGGCTCCTCTGTTTCTTGAGTTCTGTGGATTGGACCTTGGGAATTCTGTACTTTATTTTGGCTAATATCCACTTATTAGTGAGTACATATCATGCATGTCCTTTTGGATCTAAGTTACCTCACTCAGGATGATATTTTCTAGTTTCATCCATTTGCCTGCATAATGCAGGATGTCTTCATTCTTAGGAGCTGAATAGTATTCCACTATGTAAGTGAACCACATCTTCTTTATCCATTCTTCTGATGTGGGACACCTGGATTGTTTCCAGCTTCTGGCTATCACAAATACGGCTTCTATGAACATAGTGGAACATGTGCCCCTGTGGCATGGTGGGGCATCTTTTGGGTATATTCCCAAGAGTGGTATAGCTAGGTCTTCAGGTAGATCTCTTTCAAATTTTCTGTTTTTTTTTTTTTTTAAGATTTATTTATTATTATATGTAAGTACACTGTCACTGTCTTCAGACACTCCAGAAGAGGGCATAAGATCTCATTACAGATGGTTTTGAGCCACCATGTGGTTGCTGAGATTTGAACTCAGGATCTTCAGAAGAGCAGTCAGTGCTCTTAAACAATGAGCCATCTCACCAGCCCTATTTCAAATTTTCTGAGGAACCTCCAAATTGATTTCCAGAGTGGTTGTACCAGTTTGCAATCCTACCAGCAATGGAGAAGTGTTTCTCTTTCTCCACATCCTTGCCAACATGTGCTATCACCTGAATTTTTGATATTAGCCACTCTGAGGTGTAAGATGTAATCTCAGCGTTGTTTTGATTTGCATTTCCCTGATGACTAAGGACTTTGAACATTTCTTTAAGTACTTCTCAGCCATTTGAGATTCCTCTGTTGTGAATTCTGTTTAGTTCTATACCCCATTTTTTGATTGGGTTGTTTGGTTTCTTGGTGGTTAGCTTCTTGAGTTCTTTATATATTTTGGATGTTACTCTTTTATCGGATGTGGGGTTAGTGAAGGCTTTTTCCCAATCTGTTGGTTGCTGATTTGTGGTATTGGTTCAAAGACAGATACGTTGGTCAATGGAATATAATTGAAGACCCAGAAATAAAACCACACATTTGCAGACACTTGATCTTTGACAAAGAAGACAAAAATATACAATGGAAAAAATAAAACATCCTCAATAAATGGTGCTGGTCTAACTGGCAGTCTGTATGTAGAAAAATGAAAAAGATCCATATTTGTCACCTTGCACAAAGCTCAAGTCCAAGTGGATCAAGGGCCTCAACATAAAACCAGGTACACTAAATCTAATAGAAGAGAAAGTGAGAAAGAGCCACAAACTCATAGGTACAGTGGGAAATTTCCTGAACAGAACTCCAATGGCTCAGGCTCTAAGATCAAGAATTGATAAATGGGACCTCATGCAACCTCAGTTTTACAGAATTGGAAAGCTTCTATAAGGCAAAGGAAGGTGCATCTTTAAAAACATTTTTATTAGTTCTCAGAGAATTTTATACAATATATTTTGAACTTATTCACTTTCCTTCTCTTAACTCTCTCTCAGCTTTCCCATCCCTTCCCATCTAACTATGAGCTGGTGTATTTTCTCCCACTGAGTCCAGTTTGTGTTGCCCAGATTGTTTTGGGATTGGGCTTGCTCTAACATGTGAGCAGCCAATCAGGTATCACATTATTAAAGGAAATTTACTCTTCCTCCCAACCCAGCACTATCAAATGCTAATTGCTTCACAGCTAGCAGTGGGAATCATACCTATTTTCCTCACTCTATGCAGAGATTTTGGATGACTGGACCTTAGAAAAGTCTTGTGCATGCTATCACAATAGTTGTGAATTCATAAGTGCATATGCCTTGTTGTGTCTGGAAAGCAGTTATAATCATCCACCACTCTGGCTCATACAGTCTTTCTAACCCTTCTTATGCAAAGATTCCTGGGTCCTGAGCTAAGAGGTGCAATAGGAATCTCCAATTTGAAGCTGAGCACTCCATAGTCTTGTTCTCTGCACTCCGACCAGTTAGAAGTATTATGTGTAAATTTCCATCTAGTGCAAGAAGCTTCTCTGCTGACAGTTGAAAGATGTTCTATTTATAAATAGGGCAATATGTCATTAGAAGCCAATTTAATAATAAATCAATTTGGCTGAATACTAGTATTAGGTTCTTCCTTAGGGCCTATGACCTAATCACAAGGTTCTTTTTTTTAAAAAAAATATTTTCAGTTTTCTTTATTGATAATATAATTGAGATATTTATTTTATAGATTTAAATTAGCTTAAGATTGAATGGAATAATTAGCTACAGTGTGGTCCAGAAATTAAAATATACAAAAGACCTTTATAAACAGACTTATCCCAACTCCTGGTACATTTACAAATCACTAGATACATTTTTAAAGTAAAGATTATAAAAATAAAACTAATTCATCCAATGTTTACCAATATATGACAAGAAATCTTTACATACATGAAAAATGCAGAAATAACATTTGAAGCTTAATTTTAATGTCTTGAAAATCACATCAATTCTATACAAATCACTACATCTAGAGACAGCTTACTGCTTCTACTCCATGTGTCATGCTTACAACAAAAGAGAAAATTGTTCTAAACACAGTGACCAGAATTCTTATATTCGAAACAACCTCTTTAAAATGTAACAATTGAAACATGTTTTATATTTATGCTTAGAACTATAACACAGTAAACTTATATTACATGGAAGTTACATGGAAGAACTTATATCTTGACATAATACCTTGGAAATATTGCTTCATCTAAATTGATGGTCCATTTAAATTTTCTAGTACATACCAAGTTATTTGAAACAAGCATGTACAATGCTACTCTCCTTTTAAGGGCAAAGATATTTAATTTTTATTATCACTGCCTTTGAGAAATGCAGTGGTTTTTTTTTTTAAAACTCATGAAAATCAAAGTACATGAATATAGCATTTGAACAAGACCTGAGACCTTCTTCATTTGTTGAATATCTCCTTTAAAATACAACACTAATTTTATTGAGAATGAAAGACAGTTGGGGATGTATTTCAGCATACACCTGGCTTTCTGATGGGATCTCATCATGCCTGGCATGTACAGGGTCCTGGATTCAATCCCCAAAGAGAGGAAAGAAAGAAAGAAGGAAAGAAAGAAAGAAAGAAAGAAAGAAAGACAGATAGGAAGAAAGAAAGAAAGAAAGAAAGAAAGAAAGAAAGAAAGAAAGGAAAAGAGAAAGAAAGAGAAATAAATAAATAAATAAATAAAGACAGATAGGAAGAAAGAAAGAAAGAAAGAAAGAAAGAAAGAAAGGAAGGAAGGAAGGAAGGAAGGAAGGAAGGAAAAGAGAAATAAAGAGAAAGAAAGAAAGAAAGAAAGAAAGAAAGAAAGAAAGGCAGGAAGAAGGAAAGAAAGAAAGAAAGAAAGAAAGAAAGAAAGAAAGAGAAAAAAAGGAAAGGAAGAAAGAAAGAAAGAAAGAAAGGAAGGAAGGAAGGAAGAAAGAAAGAAGGAAGGAAAGAAAGAGAAAGCAAGAAGGGAAGGAAGAAAAAAATATATAGAAAGAAAGAAAGAAAGAAAGAAAGAAAAAAGGGGAGGAAGAAAGGAAGGAAGGAAAAAGGTGCTTTTCAAACAAATGGAGGGAAAGGTGTCTTTATCAACTGGAGCAGAATTATGAGAAGAAGCATAATAAGAACACTATTTTGTTGCTGCCTCTGTTTCACAGACATTAAATATTCATTTCTCATTCTGCTACGATGAAAGGACCTTAGCTCATTTTCGTAACATTACACAAGGTTAGAAGGCTGGAGATGTAGTTCAGAGGTAGAGCGTTTATCTACCAAGATAGGCAAGAGAGACCCTGAGTTTACTCCCCAGAACAAACTAAGACAGGGCAGAGTGGGAGGGGAAAATAATGAGTGGGGTTAGCAGGCTGGGGGTGTAGGCCATTGGCATTGTGCAAATATGCAATCATCATGCATGAATGTGATTTCCCAACACCATCATAAAAAGGGAAAGGTCAGTGTCATAGCTTATGGCCTAGTGGGTACAACATGTGCTTGGCATGCAAAGGCCCTGGGTTTGATTCCAACCCCTCCCCACACCTCAGTAACAACAATGAAAATGGAAAGTTTGGAATGCTATGGTAGGACTAATGGCAGTCTCTTGAACTCAAATGTGAACTTTCTTTTCCTTCCAAATAACCAAACAGGTAGCCACAGTCTGCCCAAGATGGCTCTTCAGGGTTCTAAGGTATAATGTTTGCTATTAAGAAGTATGTTAGAGCAGGCGTGGTGGGTCACGCCTGGAATCTCAGTACTTGGGAGGCAGAGGACCACAAAGAGAAGGTCTCTCCACTGTGAGTTCCAAGCTGGCCAGGGTAACATATGGAGATCTCATCAAAAAGAAAAAATGAATCATGCTAAGCATTTTTGATCTATGATTTAAAAACTGAAAGAAATCAAGTATTAAAATACCAGTGGTTCCTGTGTCAGGGCAAATGTCCCTTTCAAGTAATGTTTCCCTCACAATTAAGGTATCATACATATATACATATATATGCATACACACATCATTATGAGAATTTACTGAGGAAAATAACTACAAATTATTATTTTTTCTTTTAGTTAAGGTGAAAAAATTGCTTCATAATTTCATACGTTGTGAAAGCTACAGCTTGAGAAGGAATGTAGCAGATGTAGTTCAGAGATAAACCACGATACAATTCTCTCCAATTCCCATGGTGTCCATAGACGTACTTCATGGTATCCCGCATGGTAAGGCACTTCGCAAACTCAGTTAGGACTGCCCCTAAATGCATTCTCTGACGGGTCACATCAAATGGGTAGAATATCGTCTGTGCTATTGCTCCAACAACACAAAGGAGGTTTATGTGAGTTTTCAAAACTAAGACATTGGGGTTATCGGATGAAGGTTGACCAAGCTGGGTGGGAACATAGGAAAGCCCAACTCTCTTCAAGGTACCAAAGGTAAAAAAGGAAACACCTTATGGAGCCATTCCTAATATAGTAGGCATCAGATCTCTGTAGAATCCAAGGAAACCAACTTCCTTGGCATAGATTGTCTTGAAGGCATGGATAATCTCTGAATAGGTATGTTCTCCTTTTACTTGGAAGGCCAGGTGTACCCTGACCTCATCGAGAGGGTAAGTGCGATAACGGCTGTCATGGTCATCTTACTTGCCATGGATCCAGCCATTAATCTGTGCACATGACCAGAAACTCCCAGCTTTGTAGTAATGAATGTTTTATAATGCTCAAAGGCCATGAACTGGATTGCACTGTAGGGAAAGATCCGAAGCATCATTGCACTGTTTCCTTTATATAATCCGAGGTAGCCTTCTTTTTGGGGGAACAAAACGCAGTGCAGAAAATACCCTTAAATATTCAAAGTGGTGGTTGTGAGCATGTAATAAAGCCTTTACATGATCCGCAGGAGCAACTGCGGTTTTGGTACAGCATCCAGCAATACCTATAAGCCCAGGACTAGACTGTGGAGGCAGAAATGGGAGCATCAGGAATTTAGAATCAGGCTCAGCCAATCAGGTTCCTTCTTCATGGGGATCTGGTGATGCAATGGCTGCAAGAACAAAATCCTTGGCAGTGTATGCAACCTGTTGTGTGCCTGGGTCCCCCTTAGAGACCTTCAAAACAGTTTTGGGATGGATATTGGTGTCTATGATCTCAATGCTGACCCCAAACTCTTGCCAAGAAGGAATGCAGCTGGTAGAAGTCTCGGTGTGAGGTAAGGTTTCTGCTCCCCGCCCACCAGGACCGCCATCTGGACCCCAGCCCTATGTCCTGAGCCTCCGCTGCCAATGTATATGGGTGTAGTCTCATAGACTGAGCCTTTTAACTGATCAAAAAGTGGTTGGTTCTGGTCATAACATTTGTACCATGATTGTACCAGTAAGCCTATCTTGTTGGGCTGGTTGGAGCTTTGCAAGGTTCTCATCTGGATGAGATTGAGGCCTACTTTTCTCCTCTGAAATATAAAACATTATATTTTAGAAACACTAACTACCCAAATGAATATTCTTCTACATAATTCTTTTCAATAGAGACATTAGCAGGATATCTTCTACTCGTCTCTCCAAAGCTATTCCAAACCTTTGTCTAGGCTACCGAGGTTAATTTCCTTGTTTTGATTTATCCATGAAACAGCATGCACTAGCAACTCTGGGAGGAAAGTGAGGCATTTTGTACTATGACTCTGTGAACTCACTGGGGCCTTCATGGAGTCCCACTGAGCCTCTCTCTGGGTCCCAGGGAGCTGTGCTTTCTCAGGGAATGCTGACATGACCCCACTTTCACTAGCTTCCAAACCACGTACTATTATTTGTAGTTTTAATTGCTCTGGCAAATAGTTCCTTGAAAAGTACTTCAAAATACTCAATATAAGTGTCTCATCTAGTCCTTTCTGAGTCTCTTGACTTTCACGCCAATCAAGAGGTTCTTAAAAATACAGTGAACAGCACAAGAATTGCCTAGAACGTTTGTTAAAATACAGACTTCTGGGAATTGCCCTCCAGAGATTCTGGTTCTCTATCTTGGAAGGACCATAGATTTTATTCTTTAACAAGTTTCCAGATGGTGCTGGAGCTGTGGTTATAAGATCCAGACTTTGAGAGTCACTACTCTAAACATCCATTCATTATTAGAATCTGATATCCACACAACGAACCATTTTTACCTCATGCTAGTAATCCTGACAGTTCTATCACCATACCTGTATTAGTCAGGGTTCTTTAGAGTCACAGAAGTTATGGTAGTCTTTATGTAGTAAAGGAATTTATTGCAGACTTACAGTCTGTAGTCCAACTCCCAACAATGGTCGGCAGCAGCTGTGAATGGAAGTCCGAGGATCCAGCAGTTGCTCAGTCCCACAAGGCAAGCAGAATGAAAAAGAGCAAGCTTTCCTTCTTCCTTATATAGGTCTCCAGCAAAAGGTGTGGCCCAGGTTAAAGGTGTGGTAACACCTTTAACCCCAGGTGACCCTGCTTGAACTCATAGATCTTTCTATCTTAATCCTCTGGGATTCATAGCCACTATACCTCAAGATCTCCATGCCAAGGTTCGGGTCGGAAACTTGTATCTCTCAGCCTCCAGATTAGGGCCAGGTAAGCCTTCTAATTCTGGATTGTAGTTCATTTCAGATATAGTCAAGTTGACAACCAGGAATAGCCACTACAATACCTAAAACTTTACACATAGAAGCATTAGTTTCATGTAGACCATTTCCTGTTTTTCTAAGTAGAACATGGGTACGTGACTATTTAAAGGTCCTGGTCTTTATTGCTAAATTACTCATCAGAAAGTTTGCATGAATTTAGAGTTCTAACCAACTGATGAAGAAGTCTACAGAATAGAGAAAAAATGGTGACAACTATAGATCTCACAGAGGATTAGTGTCTAGAATGTTCAAAAAGCTAAACCAAACCAAAACAAATCAAAACAAAACAAACAAAACAAAAAGCAAACCCAAAACTCAAAGTACAAAGGGAGAAAAACCAATTTAAATGTGTTCTACTGAACTGAACAAAGGGTTCTCTGAAGAAAGAGTACAAATAGCTAAGACTTTTTTAATGTTCACCATTCTTAGCATCAGGGAAATATAAATTAAAACTACTTTGAGATTTTTTTTTACCTTACCCCAATCAGAATGCTAAGATCAAGAACACAAAAGGCAACAGATACTAGAAAGGATGTAGGGAGAGCAGATTGGTATAGCCACTGTAAAAATTGGTGTGTCCAGGTGCTAATACTCCTCAAGCATTAGAAATGGATCTACCATATGACCCAAGACACTATAGAGATACCTGCTCATCAGTGTTCATATATATATACTCTGTTCACAATAGCTAGAACATGAAACAGCATAGATGTCTATTATCGAATGGTGAAAAATAAAAATGTGGTATTATATACAATAGAATTTTATCAATCTGTAAAGAAATATGAAATTATGAAATTTGTAGACAAATTAATGGATCTGGAAAACATGCTGAGTGAGGTAACCTAGTCCCCCAAAAGGTAAACATTTTACATTCTCATTCATGTGTGGATCTTAGCACTGAATCTTTATGTTTGTGTATTTAACTTGGAGCACCTGTAAAATCCCAGAAACTAGAACAGAACCATTGGTGGGGATAGGAAAGAAATATCTTAAGGGGCATGTAGAACGGTAGAACATAGCAGATACAGGAGGGAAAGGAGGAATAATATGAAAGGAGGTTTAAGTAGGGAGAAGGCTAGGAAGTTAGGGTGGTGAAGAGGTGGATGTGAGTATCACAATCCCTAAGGATATCTTAAAAGGTCATATGGAAATGTATTATTTTGTAAGACTTATACATTATACAAATACACATATATTTATATTTAATTGGAGTTAGTTTACATGGTATTCAATGGTCCTCTTACACTGTCTAGTTGCCAAGTTAAAACCTCAATGTCAGGTTTGGGATGATTCCCTCAAGTTGTTGGTTATAAATATCCCTGAGATTTCCTGAACAGTACAGGTCATTGCCATTGTTCTTGATTCCTGAAATAACTTGATGATAAGACTCTACTACTAAGTAAATCACACACTTCAGTTACAAGACGTGGAGAAATCAGTTTCATAGTTGAAAGGTGCTATGTAGGTTGTGAGGGAGCCCAGACACAAACCTTTTTATCTACAGTAATGACCAGCCTGGCAAGACAGACCCTTGAATACAATAGTGGCATGAATATTGCTGGAGTGTCCAACTACTTTCTAGTTGGATTTAAGTCTTACTTAGAGGAAACACACATGTGTCGCACTATAATTATGCCCCAAAACTCTGTATGGGGATCTCACAGGCTCCGAGGGTTAACTTAATACTATACTCTGCTAAATTGATATAGAATAAAATTGTCCTAAAAATTCATATTTTTCTACCCACAGATTAGTTCAACCCTAAGACCTCATCAGAGAAGGTTTTTTATGTAGTGGACAGTGGTTAAGGCAGAAACGCAACTGGCTTAAGTGCAGAAAGTGTATTAGGAGAGTGCTCAGCCACAAACGAGGCATCTTTAACTCTCACCCACTCAGGGACAATCATGGAAGGAGGGTATAGAAATATTTTTAAGAGTCAGAAGGCTGGGAGGAATGGAGCAAACAGTGTCATCTGGACATAAGAGGATCTCCACACTCATGAACTCATATTAGTTGCAGTTGCCTACACATGACCTGTACAAGACAAAGCTAGTCAACATTCTAACATGAAGGAAAAGTACCTCATGGGACTTTATTCCTAACTGAGGTGTTATTGACAGTTGATTTCTGAAACATGGAGAGTCCATTTTCCTTAAGGATATGGCTCCTGGAAGGTTGCCCACACTCCAGTGGATGGCCTAACACCCATTAATGTAGAGCAGCACAAACTAGAGTTGGGTTATGTCTTAGGGTTTTACTGCTGTGAACAGACACCATGACCAAGGCAAGTCTTATAAAGGACAGCATTTAATTGGGGATGGCTTACAGGTTCAGAGGTTTAGTCCAGTATCATTAAGGCAGGAACATGCAGAATCCAGGCAGACATGATGCAGGAGGAGCTAAGAATTCTACATCTTTATCTGAAGGCTGCTAGAAGAATACTGGCTTCCAGGCTGCTAGGATGAGAGTCTTAAAGCCCACACCCACAGTGACACACCTACTCCAACAGGGCCACACCTTCTAATAGTGCCACTTCCTAGGCAAGCATATACAACCCATCACTGGTTATTAAAAAAATATAAAAGACATGATGTTGGGAGTGGTGTAGGGATCAATCTAGAAGAATGATTCTCAAAATGTGGGTCACGACCCATTTTGGAGTTAAATGATCCTTGCACAGGGGTTGCTTAAGACCACTGGAAAGGACAGACATTTACATTACAACTTCTAACAGTAGCAAAATTACAATTATGAAGTAGCAATGAAAAGAATTTGTAGTTGGGTGTCACCATAACGTGAGGATCTGTATTAAGGGTCATAGCATTAGGAAGGTTGAGAAACTGATCTTGGAGGAATGGAAAATGAATATGGTCAAAATACATGGGATAAAATCCTCAAAATTTAGTAAAAATATTAGATTAAAAAATCCAAATGGATTACAGATTTAAATTTTAGACCTGAAGTTCCAAAACTTCTAGAAAAATTATAGGGAGTATACTTCAGGGTATATGCTCAGATAAGGACTTTGTGAGGAGGCATCCAATCGCCCAGGAAATAGAACTCAATAATCAACAATGGGATTTCATGAGATCAAAAGAAACAAAACAAAACAACCTTCTCTACCATAGAGTTCTCCTACATATGAAAGACAGTATTTCCTTATATCTTTGCAAATACAGCATTTTATTATTTACTAAAATTCTTGCCAAATGGTAAGTGAGAAAATTAAGCAATACTCTACAACATATTTTGGTAAGTAGTGCAGTTAATGAATTTCATATCTGTTCTCATCCTGTATTTCTGTATTTGTAGTTAGTATCTTAATGATGACTGACATTTTGCTATGAATCTCTACTTGCCATTTGCTTTAAAGTTTAAAATATTCTTTGTAAGACTACAAAGAGATAACTCAGTAGGTAAAGGTGCTTGCTACCAAGTCATACCACACATATATATTGCATTCAATTCCTGGGAGATACATAATAATCAACTCCTGAAAGTTGCCCAGTAAACTCTGCACATACACCATTGTAAGCACATGTCTTTGTATGTATGCATTTGCATACATATACACATACTAGACAAAGATGATACATGACAGACAGATAATTATAATTTTAAAGAAACTCTGTTTATAACGGATACCAATGTTTGCTATTTATACATGCACAAATGTATTTCTCTAAATTTTATTTGCCTTTGGATTTTATTTTTCATAGGAAAACTTTTTTTTCATTCTTGGGTCAGAGCTCTGAATCCTTACTCTGGTATTAGGTTTTTAATCTTATGATTCGGAAAGTGAAAGTTGTCCTCACTGTGACTAAGCTATGACCATTCTTCAAAGGAGAGCCTTAGGGAGGAATGATTTATTTCAGCTCTCCAAATAAGAGGACATAGTGCATTAGTTATTATGGTCATCGCATGGTAGTAAAGAAGATTGTGTTTGTAACAATGGGGTACAAATGGCCATCTTTCCAAAAGCAATCTACAGATTCAATGCAATTCCCATCACAATTCCAACTCAATTCTTCAGAGATAGAAAGAGAAATTCTCAACTTCATCTGGAATAACAAAAAGCCAAGGATATGGAAAACCATTCTCAGCAATAAGAGAACTTCTGGGGGAGTCACCATCTCTGACCTCAAGCTGTACTACAGAGCAATAGTGATAAAAACTACATGGTATTAGTACAGTGACAGGCAGATAGATCAATGGAATAGAATTGAAGACCCAGAAATGAACCCACACATATGTGGTCATTTGATCTTTGACAAAGAAACCAAAACCATCCAGTGGAAAAAAGATAACATTTTCTCTTTCCCTTTCTTTCTTCCTTTCTTCCTTCCTTCCTTCCTTCCTTCCTTTCTTTGTTTTTGCTACTTTCTTTTCTTTTATGGGATATTTTCTTTATTTACATTTCAAATGTTATCCCCTTTCCCAATTTTCCCCCAGAAGCCCCCTGGTCTGGTTGGTTGATACTATTGTTCTTCCTATGGGGTTGCAAACCCCTTCAGCTCCTTCAGTCCTTTCTCTAACTCCTCCGTTGGGGACCCCATGCTCAGTTCAGTGGTTGGCTGTGAACATCCATCCCTGTCTTTGTCAGGCTCTGGCAGAGCCTCACAGGAGACAGCTATATTAGGCTCCTGTCAGCAAGCTTTTCTTGGCATCTGCAATAGTGCTGGGTTTGGTGAATATATGGTATGGATCTCCAGGTGTGGCAGTTTCTGGATGGCAGTGAGAGAGGGGGAACTGAGGATAGCTACTAGAAAGTCCCAGATGCCAGGGACCCAAGAGGTTTGGAGGACCCAACAGGGATGACATTAGCCAAAATACCCAACAAAAGGGAAAGAGACTCTGTAGACCATTTCTAGTGAATAGGCGCAGCCCCTAGATGAGGAATGGGACCACCCACCCATCTCGAAAATATTAATCCATAATTGCTCCTGTCAAAATGAAATGCTGGGACAAAGAGTAGAACAGAGACTGGAGGAAAGGCCATCCAGTGACTGCCCCACCTAGGGATCTATCCCATCTATAGACACCAAACCCAGACACTTGCTGATGCCAAGGAGTGCTTGCTGAAAGGAGGCTGGTATAGCTATTCCCTGAGAAGTTCTGCTAGAGCCTGACCAATACAGATATAGATATAGGAAGCCAACCATCAGACTGAGCTCAGAAACCCCCAATGGAGGAGTTAGGGGAAGGATTGAAGGTGCCAAAGGGGTTTGCAACCCCATAGGAAGAACAAGAATATCAACCAACCAGACCTCCCAGAGCTCCCGGGGACTAAACCACCAACCAAAGAGTACACATGGAGGGACACATGGCTCCAGCCACATATGTAGCTGAGGATTTTCTTATCTGGCACCAATGGGAGGGGAGCCCCTTGGTCCTGTGGAGGCTTGATGCCCCAGTGTAGGGGAATGATAGAGCAGTGAGGTGGGAGAAGGTGGGTGGGTGGGAGAGCACCCTCATAAAGGCAGGAAGAGGGGTTAGGGAGTTTGTAGAAATTGGGAAGGGGGATAACATTTGAAATGTAAATAAATAAAATAACCAATAAAAGAAAAGAAAAATGGGTGGCTAGCTACTTTACACTGACAAATCTGGAGGTAGTGACCACGAGCTGGGAATGACTGAGCTACTATCCACAAATTCTTCCCTGTAGAGTAACCCAATTTCTTTAGGTAGGATACAACCTCCCAAAACAGCACATAATCTGAAGCCCAAGTGTTCCAACATAAGAGACTGTAAGTGAATATTTAACATTCAAACCATAATAGAAGAGTTTCATCTACCTTGTGTATCTACAGATTCTACTGTCTTTGAATCAACCAACCATGAATTTAAAATATTCAAAAATGAAAATAGTAAACCCAGTGAGATTTTATAGTTTTTATTATGATCATTCTCTAAACAAAACAGAATGGTAACTATTCAAATAGGATTTACATTGTTATTAAACCATTTAGAGATGCTATGTCCAGGAAGGGTACACAAATGATGTATGCAAATCCTGTTTTTACAGTATGGAAACACAATTTTACAGAATTAAATGCAATATTTAAGCATTTTATTTATCCAATGCATCTAGAAATCAGCAACCCTCATTTGCTGAAGGACAACTATAGTATGTTTCCTGGCACTATTTGCTGAATAATTCATTGATCCTGCATTGGCTTAAGAATTCCATTTTTGTCAGTTCCATGTTTTACACGTTTGTTTCAGGGATATTTATGGCTTTTGTTCTTTATTGGTCTATTTAACTCCACGCTAGAACCGCAGTGTTTACTGTCATCAGTTAATATACCTCTAATGAATCTCATTTTTCTTTTCCTCCCAAATTCTTTTTTTTTTAAGATTTATTTATTTTATGTGTATGAGTGCTGTGTGCCCTGTGGCAAGGATAGACATGTTGCTGATTCCTTCCCTTGCCAGGGGTCAGTAGCGTAGGCACTACCCTTGATGTACTGGGAGCACACAGAGTCCAAGTGGAGTAGACTTGACTGAACTGTTCATGCTACACCTAAAAAGGGCAGTGTCAAGTGCACAGCTGGACCAGATTTGTATATTATTCTGAGCACTGTCTCGTTACTTTACAGGTCCTTACAGCTTGAGCTCAGCTGTTAGAGAGTACATTAAGAGTGGAAGGCTGTGATTAAAAGCAGAATCATTCAGTCTTTGGCTCTAGTTGGGGAATTTGCCCTTGTCTTTATTTATAACTGCTCAATAGCTTCAGAACCTTTGAACTTTTGGAGAAATACCAGAGGGTACACTTCCTTAAAGTTTAGTTTCAAGGACTTAGTCAATTAATAGAGAAAAAAGGGAAATAACTAAGATGTATTATCACTTTTACTAGACTTCATCAATGCATTTTTAAAATTTTGTAGGGTGTTTGTACATATAACCTTCTTCCTTCTCATCTGTAACTTGTTTTACACAAGCTGGAGGTTCTCAAAATACATTGGGCCTAGCATTTCATGTGTGAGTTATGTTAAAGTATAAATATATATGCATAATGGTCTTGAAAAATTAGGGAAAAATTAATTGAGAAGTGGCCTTCTGTGTGTGTGTGTGTGAATACTATCAAGGTTATTAAAGATAACTCAATCTGTAATGATATAAAATATGTTAACTTCAGATTGCTTTGAGAATAGTAGAATGTTTTTCATATTCTTTCTGAATTTGAAAAGAACATAGCTATCTTACATAGAGATTTCTTTTTAATTTCTCTGAGGCTTTTTGTCTAGAGATAGTCATCATGAACCTACTCTAATCATTTGATTTTTTTATAATCACTTCCTCACTAGTCAATAATATCAGCAGTCATGAAATCATGTTGATCATGTTATATGAGCTCAATATTGAGACAAATACAACAAAATTAATAATTCCTTTATATTACCACATCATATTAGTTGTCTGCAGGTGTTGAGTTTCTGTGTCAAACCAGACTTATAAGAGGTTTTTCTTTGGAATTCCGTATCCATGCATCTAGATCAGTGGTTCTCAAGGGAGAGGTTCACAAATCCCTTGGTGGGCAAATGAGCCTTTAACAGTGGTCACCTAACACCATTAGAAAACACAGATATGTGCATTCTGATTCATAACAGTAACAAAATTATAGTCATGAAGTAGCAACAAAAATTTTATGGTTGAGGGTTGCTACAAAATGAGAAACTATTTTAAAGGGTCACGACATTAGGAAGGTTGAGAACCATTGCTCTTGATCATCAGTCAACCAATGTTCATGAGCAGCCACATGGCTCAAGCAAGTGAGAGTACTTGTTCTCAAGGAGGCTCACAAATGCAGTCAAAAAATCTTTTCAGGCTGGTAAAGAAGCTTGACAAAGAATGAACCAGAATCTGTCTGTTGTGTAACAGTATCTATTATCTACAAGTGCAGAGCAGGGATGGATGGGGGAAGACTGACCCCTGGCCAGCTCTCACACAATTGATATTTTAGAAAGGATGAGAATTAGTCACATTAGAAGTAAAAGTTTTGGGCTGGAGATATGGCTCATTGGTTAAGAGCACTGGCTGCACTTCCAGAGGTCCCGGGTTCAATTCCCAGCATTCCTCTGGCAGCTGACACTCAGCTGTAACTGTAATCTCATAGGATCTAATGCCCTCTTCTGGTATGTAGACATACATGCAGAGGGAAGCATATATATATATATATATATATATATATATATATATATATATATATAATAAATTAATAAATCTTTTAAAAAGACGAGTAAAAGCCCCCTGCTTTGCTTTACATGTTTGTGTGTCTTCCAGAAGGTTGGATCTAGGACTGAGGATGTGGGAGACAATGAACATGATGCAAAGCAATCAGCTCACCAGTGTTGGCAAGGATCAAAGTGATTGTCATGGAGACTCCGTTCTCTCTTGAGTATGGATATAAAAGTGGGAGACTACAGGTCTTTGGCCTCTGTCTGTCTTTAACCTATACTGGGATCTTTTTCCTCTTCCATAAACCCCCACTGTGGTACTATCTACCATGAAGTCTCTACAGAGCAAAACCTTTACTGGTGCCATGTTCTCACACCTTCAGAATTATGACTTAATTAAGTTTCTTTCTTTATGTACTATTTGTGTACAATCTAGCTTCAGGTATTCCTTTGCAGAATCAAAAAAAAAAATGAACAAATACATTACTCTTCATAAGAGGAATGCTTTGATCATTCTTTACAACAGTCTATATTACACTCCAGACTATATTTGTTACTAGGAAGAAAATATAATAGGGATAATTATCCATTAAAGAGGTACAAGAAATTGAAGGGGATGACTCAAAAAGTCATTCTGTCCATCAGATACAAAGTAGTGATTGAATTCTTTCATCTACACAGTGGGAGGGGACTTTCACAGCTCTGGATAGAAGCTATGATATTTAGGGGCAAAACACGATTTTAGCTGACCAAGTGAGAGAGGTTTATATGATGAGCTCCTGGCAACGATGGAGCAGGTATAGTGGTTTGCCCTTCTGCAAGCCATTGTACAATTACTGAAGGGAGGGAGGCAAACAGGGCTTTCAATTAGTCTCCAGGGGGACCATAACAATTACTTTTGTTGACCTAAAATAACAGGAATTTATTCTTACACAGTTCTGAGTCTAAGAATGTTATATCAAAGTATATCAGGGCCATGTTTCCTCGATGGGCTGTAGTAGAGTCTTTTCTTTTTTCTTTTAATTATTTTTTTATTTATTTACATTTCAGATGTTGTCTCCCTTTCCAGTCTCCCCTCTGCAAGCCCCATCCCATCCCCCTGCCCCGTTGCCTCTATGAAGGTGCTCTTCCACCCACCCATCTTCTCCCATCTCACTGCTCAACCATTCCACAACACTGGGGCATCAAGCCTCCGCAGGGCCAAGGGGCTCTCCTCCCATTGATGCCAGATGAGGCAATCCTCTGCTACATATGTAGCTGAAGCCATAGACCCATCCATATATACTCTTTGGTAGGTGGTTTAGTCCTTGGGAGCTCTTGGGGGTCCAGTTAGCTGATATTATTGTTCTTTCTATGGGGGTGCAATCTCTTTCAGGTCTTCCAATCCTTCCCCTAACTCTTCCATTGGCGACCCTTGGCTCAGTCCAATGGTTGGCCGTGAGTATCTGCATCTGTATTAGTCAGAGGACACCTATGCCAGGCTCCTGTCTGCAAGTACTTCATGCCATCAGCAATAGGGTTGGGGTTTGGTGTCTGCAGATAGGATGGATCCCAAGGTGGGATGGTCTCTAGATGGCCTTTCCTTAGGTTTCTGCTCTATGTTTTGTCCCTGCATTTTCTTTAGGCAGGAACAATTCTGAGTTAAAAGTTTTGAGATGGGTGGGTGGCTCTATCCCTCATCTGGGGGCTATACCTATCTACTGGAGGTAGTCTATACTGGTTCTACCTCCTCTTTGTTGGGTATTTCAGCTAATGTCATCCACAATGAGTCCTGGGAGCCTCACTTCCCTAATGCCTGACACATTCTGGTGGTCTCCCCAACCCATGTTTCCAACCCCCCCACTCCTACATATTTCTATTCATTTTCCTACCCTCCGGCCTTCTCTCCTGTCTCTACCCATACCTCATCCTGCCCTGATATTTTTTTTCACTACTCCTCCTCTCTCCCTCCCTGATTCCTTCCTCCCTCTACCACCTGTGATTATTTTGTTCCCCCTTCTAAGTAGGATTGAAGCATCCACATTTTGGTCTTCCTTCTTGTTAAGATTCATATGGTCTGTGAGTTGTATTGTGGGTAATCTAAACATTTCGGCTAATATCCACTCATCAGTGAGTGCATAGCATGTGTGTCCTTTTGTGTCTGGGTTAACTCACTCAGGATGATATTTTCTAATTCCATTCATTTGCCTGCAAATTTCATGAAGGCATTGTTTTTAATAGCTAAATACTCTATTGTGTAAATGTTCCACCTTTTCTTTATCAATTCTTCTGTTGAGGGACGTCTAGGTTGTTTTCAGTCTCTGGCTATCATAAATAAGGCTGCTATGAACATAGTGGAGCATGTATCCTTGTTGTATGTTGGAGTATCTTTTGGGTATATGCCCAGGAGTGGTATAGCTGGGTCCTCACGTAGTACTATGTCCAATTTTCTGAGGAACTGCCAGCACCATTTATTGAAAATTCTGTCTTTTTTTCCACTGCATGGTTTGGATTCTTGTAAAAGGTCAAAGAACCATACGTGTGGGTTTAGTTATGGGTCTTCTATTCTATTCTATTCCATTGATCTACCTGCTGTTTCAAACCATACAGTTTTTATCACTATTACTCTGTAGTAGAGCTTGAAGTCAAGGATGGTGATTCCCTCAGAAGTTCTCTTATTCTTCAGAGTGGTTTTCTATATCTTGAATTTTTTTGTTATTCCAGATGAATTTGAAAGTTGCTCTTTCTATCTCTGAAGAATTGAGTTAGAATTTTGATGGGGATTGCACTAAATCTGTAGATTGCTTTTAGTAAGATGGACATTTTTACTATGTTAATCCTGCTGATCCATGAGCATGGGAGATCTTTCCATCTTCTGAGATCTTCAATTTCTTTTTTCAGAGACATAAAGTTCTTGTCATACATAACTTTTTTGTCTTAAAATCATACAGAAATCACTTGCTTGATTAGAGTTATGCCAAGATATTTTGTATTATTTGTGACTATTGTGAAGGGTGTTATTTCCCTAATTTCTTTCTCAGCCTGTTTATGCTTTGAGTAGAGGAAGGATACTGATTTGTTTGAGTTAATTTTATATCCACCTACTTTGCTGAAGTTGTTTATCAGTTGTAGGAGTTCTCTGGTGGAGTTTTGGGGGTCACTTAAGTATACTCTCATATCATCAGCAAATAGTGATAATTTGACTTCTTCTTTTCCAATTTGTATCCCTTTGATCTCCTTTTGTTGTCTAATTTCTTTGGCTAGGACCTTGAATACTATATTGAATAGGTAGGGAGATATGGGCAGCCTTGTCTAATTCCTAATTTTAGTGGGATTGCTTCAAATTTCTCTCCATTTAGTTTGATGTTGGCTACTTGTTTGTTGTATATTGCTTTTACTCTGTTTCAGTATGGGCCTTGAATTCCTGACCTTTCCAAGAGCTTTACCATGAAGGGGTGTTGATTTTCTCAAAGAACCAGCTCCTGGTTTTGTTGATTCTTTGTATAGTTCTCTTTGTTTCTACTTGGTTGATTTCAGACTTGAGTTTGATTATTTCCTGCTGTCTTCTCTTGGGTGTATTTGCTTCTTTTTGTTCTAGAGCTTGTAAATGTGATGTTAAGCTGCTGGTGTATGCTCTCTTCAGTTTCTTTATGAAGGCACTCAGAGCTATGAGTTTTCTTTTTTGCACTGCTTTCATTGTGCCCCATAAGTTAGGGTATGTTGTGCCTTCATTAAATTCTAAAACATCTTTAATTATTTCTCTAATTCTTCCTTGGCCATGTTTTTCTTGAGTAGTGAGTTGTCAAATTTCAATGAGTATATCAGCTTTCTGTTGTTTTTGTTGTTACTGAAGACCAGCCTTAGTCTGTGGTTGTCTGATAGAATGCATGGGATTAATTCTATCATTTTTTATCAGTTGAGGCTTGTTTTGTGTCTGATTATGTGGACAGTTTGGGAGAAGATACCATGAGGTGCTGAGAAGAAGGTATATTCTTTTGCTTTAGGGTGAAATTTCTGTAGATAGCTGTTAAATCCATTTGCTTCCTAAGTTCTGATGGTTGCACTGTGTCTCTGTTTAGTTTCTGTTTCTGTGATTTGTCCATTGGTGAGAGGGGTTATTGAAGTCTCCCACTATTGTGTGAGGTTCAATGTGTGCTTTGAGCTTTAGAAATGTTTCTTTTACAAATGTGGTTGCCCTTGCATTTGGGGCATAGATGTTTAGAATTGAGCATTCATCTTGGCAGATTTTTTCTTTGATGTGTACAAAGTGTCCTTGCACATCTCTTTTGATAACTTTTGATTGAAAAGTTCATTTTATTGGATTGATTGCTACTCCAGCTTGTTTCTTAAGATCATTTGCTTGAAAGATTTTTTTCCAGTCTTTTACTCTGAAATAGTGTCTGTTTTTGTCACTGAGGTTTGTTTACTGTATGCAGCAAAATGCTGGATCCTGCTTGCATATCCAGTCTGCTAGCCTATGTCTTTTTATTGAGGAATTGTGTCCAATGATGTTGAAAGATATTAAAGACTAGTGATTGTTGCTTCTTCTTATTTTTGTTATTAGAGGTGGAATTATATTTGCATGTCTTCTTTTGGAATTGTTGTGAGAAGAATAACTTCTTGTTTTTTCTTAGGTGTAGTTTCCCTTCTATTAGAGTTTTCCATCTATTATCCTTTGTAAGGCTGGACTTATGGAAAGATATTGTTTAAATTTGGTTTTGTCATGGAATATCTTGGTTTCTTCATTTATGGTAATTGGGAAATTACTGGGCATAGTAGCCTGGGCTGGCATTTGTGTTCTCTTAGTGTGTGTATGACTTCTGCCCAAGATATTCTGGCTTTTAGAGTCTGTCAAGAACTTTGGTGTAATTCTGATAGGTCTGTCTTTATATGTTACTTGACCTTTTCCCCTTGCTGCTTTTAATATTCTTTCTTTGTTTTGTGTATTTGGTGTTTTGAGTATTGTGTCATGGGAGGAACTTCTTTTCTGGCCCAATCTATTTGGAGTTCTGTAGGCTTCTTGTACATTTATGGGCATCTCTTTCTTTAGGTTAGAGAAGTTTTCTTCTGCGATTTTGTTGGAGATATTTATTGACCCTTTGAATTAGGATTCTTCATTCTCTTTTATACCTATTATCCTTAGATTTGGTCTTTTCATTGTGTTTCAAATTTCTTGGCCATTCTGTGTTAGAAACTTTTTGCACTTTGTGTTTTCTGTGACTGTTGTATCAATGTCTTTTATGGTATCTTCTATGCCTGAGATTCTCTCTTCTATTTCTTGTATTCTGTTGGTGATGCTTACATCTGTGACTCCTGATATCTTTCCTAGGTTTTCCCATGGTTGTCTTCTTTTGTGATTTCTTTATTGCTTCTACTTCCATTATTAGATCCTGGACAGTTTTCTTCACCTGTTTGATTGTGTTTTTCTGTATATCTTTAAGGGATTTTTGTGTTTCCTCTTTAAGGGCTTATACCTGTTTACCTGTGTTCTCTTTTATTTCTTTAAGAAATTTATGTCCTCCTTAAGGTCCTCTATTATCTTCATGAGATGGGATTTTAGATCAGAATCTTGCTTTTCAGGTGTGCTAGGATATCCAAGGCTTTCTGTGGTGGAAGAATTGGGTTCTGATGTTGCCAAGTGGCAATGGTTTCTGTTGATTATGTTCTTATGCTTTGGCTCCCACCATCTGGTTCTCTAGTGTTAACTGGCCTTGCTGTCATTGACTGGAGTCTGTCTCTTATGTGAGCCTGGTTACGTTGGACCTCCTTGGGTCAGGCTGTTTCTGGGTGTGGGAGGGTGTCTGTAGAGCCTGATCTGTGAGCCTGGGGTGTCAGAACTTCTGGGGGTCAAGCTGTTTGAAGGTTTGGGCTGAGTGGGGGGAGGGGCTGGAGCACAGCATCTGTTCCTAGGCACAGATTCAAACTGGAAGAAAAAAAGAGTGTCTTTTCTATCTTTAAGTTTTACATTTCTTGGTTTGTGATACCAAAAGTATTTTCTGCACACACCTTTTCAGAAGCTTCTTTTTGTATGTGTCTATGTCCTCTCCTTGTATTCTTGGGAACACATGTCTCTGGACATGAGGTCCACGTGGAATTTGGGATGATTTAGTGATGGTTTAAATCCTGCAAGTAATCAACCCTTGCAAAGACCCTATTCCATATAAACTTACATTTTCTGGGATCCAGTGGATATGAGTCTGTGGATCACTGTTTAATCCACAATGAATGTGGTAAGATTGGATTATGTTTAGAAGAACCTCAGAACATTACAGTGAAATCACCAAGAAGAGGGAAAGAGTGCATGGGATAAAGCAGTTTGGGTCAGATTTCAGAAAATGTGTGCTTGAGAAAATACGAGATAGAAAATACAAAAATTAGTCAAGACTCTAACAGGAAATCCTGTCAGGAAATTTGCATTTTGAATATCTAGAATTTTATTTTAATCATTTAGGACGCTGTTCAAATACTACCCTCTCTCCTGAAATGGCTAGCAACTGAGTCTCATCTTCTCAAAGGTTTAATCAGTTTTCAGAGGTAGGTGGGATTCTGATCCGTCTATCCCTGTATTAAAGATGAAGCAAAGGCATGAGTTGGTTGCATGATTTGCCAGTAAATACTTATCTGATCTAAGATTTGCTTCCAAAAACTCTGTGTATCCCTAAATTCTACATATCATATGTACCTTCCTACTCTTACAAGTAAAATTGCTCTTCCTTTCTTTGAACACCAATACATGCAATCTGTACAACTCTTTTGTGCTTTGTAAATTTCTAACTAGTTTGCTTTTAAAGTGATTTATATTCATAGTTTGAAAATTGGATGATAACATACCAGAATGATAAGATAAAATGATTAAGTAGGGCATATAGTTTATGTTCATCATTATTAGTTACAGAGGGATATACCAAGCTGATGATAAAATCAAAATAATTGCTTCTGGGAAATAAAGGAGTGGTTTCTAGGAGGACTTTATTTTTTTCCATGACACTGAAGTTGTTATTCTAAAAGAATGTGCTCATACATTACTTGCATTTAATATTAATGAGAAAAAATCCCATCCTCTCCTTGAGTCTATTATTAGGAATTATAAGAAATCATATGCTTCTTATTGTTACATGTGTGGCTGTAAAAAGAGTACTTTAATTACCAGTTCTGTTGTCCTCCTTCTACTGCATTTAATGATTAATTAGATGGGATACAGAAATGAAGGAAATACCAGTACTTAGGTGGAATATGGAGACTAGAGCAGTGCTTCTCTCAAGTGGGAGGGGAGGTGAGACTCTTCTTTATTGTGTAAGCCAAACTGTACCCTTTGTCCGTTCAGCAGCACCCCAACCTAAGACTAATGGGTTTGGTGGCACCTACCTCCTTCCCAAGGAGTGATAACCAAGAATGTTTCTAGACATTGTCAGACTCCCTTGGAGGATATACCTTCCCCTCCTCTGGAAACCACTGGTCTAGGCAAAATCAGAGGAAAAATTGAAGCATTGTAACTCCACAAGCCCACTCCAGTGAAAGGAAAAAGAATGGACTCAATTAACACATATGCAATTTTCTTTTATTCAAAATGACCACAGCTATACATTCTTGGATGAAATAAGATTTTATTACTTTTTATTTTTAGTATAGAATAGAGTTATGCAGGGCATGGGGAGGGGAGTTGAGAGGGTAATAGAGGCAGAGAAAGGCAGAGAGAGAGAGAGAGAGAGAGAGAGAGAGAGAGAGAGAGAGAGAGAGAGAGAAGTAGAGGCTGCCCATGAGCCTGTGGAGAGAGGGGAGGGAATGGGGAGGGAGTGGGAGCAGGAAGGCAGCAAGAGCAAGTGTGAGCAGAGAGTGCAAATAGCCCCTTTTATAGTGAGTCAGGCTTACCTAGCTGTTGCCAGGTAACTGTGGGGCGGAGCTTAGATAGAATGCTAACATTCCTTTGTTTTGGTTTAATTAAAAAAGAAAAATTGGAAAGAGGTAATCCTGCTGGCTTTGGGGTGAAGTGTCTCTGGGAAACCTAAGAAAATGGGTAATGGGGATGTTGGTCTAGCTTTAAAAGAGCTGGCTGTTTCCTTGCTGTTCAGGGTCTATGGAACTGTCTGTAGATAGATCAGAAGGAATAAGTCCAGTAGAGGTATCTGTATCTGTGAGAGAAGGTTGGAGCCTCTGTAGGTTGTTTCTCCGGAGCTGTGCTAGATGTGGTAAGCCTCTGGACTTGACAAGATGCTGAAACACACATACATATATTAAAGGTAGAGAATAAGATTAAGTGCATTTGGGAGAAAGAATTTTTTTTCTTAGATGTACATTTAAAACCCAGAGGAATCCCACCCTCTGGAATAGGTAATAAGTGGAAACTGTAAGCTATTGATTAGCAAATGTACTTATCCGGATGGAGCCTATTTGGTCCATGAGAGGTAGATCTGAGTGGGTTTCCTGTAGCTTTTAAGTTTATAAAAGAGATAACAACATGAGTTAATAACATGAACATTCTTTAAGATGAGGTTTTTGTGTCTTTGTTTTTGTTT
>NW_022196913.1:18869897-18872031 GCF_008632895.1 Mastomys coucha | reverse complement strand
TGAAGGCTTACATCTGAACTAGTCACTAGGAACTGAGTTTAGGTAAGGAAGTAGCAGGTTACATCTGAAGGCTTACATCTGAACTAGTCACTAGAAACCGAGTTTAGGTAAGGAAGTAGCAGGTTACATCTGTGAAGGCTTACATCTGAACTAGTCACTGGAAACCGAGTTTAGGTAAGGAGTTAGGTCTGTTTCCTAGCTGTCAAGTTACAGTTACCTTAGCTGTCAATGTAGTCAGAAATCTGAGGAGGAATAAATTATAATCTAGTAGTCATATAATATTTAGAAAATGACAGAGTTCACCTATAGTCCGAACAGTTCCCTGTGGTCTCCATGGCAACTTGCAGGGACTCAGTCTGGCTTTCAAGCTCAGAAGATGAAGAACCTTTTTCTCTGTGGAATGGATATGTATGACATGAGAAATGGCTTACCTTGATTTAGACAATATAAGTCATTTGACTCAGGGTATCCAGTTTTGTCCATTGTGTTTCTCAGTGGTTATCATACTACAATCCAGGCAGTAGCTGTGTCCAAATCTTCTGAGACCTTGTGAGGTAAACTGTTAGACTTTGGAGATTCTGTCTGTCATAAACTTAAATATATTAATAATTAGCAGACTTCTGACAAGAATGAGGGCTAAATCAATTGGTCATATCTGAATAGACCACACCAGAATTTAATGACCGTAGCAAAAATCAGTATCAAGACAGGATAGGAATGAAAATCTTAAGTAACTTTGACAGGTTGTGTAAGTAGAGAAAAACACATTTTGTATTAGTAGAGAAACACTTGCACCTGAGAGTTGGTGTGAACCAGAATAAGAGAGCTGGCAGCAGTGCCTTGAGATCGTGGTGACAGAAAGTGAGTGTGGGCAGGTGGGTTTGGGCCTGTGATGTGAACTGAGCTGACAAACAAGCCATGGAATGGCTAGTCTGCGGAGTAAGGGACAGGCACATGTTTGGGTGAGGGTGGGAGTGGGGGTAGGGGTGGAACATGTGTACAGCCTGCAGCATGAAGAGCACAGATCTCGCTAGGAGCCTATGATAATGGCCTGTACCCTCAGGGAGTGTGGGGTCATGGTGCTATTGAACAGCAGTGGGTGGGGCAGCAACAGTGTCAATGGAGCAGGGGCGATTCTATGGCACATGCTTGGACACAGGCAAGTGGAGCAGAGCTTCCTCCTAGAAGGGCTTCCAGCTTCCGTCTGGTACTGCCCCTCCCCGCAGTGGACAGGAAAAGGAGAGCAACCGAAGTAGCTTGTTTTGTATTCCAGCAACATGCTTACTATTATTACAGTGCAAGGCGGGGCTAGCCACTCACTTCCCAAGTCCAAGAGAAGAAAGAGAGAGAGGGAGGGACGGAGGGACGGAGGGAGGGAGAGAGAAAACTTGCATACATGGACATGTACACACATGAACAAGCACAGTGAGAGAATAGAGTTATTAAATAGGGTTGCCCCTACCAACATGCTGGGGGGGCATTATTAATAACCAGAGATTTCTAGTACAGACCAGACTACCAGGTCATCACGTGGTGGCCGATGGCTAAGCTCTGGGCCAGTGTCCTTGCACTACAGATCCCCCTGGCCGAGGATTCCTCAGCAGTGAGAAAGAAACTGTCTCAAAGGAAAGAGAAAAATCTCACCCAAGGCAAAAGTCCTAGAATGAGGGTCAGTGAAAAGACTGAATGTCTCCATCCTCAAGGGCAGCACAGGGGTAGCTCTGAGCTCAAGAACTCATCCCTGGAACATTGCAGACATTAACTCTGACCAGTGAGGGGAGGGAGTTTATCAGTTCTCGGAAGTTTAGGCTAGTGAGCATTGGATCTTCATGTAGTAGCGAGGGTTGGGGGGTGTGCAAACCTGTGGAGTTTCTAAATCTAAGTCACAGCAACATATGATGAGTTTATAAAAAAATAAAAAGAGGGGGAATATGTTCTGTGGAGATGTAATGAGGTATTGGGGAAGGGGATGTTTCAGCGGACCCATGCTGAGGCATCTCTTTCCCCTGAAGGGCCATATACATGACTGTATGGTATAGAATAGAGTTTATTAAGGGCATGGGGATGGACTTAAGAGGTAGTAGAGGCAGAGAAAGGCAGAGAGAGAGAGAGAGAAAGAGAAAGAGAGAGAGAG
>NW_022196913.1:18860917-18869714 GCF_008632895.1 Mastomys coucha | reverse complement strand
GAGGAAGAGGAGAGGAGTAGAGAAGTAAGAGGCCTGCCCTGAGCACATGGAGAGGGGGGTAAAGCGAATGGGGAGGGAGGCAGAGCAAGAAGGCAAGAGCAAGAGTGATTTTATTACTTTTTACCTTTGAATCTTATACCTTTACATTCCTCAATAGGATGGCTCCTCCTCACCCTCAACTAGATTAAACTCCACTTGGAGTTAGCAGGGCTGCATTTCAAAGACACATCTCAGTCATGTCTATGTAGTGAAAACATTCAAAATCCTCTTTTCTAATTTTCTACAGCAATACACTCTACATTGTAAACATCTATAGTTACTCAGAATATAGTAGAACACCATATCACAATGTATAATATACTAAAATATTACATGGTGTCTCATAAATATATATAATCATTACATATGAATTAAAATGATCAAATATAGGGTGCTGGGGATGTGCTCAATACATAAACATACTTGCTTTGCAAGCTTGAAAACTGGAGGTCCCATCACAAACACAAGCACCCACATAAAAAGCCAGTTATAACAGTGTGTGCCAGTAATCTCAGAACTGGAAGGCAAAGATATGCAGATCTGAAAAGCTTGCTGGCCAGTCCGCCCAGTGGGAACTAAGCCTCTGGCTCAGTGAGAAACCTTGTCTCAAGACAATAAAGTTAAAGAAGGTTAGAGGAAGCGACATGAGGTCTTACTCTAGCCTCCTTTGTGTGCATATAGCAATGCAACCACCTCCACCCAAAATACCATCTCTTTCTACACACAAAGTAACAAAACTAAAGGACCTTGTCAATGGTGACATTTTATATATATGTAATTTGCCCAAAGTAGAAGTGTTTGATGCATGAATTATACAGACCTGAAACATGAGGTCAGAAAAGTGGGATGGGTATAGTAAAGGCCTGTTGTTAAGTACACACCATTGGCCAGTGAGAGATGAGAGTAGCCAGCTGACTGTGTGACACTGGAACCAGAGAAGGTTCATAGATGATAGGAAACAAGTCTGATGAAACTGGTAGGCACCTGCACACCAGTCAATGAGGCCACACTATGAATGGCTGGCAAACTGTATAGCCAAGAAATTCCACAACAGCTCTGAGTGATAGGAAGTGACCTCTCAAAGCCATTAGTCAAATTATTTAATGTAGCCATTTTGGGAAGAGAAACAAAGAAATTCAGAAAACCCTCAAGTATATCTCCAGGGTCCCAAGATAAGACTAAAATTTAAATGGAGAGCCTCAGAAGTCCCAAAAAGGTGTGGTCCCATTGGCCCACCATTGGCCCATCATTGTCTGAGCATCAGGCTCATCCTGGAAGGTGGTCTGACACATTGTTAGAACTATGTGAAATCTTGTCTGGGAAATAAGCTCCCACTCTGGCTGGTGCCCTTTCCTTCCCAAGCATGTGATTAATGGGAAAACCTCCATTCCTATGGTGTCCATTGTTTCAACAACCAGACAGTTAGAATGAGAGACACAGGTGTCTATTTAGAATATTTTAATTTCTGCCAGACTGGATACATGGGGGGTTCAGGTTTTGCAATGATGTTTTCCAAAAAAGCAAGTGACAAAGGAGAGGAGTATGATTGGGTCCAGGAAATGTCTATTTTTGGTTGTCAGTGACATTCAAACATTCTGTGGGTCTCTGATCAGAAAATCATAAATAAGGGAACGAAAAGTACCATGTAAGACATGGTAATAGGCTAGATCAGACAACTGCATTTTTACCACTGGGCTTTTTCTCACTAACCTGCATTTGTTCATTGCACATATATACATAGGCCCAAATTTAAGTTCATGTTTACCAATTCAACCATTTGTACCTGTACCCAAATATGACATGTGTCTTAAGACTTTTATTGCTGTGATAAAATAACTAGACTAAAAAAAAACTTGAGGAGGAAATAGTTTCTTTTATCTTATAGGTCTCAGGTTATACTCTATTGTGGAGAGAATTCAGGGCAGGAGCTCCAACAGGGCAGAACCTGGAAGCAGGAACTCATGAAGAGACCATGGAGGAGTTCTACCTCTGGCTTGCTGTTCATGAATTGCTCAGGCTGCCTTCTTATGTCACACAGGACAACCAGCCCAGGAGTGGCACCACTGATAATGGTCTGGGCCCTCCCACATCAATCGCTGATTAGGAGAATGCACCACAGGCTTGCTTGTGGGCCAGTCTAGTGGGGGGCATTTTCTTAGTGAAGGCTCCCTCTTTCCAAATGAGTCTAGCTTGCGACAAGTTAACACAGTATAACCAGTACAGCATATTGTCATTAAGATTGAAGAAAATAAACAACTCCAGGAGACCTAAGATCAGAGCTCAGCCTTTTCTGGCCTATCTTCTTTCCCAGCTCCCAGAATCCTCCTAATTGGCATAGATCCCTACAGGGAACACAAGTGACAATTAGAACTCTGCCCTAGTTATCAGAGCCTCTGAGGGATACTTGGTCTTGGAAATACTCTTTTCTGTCTAGCAGCATAAGTAATCCTTGGAAAAAGCAATGAAGAGATTCCTGTATGTAGGGAAACTGATGCTTCTTCAGTTTGGGACAAGCAAGGCTCAACTGGAAGGATGCAAACAAGCAAGCTGTCTCATATCTCACTGGGTGACTGAGTTTGCCTCCATCATATACTTATATAATTGATAGTGCCTTTAAGCACCCAGTAATAATGATTTCCAGATCCAAGTTTCTCCCAATGATGGTCTCAAAGTATACGCACAGAAGCTGCGGAGCTCAGATATCCCAGAGTAGCTTGATTCTTTATTTTATGTTTTTGGGTGCTCTTAGGGCAAGGGGAGAGAGAGACAGAGAGAGAGAGAGAGAGAGAGAGAGAGAGAGAAACAGAGACAGAGACAGAGAGACAGAGACAGAGACAGAGAGAGACAGAGAGACAGAGAGATAGACAGAGAGAGAGACAGAGAGACAGAGAGAGACAGAGACAGAGACAGAGAGAGAGACAGAGACAGAGAGACAGAGACAGAGAGAGAGACAGAGAGATGGACACAGAGAGAGACAGAGACAGAGACAAAGAAAACTAACCCTAGCTATCAGATATAAGTAACTAGCATAGTAACAATTGACCAACAGGGAATTAATCTTCAGTATCGACAAGTAAGGTATCTTGTAAAGGCATTGTGTCTAATGAAGAACAGTGTACATATTAGGACTCAGGGAGAGAAATCAAAAGAGACTAGAGGATTGGTGGGGTGGACAGAGCAGAGTAACCTTGTGTCTTAAGAATACAGAAATGTCATAATTTCTTATGTTTCATTCAGTAAAGACTAAAAGGGTGTGCTGGATAGCTTTATGTCAATTTGACTTAAAGTCCTTTTAGAAAAGGGAACATCAACTGAGAAAATGACCCCACTAGATTGGTCTATGGCCAACACAGTGGTGCATTGTCTTGATTGATAATTGATTAGGAGGGCCCAAATCACTATAGGCAGTGCTGTCTGTTGGCTGGTGCCACTGACTGCTACAAAAAAGCAGGTTGAACAAGCTACGAGGTGCAAGCTAGTAAGCAGCATTCCTCCATGAAGCATTCCGGCTTCAGTTCCAGTCTTCAGGTTCCCACCCGAGTTTCTGTCCTGACCTTTCTGGATGGTGTACTACAAGCTGGAATATACCTTTTCCTCTCCACATTACTTCTGGAAATTGTGTTTTATTACAGTGTTAGAAGCTGTAACTAAGACAAAGTGGGAGGGGACTAGAAAATTAAAAGACCACTTTGCATGGGTGAGCAGAAAAGAAAAGTTGTTAAAAGGTTAATTTTCTCAGGGAGAGTACATGGAAGTTTTGAAGATGGTTTCTTTGGGGCTGAGTACATGACTTGAATTACAACAGGTTATTTGCCCCCAACCCAGGCAAGTGATCATATATTGCCACCAGTGGATGCCCATTGTTTATCACATGTCAGAAAACTCTTAATTTTACTTGCCCAGAGAGCCAATGATTGACCACTATAACCTAGGTGTCCATTATTTTAAATAAAATCTGATAGGTGTTATTGAAAAGATACAAAGAATTTTCAACTGAGGAATAGCACATGGCTGAGAAGCATCTATAAAATTCTTAGTCACCATCCTTAGTCATCAGGGAAATGCAAATCAAAACAACCCTGAGATTCCACCTCACACCAGTCAGAATGGCTAAGATCAAAAACTCAGGTGACAACAGATGATGACAAGGATGTGAAGAAAAAGGAACACTCCTCCATTATTGGTGTGATTGCAAGCTGATACAACATTCTGGAAATCAGCCTGGTGGTTCCTCAGAAAATTGGACATCGTATTACCTGAGGACGCAGTCATGTCACTCCTGGGTATATACTCAAAAGATGCTCCAACATATAACAAGGATACATGTCTACTATGTTCATAGTAGCCTTATTTATAATAGCCAAAAGCTGGGGAAAAAAACAGGTATCCTTCAACAGAGGAATGGGTACAGAAAGTGTGGTACATTTACACAATGGAGTACTAATCATCTATTAAAAACAATGACTTTATGAAATTCCTAGGCAAATTGGTAGAAATAGAAAATGACATCCTGAGTGAGGTAACCCAATCACAAAAGAACACACATGGTATGCACTCCCTGATAAATGGATATTAGCTCAATAGCTTGGAATATCCAAGATACAGTTCACAGACCACATAAAGCTCAATAAGGAGCACCAAAGTGTGGATGCTTCAGTCCTTCTTAGAAGGGGGAACAAGATACTCTCAGGAGCAAATATGGAGACAAAGTGTGGAGCAGAGACTGAAGGAAAGGCTATCCAGAGACCTGCCCCACCTACGGATCCATCCTATATAAAGTCACCAAATGCAGACACTATTGTGGATGCCAAGAAGTGCATGCTGACAGGAGCCTGATACAGCTGTCTTCTGAGAGGCTCTGCCAGAACCTGACAAATACAGAGGTGGATGCTCACAGTCAACCACTGAACTGAGCTTGGGGTCCCCGATGGAGGAGTGAGAGAAAGGACTGAAGGAGCTGAAGGGGTTTGCAACTCCATAGGAAGAACAACAATACCAACCAACCAGACCTCCCAGAGCTCCCAGGGACTAAACCACCAAACAAACAGTACACATGGAGGGACCCATGGCTCCAGCTGCATATGTATCAGAGGATGGACTTATTGGGCATCAATGGGAGGAGAGGCACTTGGTTCTGTGAAGGCTTGATGCCCCAGTGTGGGAGAATGCCAAAGTGAGGAGGCAGGAGTGGGTGGGTGGGTAGTAGAACACCCTCATAGGAGTCAGGGGTTGGGGGATAGGAGGTTTCCAGGAGTGGGGGCAGGGGAGGGGGAACTGGGAAAGGGGATAACATTTGAAATGTAAATAAAGAAAATACCCAATAAAAAAAGAAACAAAAAAAAGAGAAAGTTTTAAAATAAAATTTAAAACCTTTAACAAAAGAAGATATTTTAAATTTATAATTACTTAGGTGGGTTCTCTGTTCCTGACAAAGTCCCAGTTTCTGAAATGTCAGGCTTGCTAGAAGGCTGAAGTAAAGACTCCTTTAAAGGAATGTATACCTATACTCCCCAGGTTTCCTAGGGTGAGTATGGTACGTCTTAAAGTGTTTTCCTCAACTCAGCCAGTTGTCCAGTTTCTTCCTTCGCCTCTGTAACTATTCTTCAACTTGATATAAAATTTGTATCTTCTAGTGTCTTATTGATAATCACAATTCCTTCTCTACTTCCTCATGGTTCCCATCCAGGGACCAAGAACTTTGGTCTTAGCACCAGCTCTTTCTTTTGAGAACTTAAAAGAAAAGGCTGTCCACTAACAACCACAACAATACTTACAGGGATTTTGTTTCATTTTTCAAACTACACAAACATTTGCTTCCAACCCACTTACTGGTATATTAGTAAAAAATGGGTTTTCTCTTTGCTGTTTATGAATTATAATCAATTTTAAGTGATTTAGAGTAAGTGTCACTTAAGTGACATTTTACCAAGCTTCTAATTGCAACTCACATGCAATACACTAATCACCTGGCAGTCATCTCCTTTTTGTTTGATGAAAAGCTTAAATACCTCAGCCCTAAATGGTAGATCTATGTCACATCCCCTCTTCTAAGACTCCAGGATTACTGTACAAGATGGGCCGGAAAGAGCCTGAAGTGGTGAGTGAGGACATGAAATGTGTCTTCCAGTCACAGCAGGGTAGCTGCACAAATGAACTCAGAGTATTTGTGATAGTATACACAAGCCCTGTGCAAATCCCAGCAAGATCAAATCCTAGCTCAGAGAAAGGAAGTAAACAATGAAGTTCCACCCTTAGCCAAGAAATGATTGATAATTGACTGCTGCTGGGAGGTGGGGAGCCAGTTGTATTTGAGAGCTCTGCTTCTGGTAACTCAGTTATGGGTGAGGGCAATACTGCCCGGGAGAGGGGTTGGGTTGCATCCTTTTTCAGTGGTGGAAAATTCACTTCCTTAAGTGAGATAAACCTTTAAGAATCTGAGGGTTAAAAGTTCTCTGGCTCAGTAGGGTTCTCCCACATAGCTCCATGACAACTTACAAGATCCCATTCCTTACCATTCAGTGTCCTTGCTTTAACCATGGACATTCTCTGAGGCTGAAACTTGACTTTTCATTGTAACTAAGCCTATCTTATAGTGGGGGTTCTAGGTTCTATTTTTGAAACTTGAGCTCTCTGGCTGCTGGAGAGAAGATTCTCTTCCAGGGAACACTTAGAAGCCTTTAGACGGTTTATACAAACCCAGAGCCAGTCACTTCTATCACCCAGGTCATTCCTTTCCTTTGTCACTTTATCCTGATATTCCTTGACTTTTATCTAGAAACTCATTTTATCTAGGAACTTGACTTTTATCTAGAAACTCATTCTTTCCATTTTTCAGTTTATCCCGAGATACTAAGAAGCAATTAACTAGTATCCTTATGTTCATCATTTTTTCTAGAAAGTATCAATACCTTTTTGTATAGAGTCATTAAATTTCTTGTTCATAGGTGAATCATCTGATGCATTTATCTAAATAAATTCACTAAATAATTTATATGATCGACTTTCAGTGTTTTCTGTGCTTCTAAGAGAGCCTTTGGTCACTGGAGGTATTTGTGAATTAGAAAGCCTGTTACAGATACTTAAAAAATTCACTCTTACCATTGTTTCTCTAGAACTACTCTTAGTAACACAATCTGTACTAGTGAGAGTTTTCTAAAGGAACAGGATAGATGACCGATAGATGGATGGATGGATGGATAGATAGATAGATAGATAGATAGATAGATAGATAGATAGATAGATAGATGGATGGATGGATGATAGCTATGGAGCCAAGAAACCTCTTGGGTTGGAATGAGCAGATCTATCTGGAGGTCTAGAGAAAGGGAGGCTCCAGGAAGTACCATGAAACCTGAAAAGGCTTGATAGTTCAGAGAAGGGGAGTCCCCCAGGAGTCAGGACAGACTGACAACTTGGGGAAGAGGAATTTATCCTGCTCCCCGCAACCTATCCCACCGTACTTCACCAGACATAACCTCACCACATCCTACCCTACCACACCCTACCCTACCACTCCCCAACCCACACCAAGAGAACAATTTTTCACTTTAATAAACTCTCTGGATATTCTTTTATATGCAATACTCAACTATTGCATATAAATATTCTGCAACTGTTGATTCTGAACTATTGATATTCTGAACTATTGATTACTCTAGAAAATAAATGGAAGCCTCAAGCCTTGGAAGACTCAGTACTCCTTCCTCATGCACCCTGGACTGAATGACTCAGCTTATGAGAGAATGACAAGGCAATATTTGGCTTATTTCTGGGTCCATGTGTGGTGATATTTTCAGAATGTTTTTTAGCATTACACGAATATGATGTTGTACCTCACTGGGAATTTCAATGCATTCCCTACTATTTAATGACCCAAATCTTGGAGTCTTGATATCAGGAACAATGTGGTATGAGTTGGTCCTTCATCATCTTTTCAACATATTACCAATAATCATCTTGCTTGTAATCCATTTCCCAGCCAGAGTGAGCCCTTTAGCACTTAGTTATTTTATTTAAAACAGACTGCAGATTTAGGCAAACCTGAGCTCTAGCCCTCACTCGCTACTTGTTGGCTATTTGTCTTTAGACAAGTGACTGAATCGTCTTGAGCCGTAATTTCACCTGTAATGACAGAACACCTACTTCAGAGAGGTTTATGTGTATTAAATAAGTCATGAAGAACTTGGAACACATCAGTTTGTTTTTTAAACATAGTAAAGAACTTGTAGTTTCAAAGACATTGTGTGTCCCCTGCAGTAGATTTTCCCATTCTTGGTAAATTGAAAAGCTACTTGTGTTCTTGCTGTCTACTTCCCTGTATGGTGTACACTCTCTTCTGAATACTGGTTACATTACATCTTTATCTGTTCCTAATGCTTAGCCACTCTTATGTTGTAAGTTTCTAGAGGACCCCATCTTATCTTCTTTGCCTCTGAGGACAGAGTTATTATCTGATTTTTCCATACACACAGCAAAAATGTTACCTTGGTTTTAATGCCCTTCAAAATGGAGAGGGATTTAGTGTTTGGTGCTTTCTTATGTCACGCTGGAATCCAGTAGACTGAACAGGGTACTCTGTAATGTTAAACAAAATATCAAACAATAGTCCTGCACACAGCTTCCTGCCTGTGTAACAGCTGACAGGAGCTAGCTGATTGACAGTCACTGGCCCTTAGATTCAGATTCTCTCTTTTTCTTACTCCTTTCTTTCTTTTCTTTTCTTTTTTCTTTCTTCCTTCTTTTTTTTTTTTTTTTTTTT
>NW_022196913.1:18779381-18860811 GCF_008632895.1 Mastomys coucha | reverse complement strand
TTGTTCTTTGTTTGGCTTTAAGAAAAAGTCTCTAGTGCAGGTTGTCCTTGAACTCCCTGTACTGCTGAGCTTGGCTTTGAACTTTTGATCCTCCTGCTTCCTCTACCTTCCCAGTGCTAGAATTAGAGGCATATACCATCACATCCAGTTTACACAGTACCTGCAATTGAACCCAGGACTAATTCCCCAGTCCATAAATTTGGACTTTGTCTTCATTTTAAAAAAGGTAACAAGGGCTAAATGTGTCCGAGGTGCCACAGTTCTTCGTGCACAACCCAGAGGTGCTGAGCTTTCAACTGTGGTGTCTGAGTTCCCCTGTTCTTTCTACTCTGGCTTTCAAGTCTTAGCAATGTGTTTTAAATGCTTTCTTCTAAGGGGCTGCTTAATGAAACAGAAAGTAACCTTTTCAAAACTCTTCCAAAGGAAGGGTTTCAGCCACTTAGGACGAACAACAGTATGAACTAACTAGTACCCTCAGAGCTCCCGGGGACTCAACCACCAACCAAGGACTATACATGGTGGGACTGATTGTTCTGGCAGCATGTGTATAGTAGAGGATTGAAAAGTCAATCATCAATGGGAGGAGAGGACCTCGGCCCTGTGAAGGTTCTGTGGCCCAGTGTAGGGGAATGCCAGGGCCAATAAGTGAGAGAGGGTGGGGTGGCAGGCATGGGGAGGGGGGAGGCAACAGAGGTTTGTTCTTGTTGTTTTTGTTTGTTTGTATGTTTGTTTGTTTTTTTTGGAGGGGAAACTGGGAAAGGAGAAATCATATGACATGCAAATGAAGAAAATATCTAATTAAAAAAAGAGAAAAAAAAACTCTGAAAATACCTTTCTTGTGAAAGTTGGAACCTGATTTAAATGTACAACATGCCAAAAATAATGTTAGAGAAAAGAATTTGTAGAATATTAGTATCAGCCATGTTTAGAAGTGTCCAGCCTCTCACATGATCACCAAAATAAAAAGAAGATATTTTCTCTATAGTACTTCATCCCCTGTTTTTTTCCTGAAATGAGAAAACATCAAAATTTTTGAAATACATACACACACATACACACACACACACATACACACACACACACACACACACACACACACACACACACACTCATGGAGGGGGGAAATTCTTGCTTTCCACAGGAAATTATAAATGGAAAACATCCACATAGGGTGCTGGAGGAAAAGTGACCGACAGTTCCGCCCAATGGCTCCATTTGGAATGAGCTATGCTTTTAGGTGAGGCTGAGGCAGTCACACTGAAATGGTAATGGAGAGCTCTCACTCTTCAATATGAAAACCGAGAAGTGGTATGCTAACACCACCTTTGCTTGAGGTATGTGGTACTTTAATGGCACTACATTGTTTTTAAGAGCAAAATGTGGTGCCCAATATGTATTTTATTGGTACTTAATCTTTTATTGTGGTGGTGCTCACCCATTAAAATGAAGGCTAGAGGTTGGTTGAGGGATTTTATATATGCAGGATTTTTCTTCCCTGAAAGATCAGACAACTCCAAATGCAAAATTCCTGCTGTCGTTTTAAGAAATGAATGTGAAAAAAAAATAAATTAAAAAAAAAAAGAAACGAATGTGCTGGTGAGAATGTCTCCCATAGGCTCAGGCATTGGAACACATAAGGGTACTCTTGGGGGAGTTTTAAAAAGTATGGTTTTGCTGAAGGAAGTATGTCACTGAGGCAGGCTTTGAGAATATATAGCCTCACTCTGTTTTGAGTTCACTCTCTGTGCTTCATGCTTGCTGTTAGTGGTGTGATATTCTAAGCTCCATGCTCTGGCTGCCTGCTACCCACTGCCCACTGCCCGCTGCCTGCTGCCTGCTGCCACACTGTCCTGCTACCATGCACTAAGTTGCCCTGAGCATGGCATTTTATCACAGCAACTAAACAGAAGTTAATACCAGAGAGTGGACTCTTGTCTCAAAAAGAGCCTGATCCTGTTGTTTGGTGTAGAAATGTGAAAGACTTTGGAATGTTGGCCTAAGAGAGCAGTTGGATGCTGTAAGCAGAGCTTAAAGGGCTATTTTAGTAGGATCCTGAAAGACAGTAACACTGAGAGCAGAGTAGAAGATGCAAGCTACGCTCAGGAGATTGCAAAGAGAAATAACATGATTGTGTTAGCTAGAGGCTGTACCATTTTTGTGATCTATTTGACAAAATAACCTGGCTGACTTCTGCCCTTACCCTAAGAACATGATTGAGGCTAAGTTTAAAAGACATTGACAGGGAAAGTTTCAAGACTGCATCATGTTGAGTGTGTGGTATGTTTGTTGCTGGTAAGGCTTATCATTTCTCATTTAAAAACAACACAATTTGGTTTCTTAAAATGAGAGCACATATTTTGCATTTGAATTTATTTGAGCACTGAGAAAGAAAAAACACACACATATATAAAATTCTTCAAACATTAAAAAAGAGGAGAAGGAAATACAGAATGTACAGATTGGAGAGAAAACGAACACAGGTGAGCTTAATATTTCAGGCAAGGCCTGTGCTGGAAGACAGGCTATAATTGTTGAAGTGACTACTGTTGTTAAGAAGAGGCCTTCTTTGTACTGAAACAATACAAATGCTGCCTAGAGGCCACACTCCACCCATTTCAGCCTCACACTTGCAAAAGATCCTCAAGAAGGCAACAACAAAGTCTTCTACAAATGGGATCCAAAGTGGCTAGGGGATGTCCCAAGCTAGTAGCTAAACTTGGCAGTGTTGTCCATATAGTTCTGCCTTTAGAGGCATGGAAGATGCAAAAATGAAGGAGTTGTGGAGTCCTCTTTTGTAGTTTCAGGACAATCACTGAGACAAACTGTGAAACTGAAGCCTGGATAGTGATGGAGCCTGCAAGACATTGGAGCCTGCAAGACATTGGAGCTGAGAGAGCCGTGAGACCTCTACCAAGATCTGTATACAGTTAAAGCTTTCTTCAACACTTAAGTGTTAAAGCCACCAGTTCTCCGAGTCTACTGCGGCAAGGGAAACAAAGTTCTTTGTGATGGGACCTAAGGAATGTCATGCCTTGTACACAGTGACTATTTGCTTCCTGTTCGGCATGAATAGCTAACTCTTGAGTTGCATAGTGTGCAATCTGCATGACGACATGCAGTGGAGTTGTCACAGTTGCTTCAACTGATTGAGACAGCTCAAGTTACATGTTACATTCATTTCCATTCAGTCAGTGAGCCAAGTACCTTCTACGCTATTCCCACACAAGATACTGGACGTACGTGGCCCCTCACTGTGTTAGAAGTATTTTCAATGCCCAAGACTGCTGGACAGCTTGTTGCCCATATGGTCCCCATATCAAGCACACCTCAACTGTCACATAGGGAGTGTTTATTTATTCTTTCAAATTATTTGCTTGCTCTACCCTGTCCCATCTTTGTTCCTGGAGACCACAGCAATCTAAACCTAATATTTCCTAGCACATTTTCCCTCTAATCAGTCTTTGTTTCTCCTTGTAGCAGACTACAAGAAGAAGATGCATTCTTTGAAATTAAAGAGCAAATTATCCTCCCTTCCTCCCGGGAAACATGTGGTGTAATATTTCTAATAAGATTCTGCAACTTTTAAGAGAGCTTTTTAAAACACGTGATATCTTGCTTCAGTGGAATCTAGGAGCAGATAGTTGATCTTCAGTCTAGCCAAGAGAAGATAGGAAGATGCTCATAAATTCAGAGCTTTGTAGAGAGGAGAGAGAATCAGTGCAGGAGGAAGTGCTGGGAAAACAATGACCTCCATGCTCATGCCTTATTTGGGGCTTTTACTCCATTTCTTCCCATTGGGTCAGCCACATTTCCTCTTTGATTTGACCTTCTGATGTGCTTTAACTTGGTTGACTAAGAGGCACAGTCAATTTTATAAACACAAAAGTCATTAATCTCTGTATGGTCCTCTAACAACCCTAAGAGCTTTGCAATGCCGAGTTTTCCTTCTCTACCTCCCACATGTGGGCTTCCTTTACTTCCTCTTTTCTGTACACTTCTAAGTCTGGTCATTTATCATTAATTTTATCAGTTGTATTAAAATGAATAAAAGCACTGATTTCACATAACTTTTTATTTCAACTTACTTCCAGATATTCAATATTCTCTGGCTAAAATAATTTTTAAGTTAGGCAGAATAGAAAATCTCTGATTTTTGTTATTCCTGAGTCAGCCCTTCCTCTTGAATTATAGGCTTGCTAAATACATAGCTCTAGGCTATCTGTGGTGTTTTCCCTTTGAATATATTATTACACTATCTTCTGAAGTACTTTGATGCTGTGCAAAGATGAGGTTTTAATTGCTGTTACCTTTCAGGCAATGCTTTTTCTCCCTCAATGACGTTACAGGGGCTGTGGCTATGTTCTTCTGATTCACTGTGCTGTGTTTATCTGAAGATGTACTTAAGTTATTCCAACTGAGACTTACTGTGCTGTCTCGGTCTTATGACTTATACTGTTCTTCACATTTGGAAATAGCTAGAGTATCTTCTCTTAACTATTACCCATCTTCCATTTATCAGTTTCTGAACAAGCCATTAGTGTTCTTTTACATTATCTTTCTTTCCCCGTGTTTTTGTAATGCATGTTTCAGATCGTTAGACAGAGTGCTACACTGTTTTTCTCCTACTCCTTTTCCATAGACAAGTCTCTGATATCTAGACTTTCAAAATTCACTGACCAGATGTTTTGGGGTCATAGTCCTTTCTTCTATCAAATCTACATTTTTTTCTTCCAAAGTCCTTTGCTTCTCTTTCTCATTCTTCCTTTACCGATCTGGACATTTTAAGGAGACACTCTTACTAGAAATGTTTTCCTAGCTTGCTATTACTTTTATGTCATGAGGTTCAAAGTCTCTCATTTCTTTGTCTCACTGTGAAATCCATGGTCAAGTTTAGTAGTGTGCTATGTCAGAAATATAGCTATCACTCAAGGTTGAGGTTATATTTGCATATTTCTACAATATCAGGATTTGCTAACTAACTAATTCACAGTTTATGTCATATGTCAAGTTTTTTTTTCTGCAATTTTCCAAGTAGTCCTGATATTTCTTATAGCTGGCCATTGGCAAACACAAGACCTTTTATCCCAATTTTAATTACTAATCAGCTCATATACCACATATAACACAGTAATTATATCCCTTTATATGGACATATGTACATTACAGAATGGCAACAAAAGAGATAAAGAGACCACAGGAGAGTTAATAGAAGCCTTGCTGGAAACAGAGGCATAGAGCAACAGAAGTGCAATGAGAATCACTATAGTGGCTAGCCAAGATGTTCTCAACCTAGCTGGATTCAGAGCCTGGCTGCAGGGGATGCAGAGGGGCAAATCAAACTGAAGAGGTGAATGCAGGGGCAGCTCTTGTCAGGTGACCCGATGGACAAGCAGATGGTAATTCCAATAGGCTGAATTACAGTGGGATACTAGCCTGAGGCTGCAGCCTAGAGGACTTAGATGACAAGTCAGGTAGAGATATTGTCACCATATTGTTAAATGTCCTCTTCTTCAAAGGTATCTATGTGATAGAGTGGTACCCTTTCTTGGTCTACTGTGTTAAGTAAGTTTAAAGACTGCTTTTTCTGATACAGTTTTACTATATCCATCTATTCATACTTTGATAAATGTATAGGTGGTAGTATTTTACTTTTAGGAGTAAGTTATTTATCAGTGCCTGTGGCTAGTGCTAGGCAGGTATCTACATGTATAACAAAGTATAGAATCTTCTCCACTTGCACTCAAAAATGGAGCCAAATGTTGCTATCAGATGGAGTTACCTTGGACACGACAGTCTGAAGACACTATTTTACCGAGTATGGAGTAACAAATAGCAGGGAACAAACTGATCTTAATATAGGACTATTGTACTGTCCACAGAGACCATTTCATTTTCTCTTCTGAACCTTATGGGATTTACTACTCCATGTCAAATATTTATGTTGATTTTCAAGAGGCTGTGTAAATGTGTCTTTTCTTCTTTGTTTGGTATTAATGACGATTCTTTCTTGGTAGCTTGGGCCTAGGACACATTCTTTGAGGAGAGTTCCAAGATTCTTGGCCTTCTTAGAACTTCTGTTTCAGTAGCCAGCTTTGGCTCATTTTCTCCAATGCTTCTGACTTTGACTTCCAGTGGGAAACTTGGAATCTGATTTCCTCTCTCTTCAAGAAAAGTCTGAGCCCTGGATGTGAAGCTTTGACATATTGGTACTTGTCCTTGGCTTCACCAAGTTGCTTTAGCTTTTCGCTGTTCTTCATTTCCGGAACCTCTGTAGGTATTGAATTTGATTTTCTGTACAAAGTAGTATCCCTTGTTTAGCATTTTTATATCTTTACATGGAGTATGACTGCATAGGCAGTGGGAATTGTGGAAGATTCCATCTGTATGAGGCTCTAGGTGGTTTCAGGAAGGCTGATGCACACTAGTGACCACCCATCCTACAGAATCACTGCCTGTGACAGATACACTGTTATGGAATGTCTGAGATGAAGTCTGCCTTAAAGGCTTGATAAAGACTGTCATTGTTGTTACCTTAGAAGCAGAGTGTACTTCACTGCAGTGTCCTTAGTCAGGGACCAGTGATGTTCCCCAGGCATCATTCTGCCTCTTGGGTGGCACATTCTCTTTCAGATCTTTCAGGCATTTGAAACTTTTCTTTATTTAGGACTATGTGATAATTTCCTTCTCCTTAGCAGAGCACTGTAATATGTAATATCTGTGTTTCCTCTCTCTCTCTCTCTCTCTCTCTCTCTCTCTCTCTCTCTCTCTCTTCCTCTCTCTCTCTTTCTCTCAACAGATTGGAGTTAGAAAGAAGCTCACTTTCTGCTTTGCTTTGCTTTGGTTTTGTACTGAGTAGTCTCTATTAATGACTCACATTCAGTTATTCTTTCATAATCAGTTCTTCAGTTAATTAATTGTACAAGTGTGATAAGCTAGCTGTTTGCTCTGGGAATCTCAATGTAAAATACATACAACAAAGCCTTTTCTGAGGTCTTCTTTGTGGTCTTGTTTTATCCAAAAATCTGTCTTTTTATTTCCCTAAGAACAGTTAAACCACATAATGGATTGTGAACCTGTGAACCAGGTCCACTGAGGACCAGTAACCCTGAGTTACATTAGACTTATTTGTTGATCTCATCATACAATACCAATACAAAAGCAGCACTCAAGCCTCTCAGTATGCAGGATGTGCCACCTCTGAAGGAAGTGTTGACAGCTTCTTCTTTTGCAATCTTCCTCTAGCTGTCAAATGTCCCCGTATACATACTATCATCACCTTTCAAGTCATAGGGCATCACCACTCTAGGAGAAACAGTGTCAGATTGACAGGGCACCAGCCCTACAACTTCCATCATGCTCTGGACAATCATCCAGCTCACAATAAGGTACACATTCTTTGGGATCAAAAGCATTCCCTTGGCAGTGTACAGACTCAGAAGTAGACAGCACTGTAGATGATGGTTTTCAGGTTAGAGACAAGTAATGAAACCCTGGTAGAGACCCTTTGGGCCATCAGACTTGAAGACCCTAATGAGATAGTCACTCAGCCCATTGAATACATGCTGGGAAGAACCCTTGCTTATGTTGGCTGACCATACGCAGCAAAGTACAGCAGGTAGGCAAAGCATAGGGAGGTGGCCTCAGATTTCCCATTGAAGCCAGGTTACCAATGAAGTAGCACCAGAACTGTTTATGCTGATCCATACCCAGCCCTCCTACTCACCCCTGATCCCCCATCCTGCCCCTCGAAGGAAGAACTACTTGTATTTGTCCTTGGAAGTGAAGTTGAAAGCTTGGGTGAGGATTGCATTGGCCAAGTTACCCATCCAGAAGGAGAGAAAAAAAAACCCTGTTTCTCAGGGATTCTCAGGACACAATAATACGTTTGTCATGTTTCTCTTCACTGATCTGTTTGTTGGCATGCTGGACATTCAGCATCAATTTGTTCCCTCTTGGGACCAAAGGGGCAGCAATAACCACTTGCCAAGAAGTCCTTAAGGAAGCTCAAAGCTTCCTTAACAACAGCCATGATAACAGCCGAAAAGCAGCAACCTTTGCTCTCTCCTAACCACTCCCATCCCCACCCTCACCTCCTTCTCCCATCACCCCAATACTCCCACAAACCCTCCCTATTTCAGTCACTTTCTGTCTCTGAGCAATGCTTTCTGTTTTGATTTGTTTTGTTCTATTTTGTTTTTTGAAGCATGTGCCACCATGTCATCATGACTGGCCTTTAACTTGCTATGATCCTCTTGCCTCTGTTTCCTGAGTACTAGGTTTACAGGTTTGTGGCACCCTGCCAAACTGCCTTTTATATTCCTTTTCTTAAAGACTTTTTAAATTTTATTTTATATGTGAGTGCCTGCATGTCCATGTGTGTATTGTGGGCATACCTGGTGCCTGCTGAGGCTAGAATAGGGTACTAGGCTCCCCAGAACTGAAATTACAGAACTTGATTAGCCTCCCAATGTGGGTGCTGGGATTTGAACCTCTGTCTTCTGCAAAAGCAGCAACTGCTTTTAACTCATGAGCCACCCCTCAGCCCATCCTTTGTCTTTTTAGTATGTGAATAAAAATGTTACAGTTGGATGATGATTTTTGTAAGTAAGATGCAACTGGGTAGGACTTAAAGAAGACGTAGAAGGGAGGAGCCAGATGTCTTTCCAGTCAGCTGAAAAGGAGAGATTAACAAGTTATTTGAGTGAGAAGAATAGAGGAGACACATTTGAATGCTGGCAGGAAGGAACAGAAATTAAACAAGAGGAGAGGTTGGGGGTTAGCACAGAGTGAAGATGTGATAAATAGAGTAAACTTGTGGAGAGGGCAAGGCACACATGGCAAGCTCTAGGTCATCTGTCACACACAGTTTTGCTGTGTCTATGCTGACTCTGCCAGGAGAGAATTTTTTTTAATTTTATTTAATCAATTTTTTACAATCCAGATTTTATCCTCCTCCCAGTATGCCCTCTGTTCCACATCCCATATCTCCACCCCCATTCCCCATCTCCACAAGGATGTCTCCACCCCCCACGCCTGACCCCATCAGATCTCCCCACTCCCTGGGGCCCCAAGTCTCTTGAGGGTTAGTGGCATCTTCCATGACTGAGTCCAGACCCGGCAGTCCTCTAATGGTATGTGTTGGGAGCCTCATATTACCTGATATATGCTGCCTGGTTGGTGGCCCAGTGTCTGAGAGATCTCAGGAGGCCAGGTTAGTTGAGACTGCTGCTCTTCCTACAGGGTTGCTCTCCTCCTCAGCTTCTTCCAGTTTTTCCCTAATTCAACCATGGAGATCAGAAGCTTCTTTCCGTTGGTTGGGTGCAAATATCTGCATCTGACTCTTTCAGCTGCTTGTTGGGTCTTTCAGAAGGCAGTCATGTTAGGCCCCTTTGATGTGAGTATATTGTAGCATCAGTAATAATGTCAAAGCTTTGGGTCCCGGCTTGAGCTAAATCCCAATTTGGGACTATTGCCGGACATCCTTTTCCTTAGGCTTTTCTCCATTTTTGTCCCTGCAGTTCTTTCAGACAATTATGGGTCAGAGTTTTTGACTATGGAATGGCAACCCATCTATCCACTTGATGCCCTCCTGTCTTTCTACTGGAGGTAGACTCTACAAGTTCCCTCTCCCCACTGCAGGGCATTTCATCTAAGGTCCTTTGAGCCCTTTGAGTCCTGAGTCTCTCTCACTTCCCAGGTCTCTGGTACATTCTGGAGGGTCCCCCAACCTCCTACATCCCTAGGTTGCCTGTTTAGATTCTCTAGGCGCCCTCAGGGCTTCTGTCCTGTTCCCTGACCCAATACTTGATTATGTTCTCCTCTTCACCTCCCTGTCCTCTCCCCCCACCCAAGTGCTTCCCTCCCTCCTGCCTCCTGTGATTGCTTTCTTTTCGGTCCCGAGTGGGATTGAGGCATCCTCACTTGGACCCTTCTACTTGTTGACCTTTTTGAGTTTTGTGAATTGTATTCTGGGTATACTGTACTTTTTTTGGCTAATATTCACTTATTAGTGAGTACACACCATACATGTCATTTGTGGTTTGAGTTACTAAGCACAGGATGATATTTTTTAATTCCTTCCATTTGCCTGCAAAATTCAGGATGTCCTGATTCTTTCTTTCCTTTTTTTTTTTTTTTTTTTTTTTTTTTTTTTTTTTTTTGCAGAACACAAAATAGGATGTTTTGTTTACACATTTTTTTTTCATTTTCTATGCAGTATTTATTTTCATCACCATTTTTTTCTTTTTTTTAATAAACATTTTTATTAGATATTTTCTTTATTTACATGTCATACGATATCTCCTTTCCCAGTTCCCCCCCAAAAAAAGAAAAACCAAAACCCAAAACAAACCCCTGTTCCCTCCTCCCTCCCCCTGCTTACTGACCCTGGCATTCCTCTACACTGGGGCATAGAACCTTCACAGGGCCAAGGGCCTCTCCTCCCATTAATAACCGACTTGGCCATCCTCTGCTATACATATGCTGCTGGAGCCATGAGTCCCACCATGTGTACTCTTTGGTTGGAGTTTTAGTTCCTGGGAACTCTGAGGGTACTAGTTAGTTCATATTGTTGTTCGTCCTAAGGAGCTGCAAATCCTTCAGCTCCTTGGGTCCTTTCTTTAGCTCCTTCATTGGGGACCCTGTGCTCAGTCCAATGGGTAGCTGTGAGCCTCTACTTCTGTATTAGCCCGGTACTGTCAGAGCCTCTCAGGAGATAGCTATATTAGACTCTTGTCAGCCAGCACTTGCTGGCATCCACAATAGTGTCTGGATTTGATGATTGAATATGGAAAGGATTCCCAGGTAGAGCAGTCTCGCGATTGTCCTTCCTTCAGTCTCTGCTCCATAATTAGTCTCTTCATTCCTTGCATGGGTATTTTGTTCCCCCTTTTAAGAAAAAACTAAGTCTTTCTACTTTGGTCTTCCTTCTTCTTGAGTTTCTTGTGGTTTGTGGATTGTACTTTGTGTATTCTGATCTTCTGGGCTAATATCCATTTATCAGAAAGTATATACCATGTGTGTTCTTTTGTGATTGGGTTACCTCACTCAGGATGATATTCTCCAGATCCATCCATTTCCCAAAGAATTTCATAAATTCATTGTTTTTAATACCACATTTTCTGTATCCATTCTTCTGTTGAGGGACATCTGGGTTGTTTCCAGTTTCTACCTATTATAAATAAAGCTGCTATGAACATGGAGCATGTGTCCTTATTATATGTTGGAGTATCTTCTGGGTATATGCCCAGGAGTGGTATAGCTGGGTACTACGTCCAATTTCTGTAGGAACTACCAAACTGATTTCCAGAGTGGTTGTACCAGCTTGCAATCCCACCAGCAATGAAAGAGTGTTCTTCTTTCTCCACAACCTCTCCAGCATCTGCTGTCACCTGAGTTTTTTATCCTAGCCATTCTGACTGGTGTGAGGTGGAATCTCAGGGTTGTTTTGATTTGCATTTCCCTGATGACTAAGGATGTTGAACATTTCTTTACTTGCTTCTCAGCCATTCAGTATTCGTCAGTTGAGAATTCTTTGTTTAGCTCTGTACCCCATTTTTAATAGGGTTATTTGGTTCTCTGGAGTCTAACTTCTTGAGTTCTTTGTATATATTGGATATTAGCCCTCTATTAGATATAGGATTGGTAAAGATCTTTTCCCAATTTGTTGGTTGCCATTTTGTCCTATTGACAGTGTCTTTTGCCTTACAGAAGCTTTGCAACTTTATGAGGTCCCATTTGTCAATTCTTGATCTTAGAGCATAAGCTATTCGTGTTCTGTTCAGGAAATTTTCCCCTGTGCCTATGTGCTCGAGGCTCTTCCCCACTTTCTTTTCTATTAATTTCAGTGCATCTGGTTTTATGTGGAGGTCCTTGATCCACTTGAACCTGAGCTTTGTACAAAGAGATAGGAATGGATCAATTTGCATTCTTCTACATGCTAACCCTCAATTGAGCCAACACCATTTGTTGAAAATGTTGTCTTTTTTCTACTGGATGGTTTTAGCTCCTTTGGCCATAGATGTGTGGGTTCATTTCTGGGTCTTCAATTCTATTCCATTGATTCACCTGCCTGTCACTGTACCAATACCATGCATTTTTTTTTTTTTTTATCACAATTGCTCTGTAGTACAGCTTAAGGTCAGGGATGGTGATTCCACCAGAGGTTCCTTTATTGCTGAGAATAATTTTGGCTATCCTGAGTTTTTTGTTATTCCAGATGAATTTGCAAATTGCTCTTTCTAAGTCTGTGAAGAATTGAGTTGGAATTTTGATGGTGATTGCACTGAATCTGTAGATTGCCTTCGGTAAGATGGCCATTTTTCCTATATTAATCCTGCCAATCCACGAGCATGGGAGATCTTTCCATCTTCTGAGATCTTCTTCAATTTCCTTCTTCAGAGACTTGAAGTTTTTGTCAAACAGATCTTTTACTTGCTTAGTTCGAATCACACCAAGGTATTTTATATTATTTGTGACTATTGTGAAGGGTGTTTTTCCCTAATTTCTTTCTCTGCCTGTTTATCCTTTGTGTATAGGAAGGCCTCTGATTTGTTTGAGTTAATTTTATATCCAGCTACTTTGCTGAAGTTGTTTATCAGGTTTAGGAGCTCTCTGGTGGAATTTTTAGGGTCACTTAAGTATACTATCATATCATCGGCAAATAGTGATAACTTGACTTCTTCCTTTCCAGTTCATATCCCTTTGATCTTTTGTTGTCTAATTGCTCTGGCTAGGACTTCAAGTACAATATTGAATAAGTAGGGAGAGAGTGGGCATCCTTGTCTAGTCTCTGATTTTAGCGGGATTGCTTCAAGTTTCTCTCCATTTAGTTTGATGTTGGCTACTGACTTGCTGTACATTGCTTTTACTATGTTTAAGTATGGGCCTTGAATTCCTGATATTTCCAAGACTTTTATCATGAAGGAATGTTGGATTTTGTCAAATATTTTCTCAGCATCTAATGAGATGATCATATGGGTTTTTTCTTTGAGTTTGTTTATGTAGTGAATTACATTGATGGATTTCCGTATATTGAACCATCCCTGCATCCCTGGGATGACGCCTACTTGATCATGATGGATGATCATTTTGATGTGTTCTTTGATTCGGTTTGCAAGAATTTTATTGAGTATTTTTGCATCAATATTCATAAGGGAAATTGGTCTGAAGTTTTCTTTCTTTGTTAAGTCTTTGTGTGGTTTAGGCATAAGAGTAATTGTAGCTTCATAGAACAAATTTGGTAGAGTAACTTCTGTTTCCATTTTGTGAAATAGTTTGAGGAGTATTGGTATTAGGTCTTCTTTGAAGGTCTAATAAAACTCTGCACTAAACCCATCTGGCCCTGGGCTTTGTTTGTTTGGGAGACTTGTAATGACTGCTGCTATTTCTTTAGGGGTTGTGGGACTATTTAGATGGTTTATCTGATCCTGATTTAACTTTGGTACCTGGTATCTGTCTAGAAAGTTGTCCATCTCATCCATATTTTCCAGTTTTGTTAAGTATAGACTTTTGTATTAAGATCTGATAACTTTTTTTAATTTCCTCTGTTTCTGTTGTATGTCTCTCTTTTCATTTCTGATTTTGTTTATTTGGATCTGGATAGTCTGGCTAAAGGTTGATCTATCTTGTTGATTTTCTCAAACAGCCAGCTCCAGGCTATGTTGATTCTTTGTATAGTTCTTTTTTGTTTCTACTTGGTTGCTTTCAGCCCTGTGTTTGATAATTTCTTGCCATCTACACTTCTTGGGTGTATTTGCTTCTTTTTGTTCTAGAGCTTTCAGGTGAGCTGTCAAGCTGCTAGTGTATGCTCTGTCTAGTTTCTTTCTGAAGGCACTCAGAGCTATGAGTTTTCCTCTTAGCCCTGCTTCCATCGTGTCCCATAAGTTTGGTTATGTTGTGCCTTCAGTTTCATTAAATTCTAAAAAGTCATTAATTTCTGTCTTTATTTCTTCCTGTACCAAGTTATCATTGAGTACAGCATTGTTCAGCTTCCATGTGCATGTGGGCTTTCTGTTGTTTTTGTTATTGAAGACCAGGCTTAGTCCATGGTGATCTGATTGGATGCATGGAATTATTTCAATCTTCTTGTATCTGTTGAGGCCTGTTTTGTGACATATTATATGGTCAATTTTGGAGAGGGTACAATGAGATGCTGAGAAGAAAGTATATTTTATTTTAGGATGAAATGTTCTAAAGATATGTTAAACCCATTTTGTTCATAATACTGTTATTTTCACTGCATCTCTGCTTAGTTTCTGTTTCCATGATCTGTCCATTGCTGAGCGTGAGGTGTTGAAGTCTCCCACTATTACTATATGAGGTACAATGTGTGCTTTGAGCTTTAGTAAAGTTTCATTTATGAATGTGGGTGTCATTGCATTTGGAGCATAGATGTTCAGAATTGAGAGTTCATCCTGGTAGATTTTTCCTGTGACTAGTATAAAGTTTCCTTCCTTATCTGTTTTGATAACTTTTAGTTGAAAGTCAATTTTACTTGATATTATAATACCTGTGCCAGCTTGTTTCTTGGGACTATTTTCTTGGAAAATTTTTTCCCAGCCTTTTACTCTGAGGTAGTATCTGTCATTGTCCCTGAGGTATGTATCTTGTATACAGCAAAATGCTTTGTCCTGTTTACATATCTGGTCAGTTAGTCCATGTCTTTTTATTGGGTAATTGACTCCATTGACATTAAGGAAAAGTGATTGTTGTTTCCTGTTATTTTTTTCTTTATTATTAGATATTTTCTTTATTTACATGTAAATTTCTCCATTCCCAGTTTCCCCTCCAAAAAAACAAAGAAACAAACAAAAACAACAAAAACAAACCCCTGTTGCCTCCCCCATCCCCATGCCTGCCATCCTGCCCTCTCCCACTTATTGGCCCTGGCATTCCCCTACACTGGGGCACAGAACTTTCACAGGGCCGAGCTCCTCTCCTCCTATTGATGATCAAATTGCAATCCTCTACTATACACATACTGCCAGAACAATCAGACCCCTCCATGTGCAGTCCTTGGTTGGTGGTTGAGACCCTGGGAGCTCTGAGGGTACTAGTTAGTTCATATTGTTGTTTGTCCTAAGGTGCTGCAAATCCCTCAGCTCCATTGCCAGCCTAAATATAGCTATCTCCTGAGAGGCTCTGACAGTACCTGAATAATACAGATGTTTCCTGTTATTTTTGTTGTTAGAGGTGGAATTATGTTTCTGTGGGTTTCTTCTTTTGGGTTTGTTGAAAGAAGATTACTTTCTTGCTTTTTCTAGGGTGTAGTTTCCCTCCTTGTGTTGGAATTGTACATCTATTATCCTTTGTAAGGCTGGATTTGTGGAAAGATATTGTGTAAATTTGTTTTTGCCATGGAATATCTTGGCTTATGGTAATTGAGGATTTTGCTGGGCATTGTAATCTGTGCTGGCATTTATGTTCTATTAAGGTTTATACGACATCTGCCCAGGATCTTCTGGCTTTTATAGTCTCTAGTGAGAAGTCTGCTGTAATTCTGATAGGTTTGCCTTTATACTACTTGACCTTTTTCCCTTACTGCTTTTAATATCTATTACTCAGAGTCCAGCTGTCTCTGGGATCCTGGGATCCTGGGATTCTGAGATCTTGGGTGTATCAGAGTTCCTGGGAGTCAAGCTACTTCTGAGACTCTGAGATCCTGGTATGACCAAGCTCCTGAGATCCTGGGATCCTGGGATTCTGGGACCCTGGAGTCCTAAAATCCTGGTCATGCTAGAGCACCTGGGAGTGGAGCCTCCTCTGGGGGCTATGAGACTGGCCACTGAGTTCAAGCCCAAGATAGACCAGGGTAGACTAGAAGGAACTGAAGCCACTGTTCAAGGATGGGAGGGGTTCCTGCATCCCTGGATCCTGCTGGTTCCAGTTACTCCCGATGGTGTTGGAACAGATGTTGTGTTCTCCTTACCCCTGATCCTAAGATCCTGGGCATGCTAGAGCACCTAGGAGTGGAGCTTCCTCTGGGGGCTGTGTCCAGTGAGTTCTTAAAGTAGCAGCCATACTATAAATGTTATATGCCAACTATATCATGTTACCCTTTTACTTAGGTGTCTTCAAAAATTCCTTACCTTATGCGTGACCACCATTGTCCTTCCAGTGAACTATGCCTGCCATGATCTGTTCTCTGGTTTCAAACCTAACTTTGTTCCCCACTGTCCTTCCCTTTCTTCTTCCTGGTCTGGCTATGCTGACCTCCCTGCCCCTTCTTAAGATGCTCATATGCTATTATTCTACCTCAGGATGTCTGTGCTTGTTCATCCCAGTGTCTGGAGTTCTCCTTTGGACATGCGTCCTTCCTTTCCTCTCTTCTTCACTTGAAGTCTCCTTATCTTTGGGACTTCTCCTGGAAACTCATGGAAATTTCATCTTCTATTCACAGTTTAAAATATTGATTTTTAACTCTTATGGAAATGTCCTACTCTAAGAGCTAGGCATAATAGAAACTGAGTTATTACAGGCATGGCTTACACAAAACTAAGGGTAGAGGATAACAAGTTAAAGGCCATCCTGACCTACTCAGAGAAGTCCTGTCTCAACAAAGAAAAAAAAACACCTCTCATTCTATAATAAGTGAATTTTTCACTTACCTGATTTAAATATTGCTCTATCCTCTCAAGCATAAGCTCTTTCCTCTAGGATTTAAACTCTGTAATGTTCATTATGTGTGTCTTGTCTGTTCTGTCGTAGCAGACACTCCCCCAAAGTTCCTGAAAGGAACAGATTTCTAAGAGATAAAAACAAACAAAAACATAAGTCAAGAAATACATTATAATAGTTGGTGTGCCACCTGATTTTGTTAACATAAATTAGCAATCCTCAACAAACTGGGTCAATAACTGCCAGGCCTATATTCCAACTTCAAGTTTTGACTATATTAGATACTTTTCACCTACTATAGAATTATATCCTAGTAAATTCATTTAAACTTAAAAAATACAGCAAACACAAAATGCATTTACTACATCAAACCTATTAAATAATCCATCTCAGCACTACAGGGGAACCACCTTCAAAATCTTGTGACCGATTCAACTATTTCACTACCTATTATCACTAGATAGTATTAAATTACTGTATTGATGACAGAAAAGTTGAATAAGTTGCTGAAATCAGTACAAAAAAAGGCTTTAGTTAACTGAAGGCAGAGGTAAGCCTGTCTGCTTTACATAATTCTGCCTAATCATGTCACTCATTGTACAAAGAAAATGTTTTGATAGTTCGTCACTGAAAACCGTTTTTCATAATGATAAAAAGGTACTCCAGGACTGGCTATTATTCTTAGAAGATGGCTTTGTTGTCAAGCATAGAGTTACATTATGATAATTTTCACATCAGATGTCCTTTGGATGGTCAAATAGAAAAGCAAGGAGCCCTGGGCTGACTGGCACCTAAGCATCAGCTCTGACAGGATGGAAGGAGTAAGGAGTATTCAGAGCTCATGGTCATGATCATGACCCAGGATAATGCCTGCCTGGAAGCTACTTAACCTTTGTCTCACAAGATGAGCTCAATTTTACCCTCCATCTTGATTTTGTATCTCAGATGCACAGAACTAGACTCTGAGGAATAAACTGTAATGACAAAGAGAACTGCATCCACAGGTGCTCCTATTTATGTTTCCTGACTATTAAGCTAGAACCATCCTCTAAGAACAAACTCATCACCTTCAGAACTAATTGTTCCACAAACTAGGCAGGGTCCATCAAATTGGGAAGAGAGTGTCAAATGCCAAAGGAACTTGAAGGGTAAAAATTAGATCCAGAGTCTGCTCAGGGCTGAAGGGAAAAAGACAAGGAGGAGAGCTCAGGCTAGCTAGGGGAACCAGAGTGCTTGGCTTACTCAGTTTGGAGCGGCTCCTTAGGGGAAGACCTGCTCCACTGCCCCAGCACAGTGGGTCCCAATGAGAAGAGGCAGTCCATGGTTTTAAGGCATTTATTGTAGAAAGGCAGAGAGAGGGAGAGAGTAGGGAAGTAGAGGCTGGCCATGGCCATATGTGGAGGGAAGAGAAAGTGGGGTTGGGGTGGGGGTGGGGGTGGGGAGCAAGGAAGCAAAGGTAAGAGCAAGAGAATAAGAGGTAAGGGGGGCAAGCAGCTCCTTTTATAGTGGGCTGGGTCTATCTGGCTGTTGCCAGGTAACTGTGGGGAGGAGCATACCAAGCTGTTGTCAGGTAACTGTTGGAGTGGAGTCCAGACAGAATACCAGGAGCTTGGGGCATTGCCTACATAACTGATGGCCACACACCTGTCTTCAGGGGGCTGCGGGAGGCTGTATCTGTGACAGGAGCCAGGGGCCCAGGAGGCATGACAGAACACTGTCCCATGAAGGCGAAGTCACCACCTATCAGGTCACCAGGGTTCAATGCCAGGGACCAGGCTGTCTGTGCACATCTCACTGCCCCACAGGAACTTCCAAGAATAGTTTTATTACAATGGTCAGTGAGGTTTTCTCCTCTCTAAGAAAAGAAAAAAAATTCTAAGGCACATTCAGACTCATTTACCTTAATGTCACCTGTTCTTCCTCACAAGTCTGGTTCATGTGTTATTTGGAGTTTCCCACAAGGGAGAATTCATGGAAAGATTATTCCTTCTTCCCTGGATCTAGTCCACCCATCAGCAAATGCATAACAGATAATTAATACTAATGTAGGATCTTTCACCACAAACAAAGCAGGGACTCTTGGTGGGTTTGGGGTCACTGCAACTTGATTCTCCTACTGGAAATCAGCAGACCCTAAATGTCCATTAACCATACTTAAGACAACTTAAACTAATAAATATTGTTAATTGTTCTTAGGGAAAAGAAACTCACTCTAAACTAGAAACTGTGCCTTTCTTCAAAGATGGGATTATGAAAATTTCTCATACTTTTTTTACTTGTACGACTTGGATTTTTAAACAGAAAATGTATATTGTTTCAATAATTGATAAAACATTTACATGCTCAGTCTTTTATACTATTTGTAGCTTTTAAAAGACAGTATCTCACTATGTAGCTTTGACCATTATCTGATATTTCAAATTTTTTATGTATAAAATTTGAACTTACAGATATCTGCCTGCCTATGCCTCCTGGGTACTTAAATTAAAGACATATATCCCATGCCCAGTTTGCTAGCTTTTTAAATTCCTTATCCATGAATGATCTTGTCTTCCTCAAAAATCCTCCACTTATTTTGCCCATGGATAATATTTTACCAGGTTTCTTTGATTGTTTTATTAAAATTTATTTCTTCCAAGTGACCTAGCAGTGGCAGCTGATTATTAGACCAATGAAGACAGTATTAGTACCTTCCAGCACTCATAAAAAATAACAGACCCAGCTAGAAAAATGACTGATTTATAAGATGCTAGAAAGGGTGCCAGGAGTGCTTAGAAATGATGCAGGCATATTGGTCAGTAGTCAAGCTTGGGAAGGAGTAGATCATGTAAGGCTGCCCCCTTCCTATGCCCCAGGTGTCTTCAGAGCTTTACTGCCAGGCTTCACATCTCTCTTGTGAAATGTGCTCTGACTGTGTTTTACCAAAGCCAAAAATACTTGAGTTCAGACAAGGAACTAGATATGGTTGGTTGGTTGGTTGGTTGGTTGCTGTTGTGTGGCTGGGAGTAAGCAGATAGCAATGAAGATGGTGGTAGGAGTGGGCCTGATCTATTTTTCCAGTTTGTATGAAGTAAGTCTCTAGCTGGTATTTGGAATGTGAGGCTAAAGAAGTGGTAAAGCATTCAAGAATGAAGTTACACAATGAGTCTAACTTCCAGGTTTTAACAAATCATTATGCCCATTGTAGAGATTATATCTGGGGCAAGGGTGAGAACGCAGATCATTGGTGGTGACTGGAATTAGGTAAGGAAGAAGCTGGACTGGAGGCACCAGAAATAGTGATTGGTAGATGAACTTCTGAAAATTAAAATGTATAATCAGATGATCTTAGCACTTAGACAAAAGAATTATGATCCAGAGGGGTAGATATAGGAACTGATGTTGATTTCCATGTTTCTGACAGGAAGCTTTGGGTGGATGGAGGAACTCTTCCTAAGTCTAGACTTTAGAAAAATGACTAAACATGAGAACAAAGACTCTGGGTTTGGCCAAGGTGTTCAGTGTGGGAGTACTAAGGTGAACTCCAGATAAATGCTTTGGGCTGTCACAGACATCTTGGAGTTGTCAGTGCTGGACAGTGTTGAAGGATGTCTGATTAGTTTTGCTTTGTCTGTCAACTTGGCACAAGTAGAATCATTTGAGAAGACGAAAACTCAATGGAGATAGTACCACTACCTTTTTGGTCTAGGGGAAAGTCTACGGGCCATTTTATTGGTTAGTGACTGATGTAAGAGGGCCCAGACCACTATGGGAGGGGATGCCATGTGAGAGGTACCACTCCTAGGTTGATGGTCCTAGGTGGTGAAAGAAATCAGGTTGAGCAGACCATGTAGAGAAAGCCTGTAATTAGTGTTCCTCCATGGCCTCTGCTTCAGTTCCTACCTTGGCTTTTTACCCTCCATAGACTGTAGCCTAAGATATGTAAGCCAAATAAACCCTTTCCTTCCTCAGTTGCCTTTGGTCACGTGGTTTTATAGCAGCAATAGAAAGCAAATTAACTCAAAGACTATATACATGAGGATGTAGGCCTAGTGTAAAATTTTAAAGACCCGACAGTCTCCATGCTAGAAAAGGTGATGTGGTAAGTGAAGAGGAGACTTCCAAGAAATCAAGCAAGAAGCTAGTGTCCATGATAGTGTAAAAGGCTAGTGTATGAGAGGTCCTGTAGTGTGCATCATTACTGAGAACCCAGTATCACCTCTTGTGATGTCAGGCACAGAGAAGGGCTTAGAGCATAGATGTCGGATTTGCTCAGGCCACAGTTATGAACATAACAAGTGTACCAAAATTGCAAACTTGCTGTGACTTCTTTCTTGTGGCAGCAGCTTCCTCTTCCTCCTCTTCTGCTTCCTTTGTCTTCTCCCTCTTCCTCCTCTTCTTATTTTTTTTTAAGTTTTTGAGCTTATAATACAATTACATTTCTCCCTTCCATTTTATCTTTCTAAACCTTCCCACATACCCCTTCTCGCTCTTTCAAATTCATAGCCTCCTTTTCCACTAATTGTTATTATATGCATATGTGTATATATCATATATATATTCCTAAATATAACCTGCTAGTCTGTATTCTGTTACTTGTATATATGTTTCCAGGGCTGACCATTTGGTATTGACCAACTAATTGCTTTTCCCCAAGAAAGACTATTTCTCCCAGTTCTTGCATTTCTTAGCTGTGCCTATAGTTCTTTGTGTAAGGTGGAGGCCTCATAGGCTTTTCCCGTACCATTCACTTTGGTACATTTGTAAGTATTATTCTTGCTCAGCTCATATTTGGGCAGTCATGTTGGAAAGACTTTTTGCATGTAGCTTCTGACATTACTAGGAGACAAAAATCTCAGAGCAAACTCTCTGATCTCTGCACCCTCTTCCACAATGCTCTCTGAGATTGAGGGGAGATTGAGTGTAGCTTCATTAAGACTGAGACCCTCATTCCTGTATTTTGATTGGTTGTGGCTTTCTGTAGTAGTCCCTGGGTCTTGCAAAAAGATGTTTCATTTATGAGGGGTAATGACTAAACTTACTTGTGGATATAAAGATAGATTGTTGCTAGAGATTGTGTGGGTTTGGTAAAGTAGTGGTTGTAGGTTCAGCTCCAATATCCATGACTTCCTAGCACTGAGTAGTTAGCTAGGTTTCCAGTACCAGGTATTTTTTCCCGAGAGTTGAGTAGGTGTTGACTACAATTAGATAGTTGTTAGTTACCACCAAGATATGCATGCCACTACTGACCTCTTAGTGTTATTGTGGCATGTTAGTAATTAATATAATCCATAAGCATCATAGGCAAGAGGCAACTTACAGTTGCCTCTCTTCTTTGGAAGCTTCCATGGTACCTTCTGGTACCGTAAAAACTTGTACTCAGAGAGCAGTCATTCAGGTCCTACCACTTTAAAAATATAGGGTCTCTTTAAAAATTCAATTTCCTAACTGTATTCTTATACATTAATTTTTTAAAAGCTGCTTACTTATTATTCCAAATGGTGCATTAACACAATAAGATCAAAGCAAAACCGAAATTCAGCAGTGTAAATGCTATAGTAGAATGTCTAACATCTAGGATTCACTGTATAGTTTTCTGGCTCCAAAAGGGCTTGTACAGCTCTGCCATCTGCAGCACACACATATAGCTCTCCTTATGTTGTTAGGCCAGCTCTACTTGAGGCCTTCTAACTGCCCTTGGCAGATATCTCACTAGCATGGATCTCCAATACCTTTGCTTTCTATTACAACTAATGCTGCATCTTCACTAATGGTCTTCCCTTTCCTCTCTACAGAAATGTTGACCTTGCCACACCTTGCCAGGCTCCAAGTGATCCTCATGACCCCTTGTATCCCTTTAAAATCAGTATCAACTGGGCAACTCTTTCATACTCTTTACTGGTCTGTTGCAAGCTCAAAATGTAGCCTTGGCCTCCTAAGTCCATAACTTCTATGCACTAACACTGAGAAATAATTTTCCGATTTTCCCAATGAAGTACAGAAGATTTCACTTCAATGATATTGATCTCTTATTAATTGAAGCTGATTCTTCAGTCACAGTTGATCATAGATTCTGTACCAATATATAATATAATTCTCCACCCAACCCAGTTATAAGAGTATTTACCTTCTTCTGAAATCTCACATTCCAGGCCTTCATTATTCACTTTTCTTTCAGAATTATGATAGTCTGAGCTCCCACTACCACAATCCATTCCCACCCACCCCCTCTACTGGTACTCAAAGGCTTTCCCAGATTAAAATTCCAAATATTTCCACAATCTTCTGACAAAATATGCTAAATGATCAGGTCTATCATAGCAATACCCCACTCTTGGTACCAATTTTTGTTATGCTTTATCTTCTGTTGCTGTGATAAAACAACCTGACTGAAAGCAGCTAAGGGGGGAAATGGGTTTATTTCACCTTACAGGTAATAGTCTGCCTTAGTTACTATTACTTGTAACGAATTATTAGTTACTTAGTTATTATTGTGAAGAGAAGCCATGACCAAGGCAACTCTTATAAAGCATTTAATTGCATACCTGCTTACAGTTTCAAAGGGTTATTTCATGATCATAGAGGGTTAAGAATTGCAGACAAGCATGGTGTTAGAGCAGAAGCTGAGAAGTTTATACTCTGATCCAGAGGCAGCAGGCAGTGAGAGTGAATGATATTGGTCCTGGCATCCACTTTTGAAACTTCAAAGATCTCCCCCAGGGGGATAACTCCTTCAAAACTGCTACACCTAGTAACCCTTCTCAAACAGCTTCCTTCCCTGATGATAACCATTCAAATATAAGAGCCTATAGGGGCCATTCTCATTCAAACAATCACCCTGTCATTTAAGGAAGTTATGACAGGAACTCAAGCAGGAACTTGAAACAGAAAACATAGAGCATATTCCTTGCTGCTTCATTCATAAGCACAAGTTTAACTAGCTTTCTTACGTAGCCTAGGACCACCAGTCTAGGGTATGGTGTTGCCCACTGTGGGCTGGGTTACCCTACATAACTTAGTAGTTATTCCAATTTGCTTATGTTGTTCTGATAAACTATTCCAACCCACAGCACCTTAGGGAAGGAATGGGTTTACTCTACTTACAGGTCATAGTCCATCATTAGGAGAAGTCAGGGCAGGAACTCAAGCAGGGCTTGCAGGCTTGCTCTCAGGCTCCTGTAGAGCTAGCTTCCTTTTACCTTCCTGGATCCATGCTCAGGAAATGGTACCATGATAAGCTGGATCTTCCTTATAGGTTAGCAGTCATGCCAATCCCCCATAGACATGCCCTACAGGCATCTCAGTCTAGTCTGATCAACTCCTTAATTGAAAATTTCTTCTCAGATGACTCAAGGAGTTAATTAACAATTAAAACTAAGCAGGATACTGGACTTTTGTAACAATAGGATTCTACTGGAAAATCCCTGTAAACAGTGATTCCTATTTCATCTTTTGTATCTGAGTTGATGCCTGAATAAATCAAGGTATTGAGATGAAGTTCATGATATATTTAGCAGTTTAATCATATGTGCAGTTCTTTTGTGATAAGCAATACATATGAGTAGCACATATCAGAGGATTCTTTTATGTACTTTTATTAAAGGAATAGGTAGAAAAAACTTTCTACTTCTTATAAACCCCCAACAAGACCAACTCTTTGTTTATTGGAAAGAGAAAACAAAATTTCTTATGATCTTTTAGTTCTTAAAGTTAAGTGTTAACATTAAAAATCAAATTATTTATGGCATAACATATTGTTTGTAGTATTTTACCTATTTAGTAGAAAAATTACAGTTGCTCTGTGGCTTTTTTCCTTTCTTTTCTAAGCAAAGGATGTGGGTGGGAGTGGGGCATGTTCCTCTGTGCGGGTAACGTCAGTGTTTTTTTTTGGGATACAAGCTAAGTTAACCTCGTTGGACTCTTCCCCAGGAATTGATGCGCATACACGTGGTGGTTCATTATGCTGCTGCACCTGTGTAGTGTGAAGGTCAGTGTGCTTTTCTGATTATAAGAAGCCATCCATGTCATTCCATTATAATCCCTTCCACTCATAATGGAATGTGCCTGAGCCCAGGATCTATTGACATTGCCCAGCCCAGAATTTCCTCAAGTGCAGTCTCAACATTTGAGATCCATCACCCACCCTGCCATGACCTGCATCTCCCAAGAATCCCACTGTGCTTCTTTTTGAAATGATGTTATTTGCATGTCAAGTCCTTCTTGTGTGATATGTCTGTACTATCGTTACAAGTAAATTTTTATGTGGAATCAATTGCTCTGTGGTGGTCCTTAAAAAGTTATATTCAAGAGTTTCTCTAGGCCTTAGGGCACTATGAAACAGTCAATATGGGTACTTTCTATATGCCTTGGGGTAAGAACAATGCATTTTCTTCACTCGGAGTCAGGGACTCTGGGAGGATATGGGGCAAATAGAGTGGGCCTCTTACTCTTCTTTTTAAGAGTCTTCATGGAAGATGTTTTCAACTGACTTCTCTGAGAATTACTGCCAAATCCCCTCCATTTTCTTTTTCCATGTCATTGTTACTAAACTCTCTTCCTAGAGAGAGACTAACCAATGTCTGTCCTTTCTCCTAAGGTCCCAATGACAAACTCAAGTATGATTTTGCAAAAGTTAACTCTGGGGAAACAATGAAATTCTAAGGCTTCCTTACAGAACCTAGGTGAGGGGTTATTTACAGGAGTGTGAGCACTTCCCCCCACCCCAACAGGTTGCACCTGAAAAGCCTTGTGCAGCACAGATGAGGGCCTCCCCTTATCAGCCTAGATGGAACCTGATGCCTCTAATCTTTATGGCATCTATAGACTCTGGCTCCTCTCCTAGGTCACTTGAGTTGCCAAGTAAGGAACAGATGGATATTCAAGTGGGACTTTTGTGGCCCACTCTGCCCATGTCTGCTGAGGTTTAAACCATCAATAAGAATGGCTGGAATGACCTCTTACAAGTCAGAGAGGTACAGCTGAATTCCCCAAGATAGTGGTTGCTTGGCTCAGAGGACTGTCACTCAGTATGGCCATTTACCTGTGGTACTCGCCCCAGTTTTCAGGAACTGCAGCTCACATATTCCAGGCACCGTGTGTCATAATTTGCATGTTTTCCCTGCGAGCTAATTTCCTAAAAGGCAGATGAAATGATTGTTCCTGTTTCATATGAGAAGGAGCTGAACTTCTCAGGCTGGAATGGATGCTGCAAAGTCTCAGTTGGTGAGTGAAAAGCAGTGCTTCAAGTGTGGGCCACATGTCTGAGCAGGAATCCCTAACTACTGGGTCCTTGAATTGCTTTGGGAATAGTTCCACACTCAGACACTCAGTGTCTGACACTTCATTTAATAAATATATAAATTCCTACATTGCACAGTGCTGTGGAAATTTATTAAGCACAGCATTTGAATATTTAGCTAGTTCTTGAATTAAGCATGTAAGAAGAATAAAGTCCCTTGATGTTCAGTGTGTATTGGTTTGTGATGCTAGGAGGAATATGAGGCACACAGGTAGCTTTCTTCTGCCATAGGAGCATTGCTGTTATCTCATACATAGGGAAACTTTCTTCATTAGAAAGTTATGACTAATACACCTATAGAACGAACAATATTATTTGTTAGATTTAGGAGGCTCTGAATTTGCATTTAACTCTGTACTACTAAACATCCAGGGACAGGCTTAGCATGGTAACTCTAAGTACCCATCCCCTTTCTTATTGAGAATTTTCATTATCCTACCTTCCCTGTGACATTACATTATAAGAGTTCACCAGCAGCCTTATCCTGCTCCTTCACTCAGCATCCCTCCCCCAGACTCCCTCCTCTAGAAAGAGATTAATTTTGGCTAAATTTCCCCCATTACACAACACACCAATCTTTTTAGTCCTCCCCTGCCCCCTAAGCTATGCACTTCTTTGGCTGCAAAAAGTTACAAAGAGAAGCCTTTAAAAGCATCAAATGGCATCTTTAAGGTGTTTCCCCTGTTAGAGGGTATTCAAGTTGGTTCCCACCATCTTAGTTTTGGTATCAGTAGGTATGGCTGCTCCCAGGATTAGATTTCTTGGCTAAGCTTAACCTGTGGAGGCTACTTTAAAATTCCTGTTTTTAACTAAAAAGAACTTGAGTTAATTTAACAATTTCAATTTATGTGACCACTTATTTATAAGGCAACTTTGTACCATATAACAATAGAAAAACATTACCACATGTAGACAATACATGTATACGTATAGCCGTATATAAAATTGATGTGGAAATCAGAGATTTTTGTAGTTTTAATTTATATTGTCCTGCTAAAGCCAAAGTGCAGAATGGCTGGGGCCATCTGCCTATGAGCTTTGTCCCCAGAAGCTAAGAGGGCTTATTGCCTAGTGATCTGTGGTGTCCTAGTGCATTCTGGTCCTGATGAAGCCTGAGGCCTCATTTTTTAGTTAGACTCTTAATATGACTATTTCTTTTGCAGATTAAACAATCCTTAATCCAAAATTTGTACTTCTAAAGACATGACACTTCCTAGAAGCAAAACAGAAAAATTCAATCTAAAGTCACAGAGCTTGAACTAATGACAGGTTCAATTAGACACTTAGGAGCAAAAACACTGATATATGAAATTTGTTATATAGCCTTTAAAGTAGGTCTCCCCCCACACACACCTTCTCTCCACTTTTAGGTGATAAAAAGTAAAAGGTGGCCTCCTGAGATAACTTCCATTTTCTAAAGGACTCACCTAGCCTATTACAAAATAGGGCAGAATTTTCTTCCTTTCCTTGAGTAACTTCTTTGTTCTTATTGAATTGTTAACAATACAGTATTTTATTCACATGAAAAGACTCTCTACCACCACTTCACATCTATGGTCCCCTGATGAAATATTGTAATCACTATAAATGTGTTCCTTATGTAGGACAGTCAGTATACTTCACAAATGGTTAATGGGATTTTGACCAACTAATCCATCTGTGCATCTCCTAGATTCCTCCTAGACCCTGTTTTTCTTTATGCATTCAAAGAGTATGAGCAACTATAGTTCTTTCTATTTTCTGGCCAAATCTCCCATTAACTGGCCAGATTATTTCAAAATAAAATATTAACCTTTCCCCCACTTTAGAATAAGACTCCAATTCTGTACTGTAGCATGAAATACAAGTGGTAGAGAAAAGAAACTGGGAGCCTTTGGAAGCATCCCTCTCAGTCAGTGAAAAGTCCTCGAAACCACCTGCTGGCATATATCACCAATTCTGTGATGCTCAGGCATGCCTGCTGAACTGAGTGTAAACACACAAGACGGTTAGAACACTGCTTTGAGACTCCAGGCCTCTGGGCTTACTTATCCTGGGTTTTAATTGATCACTTTCATTGTCTCTCCAAAGACCAAGCCTACAATATTCTGATACAAATCCTTACTATAGGCATTTCTGAAGTTATTTGACCTTGGTAGATAGAACAATGTCTCTTTTTCATGAGACTCTTAAAAGGCCCCATGTGACTAGGTTTGCCAGAGAAATAGCCTGCCATCATCAACGTTCTGGTCTTTTTCTGGATTGCTATACACATTAAAAGTGCAAATGGACAGGGTTTTAGTTTTCTTGTTTCTTCCTTGTGTTTAGGAGGGAGAAATATCTATAGAAGGGTTTTGATTTTCTTGTTTGTTTTTTTTTTCTCATCTTTAAGGGAGAAAGTATGTATGCCACTAGAAGCAATACTAACTCTCCATGCCTGAGTCTACAGTCCTTATAGGTCTCAGGGAAGATGGAAGGAGAAAGCAAAGTAAGAAAGTGCCTGCTGAGAAGGGTACATCTCTTAGGAGCATGGGCGAGCAAAGCATTCAAGGCTAACTTGAAATATTAGTCCTTCCAAGGAAGCTGCTGTGTAATGTGGATGGTGTGTACATGACTTTCAAGTATGCAATACATGAGTGTGTGTGTGTGTGTGTGTGTGTGTGTGTGTGTGTGTGTGGTGTTAGTTGTCTGTTGTCTGTCTAAGTATCTAACCTAAGCTTATGACCAGAGTATTTCACCATGGAAATTTTCAAGTAGTAGGTATCAAAATGACCCTTAAATACGCAATGTGTTCATCATGGGAGTTTACAAGTAGTAGATGCCATAATGTCTCTTACTCAGTGTGTGCATAGGTTCCTGTTAGGCATACCCAGAATGAGCAGAAGAGGTGAAAGGTTAGGAAGGTTACTCCCAGCGGGTTCACTATCTGATACTGGTGGATGTTGAGGTCAGTGACACCCATTAGGATTTACAAGTTCTTATTTCCTTTACCCATGATTTTTCAGGAAAAATACTGACTATAATTATTTTCTTTTTAGAAACTATTTTAGAAGAAAACCCTTATTAAAAATCTATACAACCTGTATACTCGTAATTTAACAATATTTTGTCTTACAACTGAACAGATGATGTTTTATATAAGTAAACTGTACTTTTAGTAAATTGCTTTTAGACTCTTACTGTCACTATAAATTACATGCTTGAAAGATCATGTATCTTTTAATGGTATATAATATCCAATCTATTTTACTATTTTATGAGACATATTTAATTAACTCAGATATGTAATTTAATAGATTTCAAGAAGTTAAAAATACACAAGTTTGAAAGAGAAGACAATGTCAGTTTATCATGTCTTTAAACAGATCTGAACTATATATTTCAGAAACAATAAAACAAATTAAATCATATGCTTTTATTTTAAACCTTAAAAAAAATCTATCTTGCTTGCAATCTCATTTGTAAACCAGCAGCAAGGGCTTTCTAGCCTCAATTTCCAGAATTAATACTTTAAATGTTCTCCTTAGTAGAATTTCTCCTTAGAAAGCAACTAATTATATTTTGCATTCCTAGAGACATTACAGTAGGGAATTTTTAAACTCCACCACCATCTTTCTGTCTGTCTGTCTGTCTGTCTGTCTGTCTCTTCAGTGCTGAGTATCTAACCCGAGACCTTGCATGTTAGGTCAGTTCTCTACAACTGATTTAAATTCTAGGCTTCTGAATCTTTGTTTCATTAAAATAACAAAAGCATCATTCCCAACAACTATTTTCATATTAAGTGGTACTATAAAGTCGTCCAAGATAAAGTCAAATGGCTTTTACTCCTAAAATGTGGAAATAAAAATCAACCCAAAATCTAAAGATGAATTTCAATCAAGGCTATTCAGAAAAGTGAGCGGTAAGTGTTTTGTTATACAAAGTCTAGAATTTATTTTCACATATCAAATAACCACAGCATGACAAGCCTGTCAAAAAAATACCTCCTTTACAATTGGCACCAAAAGCAGAAACAAACCAAAGTCCAGACTATAACACTTTACAACATCTCTCAAATATAAGATTGAATTGATACAGGTGTAGATCTGAGTCACATGAGATTTGATGAAATTTTCAGGCTTTTACAACTCAAGGTTAAGAGTTGGACCAGGGCCACATGAGTAGAAATAACAACAGAAACAGTTACTATGAAAAGAATTTATGAGATGAGAGTGGAAAATAACCAGGGAAAAAACTGGCCCATGAGATACATTACCCTATAGGTTATTTACATAACACCCAATGGCTCACATTTGTATATCACCACTTTTGTTGGTCGGTTGGTTTTTCTTGTTTTCAGGCATATTCTATTGTATTTAGTTCAGGTGGGGAAGAGAATCTGGTCTTCCTCTGCCAACTGGCTTATTTCACATGCTAATCTTGACACTGGTGTCTCCAGTCCCTTTCTCCTGCCATAAGTGCCCCCTGATAGATGTAAACCCTAAAAATCCTTCTGGAGAGGAGAAGTGTGATAGGCAGTCCATCTTTAGTAATTGTGTTGAAGTTGATAAAGGGTGTGGATTTTCCTAAGAAGTACAACAAGACTCTCCTTGCTTTAATGAGTAGATAGAAGGCATCGGAGTTCTTGTATTAGGAATAAGATGTACCTTAGTTACCACAACCACAAGCTAAGTTTTCTTGGTGAAAAAAAAAAAGAGCCCTATTTCTGTAATTAATGTTGCTTTTGCAACCCTTAATGGGACAGGAAACTCAGTGTAAATTTATAAAATGTTTATTTATTCCAATTCAGCACCATTGCAGATCTAAATATAAACTATGCTCCTGGAGATACAGTGGCATTACGCTCCTACCTCATTAAAATTCCAGCCTATTCTCTGGTTATATCATCTTTTCAGGTACAATTTTATCTACAAAATTATTCTTAAGTCTCCTTTTCTTGAATGTAATTAGCTAAGTAATATTATAATCTTCCAGTTACCATTTGCTTCATGTCTACATGGCTTCGCAGGATCCAGGGCCATTACTTGACCAGTAAGGATGTGATCATAGCAACCACCAACTCACTGTCATTTAAGCTAGACTCTGTGCTTCATGAGATACATTCTTTGGCAGCATGGGCTCACATTGCAAGTGTGCCAGCATCCAGCATTTCACATTCCTGTCTCAGTTGTTTCCCAATGCTGTGTTTGTTTTTTTCCGCATGTAAGGATGAGTCTTACAGCTGCTCTTGTACTATATTTTCCTACATTGAAGACCCAACATCCTTTGCATCATATGAGAGCTAAGAAGGAATTGAGAACATTGATTCATGAGTGTAAACCAGCAGTCCTAAATTACTAACTACACTCTAATAAGAATTTCAGGAAACTGATGTGGATATTTGAGTTGGAAATGCACCTGTTTATAATCAGTGTCAATCTATTTACTGGCTTTCCCTGTGTTCCTTTATAAAACTTTTTTCACTAATCTATGGGTGTTTTCTGACTATTGGTTATGAGTTTCCAAAGTCAGACAGACACACATTATTTTATAATCTTTTATCATTGATAGTGAGACCATTTGGCTATATTTTCCCAGGTCATTAGGACTATAGTATTAGTGGAAACAATTCAGTAATCAAAATCTCCTAAATAAATGGTCATTAATGGAAAAGTAAATCCACATGACAGTTTAACAGTGATTATAGAATGTGGAAAAAACTATGTCAACAAAGGTGATTGTTGTTTAATTGTATAGACTTGAATTTCTAGTAAAACAGTACAAATATTAAGAACTGCCTTATAAATCCAATGACTCACTTGGGAAAGAGTCTGCTTCTACCAGTCTTTTCTTGGGAAAGTTACTTAGCCCTGTCATTCATAATCCCACTTACACAACAAAATTCCCTAGAGTTTGGAAGTACATTTTTTTTTCTTTTTTTTTCAAGATTAATTTTTATTTTTTTTATTTTAGATATTTTCTTTATTTACATGCGAATTTCTCCATTCCCAGTTTCCCCTCCAAAAAACAAAAAAACAAACAAAAACAAACCCCTGTTGCCTCCCCCCTCCCCATGCCTGCCACCTTGGAAGTACATTTTTAACTACTGGAATTTACTGTCAAGATATCTACATTTAAAAAATACTCTAAAGAGCCCCCATTGGTTTCCTTTTCATAAATGAAGATGAAAATCATATCTATTGCTTCCCTTGTTGCTGACAGAAGCTATTTAAGAGGAAAGTATTAATTATGGATCACAGTTTCAGTCTACCATGGCAGGGATAAAATGGCAGAGGCTCCTACCATTTTGTCCCTACCATGGCAGGGACAAAATGGCAGAGGTCAAGAAGCAAAGAGCCATAGATTAAAAAGTGTCTATTTTACAGTTAGCCACCAGTGAGCTACATCTGCAAAATAGTCTCTGCAAATCAAATGTTCCACAGACTTACAAAAGTAATTCTACTACATGAGGACCCAGTGAACCTATAGAAGATATTTTGCTTATACCATAAAAATAAAAGAGCAATGTTTTCACATTCTTCATTAGAGAGAAGTATTAAGGGAAATATTTTGTGTATATCCAAATAGAAAGGCAATCTAAATGAAATTGAAAAGTCATGGGGAAGACAGAGTTCTAGCTAACCATATTTGACACAATCATTGTCAATGTGAAAAATTAGTGGTGGTGGTGATGACAATGCAGCAGATTCAAGTTACCCATCAGCTAAATAGGCTCAAAGAATAATAAAGAAAACTGTATTAGCCAGGGTTCTCTAAAGAAACTAAATTGTTGATAGAATGGACATACATACATACACATATATGCATATGTACATACATACATGCATAAACATATAGGCATGTGTACATACATATGCACATACACACATACATAAACTTATATGCATATGTACATGCATACATGCATACATACATACATACATACACAGGCTTTCTCATACTAGGTTACAGGTTTTAGTCCACTCAACAATGGCTGTATCTTAGTGGAAAGGCCAAGAAGCCAATAATTGTTCCCAGGAGGCCACTTTGACCAACAACTCAATTATATGTGACCAAATTCTGGTACTGACAGCTTCACTTGGTGACAAGAGATGGTTAGTTGGACCTCTGTCTTCTCCATTATTCATTTAGGTACCATTCATATATGTATATATTTTAGAAAGTTCCTACTAAGTTTCCATACTACCCCCCAAATGTCCTTTAATTTTAGCTGTCTCTCCCTGTATTCCCTCTCATAACATACTTTTCTATTCACCTCCCCAGTGAATCCTCCATTTCAGGTGCCTTTCCATCCATTAATTATTTATTCTAGTTCCCCTTCCAATAGAGAGCTATATATTCCCTCTAGTTCCTTAATCCATAATTGTCCTTGTATTAATAAGGTTGGTTATCATTTACTTAACAACTAATATCTATATATAATATAGATATATATATTTATATACACACATACATATATATGTATATACATACATACATATATATTTGTCTTTCTGCATCTATCTAAGTTACCTCACTCAGGATGATTTTTCCTACTTCCACCAATTTTCCTACAAATGACATGATGTCATTTTTTGACACCTGAGTAACATTTTCTTCTATAAATTTACAATATTTTTTATCTACTCTTTTGTTAAGAATTATTTAGGTTGCTTCCTATTTTTGCCTAGTATGAATAGAGCAGCAATAAATGTGATTGAGCAAGTGTCCCATAACCCCTAAAGAAATAGAAGCAGTCATTAAAAGTCTCCCAACTAAAAAAAAAAAAGCCCAGGGCCAGATAGATTTACTTCAGAATTCTTTCAGACCTTCAAAATTATCTAATACCAACACTATTCAAACTATTCCATAAAATAGAAACAGAAGGAACACTACCTTCAACTGTTTCAGATCGCATGCTGTATTACAGAGCAATAGTGATGAAAACTGTATGGTATTGTTATAAAGACAGGCAGGTAGATCAATGGAATAGAACTGAAGACCCAGAAATGAACCCACACACCTATGGTCACTTGATCTTTGACAAAGGAGCTAAAACCATCCAGTGGAAAAGAGACAACATCTTCAACAAATGGGGCTGATTTAACTGGAGGTCAGCCTGTAGACAAAGTATGCAAATTGAACCATTCTTATCTCCTTGTACAAAGCTGAAGTCCAAGTGGATCAAGAACCTCCACATAAAACCAGACACACTGAACTAATAGAAAAGAAAGTGGGGAAGAGCCTCAAACACATGAGCATAGGAGGAAAATCTCCTGAACAGAACACCAATGGCTTATACTCTAAGATCAACAATTGGGCTGGAGAGATGGCTCAGTGGTTAAGAGCACTGACCGCTCTTCTAGAGGTCCTGAGTTCAAATCCCAGCAACCACATGGTGGCTCACAACCATCCGTAATAAGATCTGACGCCCTCTTCTGGTGTGTCTGAAGACAGCTACAGTGTACTTGCATATAACAATAAAAAAATCCTTAAAAATAAATAAAAGTAGGTTAAAAAAAAAGATCAACAATCAACAAATGGAACCTCAAAAATGGCAAATCTTCTATAAGGCAAAGAACACTATCAATAGGACAAAACAGCAACCAACAGATTGGGAAGAGATCTTTACCCATCCTACATCCAATAAGGGCTAATATCCAATATATACAAAGAACTCAAGAAGTTAGACTCCAGAGAATCAAATAACCCTATTAAAAATGGTGTGCAGAGCTAAACAAAGAATTCTCAACTAAGGAAACTCGAATGGCTGAGAAGCACCTAAAGAAATGTTCAACATCCTTAGTCATCAGGAAAATGCAAATCAAAACAACCCTGAGATTCTACCTCACACCAGTCAGAATGGCAAAGATCAAAAACTCAGGTGACAGAAGATGCTGGCAAGGATGTAGAGAAAGAGGAACACTCTTCCATTGCTGATGGGATGGCAATCAGTCTGGTGGTTCCTTAGAAAATTGGACGTAGTACTACCTGTGGACTCAGCTATACCACTCCTGGCATATACCCAAAAGATGCTCCAACATATAATAAGGAGACATGCTCTACTATGTTCATAGCAGCCTTCTTTATAATAGCCAGAACCTGGGAAGAACCCAGATGTCCCTCAATAGAGGAATGGCTACAGAAAATGTGGTACATTCACACAATGGGATACTATTCAGCTATTAAAAACAATGACTTCATGAAATTCTTAGGCAAATGGACAGAACTAGACAATATCATTCTGAGTGAGGTAACCCAGTCACAAAAGAACACATGTGATATGCACTCAATGATAAGTGGATATTGGCCCAAAAGCTCAGAATACCCAAGATACAATTCACAGAACACATGAAGCTCAAGAAGGAAGACCAAAGTGTGTGTGTTTCAGTCCTTCTTAGAAGGGGGAAACAAAATACTCACAGATGGAAATACGGAGACAAGGTGTGAAGCAAAGACTGAAGGAAAGGCTATCCAGAGACTGCCCCACCTTGGGATCCATCCCATACACAGTCACCGAACACACACACTATTGTGGATGCCAAGAAGTGCTTGCTGACAGGAACCTGATATAGTTGTCTCTTGAGAGGCCCTCCCAGAGCCATATAAATACTCATAGCCAACCATTGGACTGATCACAGGGTCCCCAATGGAGGAGTTAGAGAAAGGATGAAAAGAGCTGAAGGAGTTTGCAACCCTATAGGAAGAACAATAATATCATCCAGACAGACCCCCCCCAGAATTCCCAGGGATTAAACCACCAACCAAAGTGTATACATGGTGGGACTCATGGCTACAGCCATATATGTAGCAGAAGATGGCCTTGTCAGGCATCAGTGGGAAGAAAAGTCCTTGCTCCTGTGAAGGCTCGATGCCCCAGTGTAGAGGAATTCCAGGGTGGGGAGGTGGGAGTGGATGTGTGGGTACAGAAATACTCTCATAGAAATAGGGGGAGAGGATGGGATAGTGGGTTTCCGAGGGGAAACTGAGAAAGAGGATAACATTCGAAATGTAAAATAAAGAAAATATTCAATAAAAAAAATTGAAAGACAAAATTCATAGGATCATATCATTAGATGCAGAAAAGGCCTTTGAAAAAAATCCTGGCAAGACTGAGGATACAAAGGAAATACTAAAAATAATAAAGGCAGCTCATAGCCAATATTATGTTAAATGGAGAGAAAACAATTCTACTAAAATCAGGAACAAAAGAAGTTTGACCACTCTCTACATACCTATTTAATACAGGACTTGGAATACGATCTATAACAATAAGACAACAGACGGAGATCAAAAGGATAAAAATCTGAAAGGAAAAAAGTCAAAATATCTTTATTTGCATATGATATAATGTATATAAGTGATCATAAAATTATCACTAGGAAGTTTTTACAGCTGATAAACACTTTCAGCAAAGTAGCTAGATTCAAAATTAACTCATAAAAATCAGTAGACTTTCTATATATAAATAACAAATGGATAGAGACAAAATTAAGTAAACTATACCTTTCACAATAATCTCAAATAATATAAACATCTTAGGGAACTCTAACCAAGCAAGTGAAAAACTTTTATGACCAAAATTCAAGTCACTGAAGAAAGAAATTTAAAATATCAGAAGATGGAAAGATTTTCCATGTTCATGGATCAATAGGATTAACCTAGTAAAACCAACAATCCTACTAAAAGCAATTTACAGATTCAGTTAAATCACCATCAAAATCCCAACACAATTCTCTTTAAAGGACAATTCCTGGCTTCATGTGTAAATACAAAATATCCATGATAATGCAAATAAATCAGAATAATAAAAGAATTGCTGGAAGACTCACCATCCTCAATTTCGAGTTGTACTACAAAACAATAGTAATAAAACCCACATGATGTTAGCATAAAAACAGACACGTTGATCAATGGAATTGAAGAATCAGACATAAGCATATACACCTATGGACACTTGATGTTTTTGATATAGAGGTCAGAAAAACATACTGGGAAAAAGATATCAATGGTTGGTAAACTGAATGGATGCAAGTAGAAGAATGCAAGTAGATTCATACTTATTACCTTGCACATAACTGAACTCCAAATGCATGTAAGACATTAGCATAAAACCACACATGTTGAATTTAATAGAAGAGCAACTGGGGAATAAGACTTGAATTCACTGGCACAAGAGATGACTTTCTGTACAGAATACCATTATCATAGCACTATGATCAAAAAATTAATAAATGGAAGCTCATAAAACTGAAAAACTTCTGTAAGGCAAAGGACACTGCCATCCATACCAAGAGACAGCCAACAGAATGGGGAAAGATTTTCATCAACTACACATCCAATAGAGGCCTGTTATCCAAAATATACTTTTTTAAAAAATGCAAAAACTAGATATCAAGAAAACAAATAACCCAATTTAAAAGTGGGGTACAGATCTAAACAGAATTCTCAATAGAGGAAACTCAAATGGCTGAGAAACCACTTCAAGAAATATTCAACATCCTCAGCTATCAGAAAAATACTAATCAAAACTACTTTGAGATTTCATCTTTCAACTGGCCAAGATCAATAATAAAGGTTATTCTGGGAAGGATGTGGAGCAAGGAGAATATTCCTCCATTTATGATGGAGTGCATATTTGTTCAGCCACTGTGGAAATCAGTATGGTGGCTTCTCAAGAAGATGAGACTCTACCTTAAGATGCAGTTATAACCCTCTTGGGCATACACTCAAAGGACACTTCATCCTACCACAAGCACATTAGCTCAACCATGTTCCCTTCTTCTCTATTCACAATAACCTCTTTTAAAAAAAAAAAAAAAAAAAACTCTGAGGTTTAGATTGTATAAGAATCTGTTTAGAAGCCCATGCACATAAATTGTCAATAAAGCAGATTTTTTAAATTGTGACTAACAGTAGCACTAAAATAGGTATGGTTCTATTCCTTCTGTAATTTTGCCTAAAGTCATTCAGTGCTTTTCATGGGATTATTGCCTGGTGACATGATTCTGTTTTCCTAGCCCTTCTTTAAAAAAAATACCTGGAGTGTATGGGTACATTCTCATTAGTAAGCTGTGGCAAAGAATTTATCCAAAATCACCATAAGCCACTTGTGTGAAACATGAGTCTTCAAGAATTATATTCACAAGCAACTCAACAATTTTTCCTCCCCACTATTTCTTTTATTTGGAAAGAGGGATGGGACTGCATTTCCACTGTAGCATGATATGTGAAAGTGTGTGGAGCCAGGAATTCCTTAGCAACTCTATTATAATGGAATCGCAGTTTTTCCTGCATCACTTCTGCAATGGTCCTTCCCAGAGACATAACCTCACCCTGCTCTTTTTTTTTTTTTTTTTTTTTTTTAAAGAAAAACACTTATCCAATTGTTCTGTGTAATTTTGCTGCTACTGAGGTCACTTACCATTCCTAAACCTTTGGTCACTTAAAAGAAAGCATGCTTAATTAACTTCCTGCAGCAGTTACCATCTTGGTGACTCCTCCCTATTCTGTTTTCTATTGTTCATAAAGCATTAATTTGTCTTTTCTCGCCGAACTACACACACTATCCTCTCTAAACACTCATTACTCATTTCTTGCTATTTCTTTACCTTATTCAAGTATAAAATTGTTCTAGTCTGAGTTTTAAAAATTAACCACAACATTCTAGTCAGTAACTAAACTAATGCTAAAAATAAATCAGACTTCTAAATTATTTAGGAATGTGGGTATCTAAACACTCAGTGTCTGCTGACTGCAGTCCAATGAATCAGTCTGCGCATCTTGATCTGTGTCTGGAACCCTGCTTGTATGCAAAGTTTTTGAAATACAAACAATTGGAGAGTCAAGTACCACCATTATATTACTTTGATAAACTTTACTTATCACTGTATAATAGGGTTCTTTTTTTAACAAATACATATTATTTGTCATATGTTGCTTATTCACAGATGTCGATTGAATGGATAATCTAGTCTAGATAACATGATGAGTGATGAGATGAGATGATGAGCCAATTAGCCCCAGTGTCTCTGTCTCCTAACAAAAGAGGAATCTGACTTAAGTTATAACCATCATGATTATAACAGGAACTCTTCACTGTGAGCATATGCTGGGAGGGGTGTGTCTATCTGAAATGAGTTCAGGACGTTGGACAGATGATTTTTTTTCTTTTAAGGCACTGAAATGTGACTGGTAGCCAGTCAAGTAGAAGAGAGGGTTCATTTTCCTTATTGGAAAAGTGATACTTCCAAATGACTCTTAAATATTTCATATAAAGAGGTATGGATAGTAAAACAAACCAATGTTTGTCATTTCTAAAAATATCTTTTTAATCTTTGCTGTGTCCTCCTTATTGCTGTATGCATTAGGTCCTATAAATAGTTATTTTTTGGCTCATTGATTCTCATCTACTGGTTAATTGCTGTTTGAGTTGTACCACACTCTAGATCCTGAGTCATTGCTTCTAAATATTTTTAATGTCTTTATATAAATAAATAAATATTGCTATTTTCTTTGTCAAACTATATAAAGTAGTGAATGTGGATAGTTAGTGCGCGAGTCATAGAACACTGTTTAGTATGTGAGGTCTTCCTGAACAGTATGAAATCAGGATGAAAGAATCTGGTTTGAGCTACAGAAGTATATACCGATAAAAGATGAACTCCTAGTAATTTCCCCTGGTGAATAGTATGGTGAAATAATTGGAATAATTACTAAGTCATACATTAGCGTAGAGCATAGCAGGAAAGTAATAATTAAAATCTACTTCCTAAAGACGATATTGCCTAGAATTAAAAAGAAATTGTTTTGTCCTTTCTTAGCTGATATTTTCCTTCCCTTCTCCAAGCCCATCTAGACAGTTGATATGTTGAAATCATTATTTGTCTCTACTTATGTCAAGTAAAAATGCTTAATTTCAGTGATTAACAATTGAAAGAAAAAAAAAAGAAATAAGAGGAATGCCCATGTTCTCCCCCTTTCAGAATCACTAACCAATTATAATTATTGCTGAACATTCCCTCATCTTTACCAACACTCATTTATTTTTGAGGCTTAACTGCTCTGTGTATGAGGGACTATGGTACCCTTCTCTGAAAAGGTGGCATAGACATTCGTACAAAATAAATGTATGCATTAGTATTCAAAGTTGAGATATTAGAATGTTTGTAGAAGTTATTTAAGGTCAAGTCACTTAAAGAAGTAGGAGAAAAAACAAATGTGACCTGGCTTCTTTTAAGGATCTCTTTGAGTGCTCAACTTATCGGCATATAATTTATTTTATCTGAAAATTAACATACAGTGATTTCTTTCTTTCCTATTTATATATCTCCTTCATTTGTATTATTACTTGAGCAAAAAGTTCAAGTTCTGTGTTGGACAGGAGTGTAGAGAGTAGACACCATTGGCTTGTTCCTGGTTTTAGTGGAAATAGTTTGAGGTCCTCTCTACTTAGAATGAATATGGCTATTGTGCATACTGCCTTTATTATTATGATATGTATTATCTTTATTACTATTCTCTTTAGGACTTTCATCATAAATAGATGTTGAATTTGGCAAAAGTCTTTCTTGAATCCACTGAGATATCATGTATTTTCAGTTATATATTCTATTTATATTATAGATAACATTTATTGATTTATATATATTGAGCCACCTCTGCAATCTCTGGGATGAATCTGACTTGGTCATGATGGATAATCTTTCTGATATTGTCATAAATTTAGTTTGCAAGCATTTTATTGGAATCATTGGCATATACATACATCAAAGAGACTGCCCAATAATTGTCCTTTTTGCTGGATTTTTGTCTGGTTTTGGTATGAGGGTTATACTGACTATAAATTTTTGGAAGTGGTCCTTTTCTACGGCACAAAATAATCTGAAGGTTTGGTAGAGTTCTCTGCTGTGTCCATCTTGTTCTGGTATATTTCTAGTTGGGAGGTTTTTTTTAAGTTATTGCTTTATTTCACTAGTTGTTGTGGGTCTATTTAATTATCAGCTTCATTTTAGTTTCATTTTATAGGTCATACATATTTAAAAAAATTCATCCAATTCTTTTGGATTTTCCAGGTTCTCAGATGTATTACTTTTCTATGGTTGTGATACAATATCATGGCCACAGCAACTTATTGACAGAGTGATTTACTCAGGACTTGGGTTCCAGAGGAGTAGGGTCCATAATGGCTGGGACAGGACGGCAGTAGGTGGCAGGCATAGCTACTGGACCAAGTCAAGATCTCACATCTCAAACTACAAGCAGAAAGTAGAGAAAAGTGGGAATGTAAGGAGTCTTTAAACTCTGAGAGTCTGCCTCCTGTGACACATACTTCCTCCAGAAAGGCCACTCCTTCTAAGCCTATGTATAAGCCTATATTTGGAGAAAATCCCATGGACTACTGACAAGAATGTGTGTTCTTTAGTGTTTGAATAGAATATTCTATAGTTATTTCATAGATCTGTTTAGGGTTGTAGGCCTGCATCTGCTCTGCCACAAGGCTCAGCCACCTGGGGAGGCTGAAGTCAGGGAGCTTGACAATGCTTACCCCACTTTGCCATGCTGCCACCCGGAGGGTGCTGGGCTTTAGGGAAGCCTCAAGGTGGGAAAGCACAGTCTTAGGTGTTGAGAAGCCAGTGCTGGTTCTGTGGTCCCTGGGGCCTGCAACAAGGACGGGACTGTGGGTTTCTCAGACTCTTGGACATCCAAGCTTGGGGCGGGGGCAGCGGGTGGGGGAAACTCTGACATGTCCCAGCCGAGAGATTGTTCTTAGCTTGGCTACAACAGGCTTGTTGGCAGTTGTGGCTGGGAGTCCAGAGAGGCTTGCTAGGGGAGATTAGGCAGTGGCTCTGTAGGCGAAGCCCTTCATGGCTCCTCACAGTGGTTCTTGGTGAAAAGAGAGTCTGTGGTTCCAAACAGTTTTTTGTCATAGCAGAAAGTGGATGTGTAAGACATACCCACCTCCTTCTCAGGGTGGGTCTGCATTTAAATACCTTTTGCAAGGAGGAATGTCCGGGAAAGGAAGCAAGCGTATTGGCTAAGCCCTCTGAGCCTCTAGATACCTCATTAGCATGGAGGACTCTGTTTTGGGCCTACATGACTGTGGTCATGTCTCTTTTATATGAGAAATATGACATGTGTTCCAAGTCAGGAGTCTGACAGGCAGCTGAGAGTCACCTAAGCCCCGGGTGTGTGCCCACCGAGTCTCTGGGCCTCAACCTGCCCTACCTTACCAAACTCCCTGGCATGGTTTTATGTGCCAAAAGTCTGTTTGACTTATGATACCCGTCTTAGTTACTTTTTTATTGCAGTGAAGAGACACTATGAACAAGGCAAAATATAAAAGAAAGTATTTAATTGGGAGCTTGCTTACAGTTTTGGAGGGTGAGCCCATGACCATCATAGCAGGGAGCATGGCTGCAGGCATGGAGCTGAAGCAGTAGCGGAGAGCTCACATCAGATCCTCAAGTAAGATGCAATAAGAGAGACTGGGCCTGGGGTGGACATTTAAAACTTCAAAGCCCAAGCTGAGTGATTCACCTTCTTCATTAAGGCCACACTTGTAATCCTCTCCAACACACTTCCACCAGCTAGAGACCAAGCATTCAAATATATGAGCCTTTGGGGCAATTTTCATTCAAACTGCCACATTCCACTGCCTTGCCCCCAGAGGCTTGTAGCCATAACATAAAACAAAATGAATTTAATCCAACTTCAAAAGTCTCCATAGTTTTTCATGGTCTTAACACTGTTTGCAAGTTCAAAGTCAGTTCTCCAACTCAAGGTAACCTCTTAGCTGTAACCCCCTATAAAACTTAAGAGCAAATCACATAATTCCAACATACAATGACACAGAATATGCATTACAATTCCAAAAGGGAGGAATACAGGCATAGTTAGGAAATACTAGACCAGAGGATGACCAAAACCCAGCAGGAAAAACTCCAAATTCTCTAATTTCATCTCTGATATCAAAGCACTTATATGACTCTTCGAATCGCCCAGTCATTCCAGCTTTGTTGACTGCAACACACTTCTCTCACATAGGCTGGCTCAACTTCCTACATGCAGCTCTCTTTAGCAAATATCTTACAGCTCTGGCATCTCCATCATATTGGGGTCTTCAAAGCAAGTCAGGTTTCCCCTTTACAGCTTCATATGGTGGCTTCTCTGGGCCTCCATGCAGGGACTATTCTGCCACACAATTGCCCTCTGCAGTTTTCTTTAAGTGGGGGGGAAGAGTCCACAATCCCTTTACATCTATATCCTTCATGAGTCTAACTCCAGGACCATGTGGTCTATGCTGCACGGTACTGACGCCTGTTTGGAATGAACTCTGGCCTGCCCCTTGAATTACATTTGCAGAAGCTTTAATTTATTGGTCCTTTCCTTTGTCACATAAGCTTCCCTTGCTTTGGGAGCAGAAGATTCCTTAGGTATTTTGTTTTCACAAGTGATGGGATTCTCTGGGTCAGGTTTGGCCTGAAAGCATCAGTCCCTTTATTCTTTCAGGTCTGTCTTTACACTTCTCATCATTTTGAGCACATGATTTGACTCCAATTTTACATTTCCTAGAGATCCTTTTCTCTTCAAACTGAGTGTTTTGTATTTCTTTTTGCCCTGCTTGACTTTTTTCACTATAGGTAGATCTGCATAAGAGTGATCATCAATAACCTAGTGACACAGGAAATATTAGGTTGTCTTGAAATTTTATATGCCAAAGAGACTAGTTGAAAGCTCTTCAGTTTAGTCTCAGGCCGATTCTTAGAACAAATACAAAAATCAACCACATTCTTTGTCAAAATGTTCAAGAACTATGTGCAGACAGGTTGCTGATATTGTTCCCTTCTGAAACTTCTTGAGCTGGCCTCTACAGTCCACACTGCCCTTAGACCTACTATATAGAACTCCTACTATAGCAATGAAGACTGGCTCGTAGCATTAAACTGCCTTTCTAGTCTAAACTCCCAACTTCTATCTTTCTCCAAAAATTACCATGGTCAGCCCTGCCACAGAAGGCTACTCCTCCATAGCACCAAATTCTGTCTTAGTTACTTTTCTATTGCTGTGTTGAGACACCATGCTAGAGGCAACTTATGAAAGAAAGCATTTAATTGGGGATTTGCTTATAATTTCAGTGTGAGTCCATGACCATCTTGGAGCAGAGCATAGCACAGGAGTAATAGATGAGATCTTACATCTGATCCACAACCAGGAGACAGAGAGACTGGGTCTGGTGTGGGATTTTGAAACCTTAAAGCCCACCCCTCATGCTTCCTTCAATAAGGCCATGTCTCCTAATCCTATCCAAAACAGTTCTACCAACTTAGAAACCAAGCACTCAAACATGCAAGCCTTTGGGGACCATTCTTATCCAAACCACCACAGTGCCATTTAATTACAGAGTTTCTCTATTTAGACTTTGCCAAGATGATCTATCTATTAGTGTGATCCCACCTTGGGGTAGCTAATTCAGTCTCGGGGGAATTCAGTGTTAATGTTCAAATGGGGTTTCCAGAGTAGGTCCAGCTGAACTCAGGCTAAGTGAGAACACCAATTAGATTCTCCTATGATTTCTAAAAAATGTTTTCTGTGCCCCTGTCTCAAATATCTTATCTTCCTCCTATACCTACTATTCATTGTTTTGGTCTTTTTTTATAGTGTCCAGAGTTCCTGCATGTTCCATTCTTGGTTTTTATTTTTGGGATTTGACATTTTCTTTGACAGAGTGATCCAATCCCTATAACTCCTGATATTCTCTCATCCAATCCCTCCAGTCTAATGACAAGGTGTTCTTATGATTTTTTGAGTTTGTATTTTGCTTTGTCTTTGGGGGATTCTATCTCTACATTAAATTCTGTTTTCATATTTTGAATGGTTTTCAGTATGCATTCAACTGTTTGCATTTTTTCAGTCTTCTTCCTAGCATTTATCTATATCATCTTTGAGTTCTTTAATCTTATTTATTATTGCTATTTGAAATCATTCTTATTTTCATCAAAGTCACTTTTCTTGGGGGAATATTAACATGGGAATATTAATTTTTGGTGAAATTACATCACTGGTACTCTTTCCTGTTAGGAACTCTTTCCTCTCTTTTGTTAAATGTTTGAAGCTCTGGTTCCTATTTGAGTAGTTGACCAGCTCTATGAGCCTTATAGTTCAGTCTTTGGGCAATTCAGTGTTGATGTCAGATTTCAGGAATACATCCTGATAACTCAAGCTAAGTGGATTTTGACTGCACAGGAACAGTGTTTCTATAAATTCAGAGGGTTCTCACAGTTACTTTTCAGAAGTCTGGGAGAAGAGGTCAGGATGTTTCCTCAGAATCTATGGAATTCTAATGGAATTGGTGATTTGAGTCTGGTATGTCCTACCTAATGTGGATGGACAGGAAAGGTCAGAAGGCAGGTGTGGGATGAATGTCTTCAGGAAAGTTGAAGAGGTGGATGTGGATTCCAGCATGGGTCCAAGGCCATGGGAACAAGGGCACTCTAGCAGAGATGGTTGGGGTTTGTAAGATGAGTTGGACATCCCTAACTCACAGATGTATAGAGAAAATGGAAGAAGATAGGAGTTATGTGCCCTTTAAGCAGTTCACAGTGGTTGGGTAGAGTCATTGTTATGGGTCTAGTGCCTCTTTCAAGAGAGGATTGGTCCTCAGGTCAAGGTGTGAGTATAGTTAAAGGCAGTAGTATGTCTAGAGAAGGGACCAGGTATGGGCATCTAGGGTGAGTGGGTTTAGCAGTGTAGGTGGAGTTGAATTGTGGGGTAGAGAAAGAAACCTAAGCTCACCAGCTACAAATGGGAGTCATGGGTCTCTAGAAGGTGGGGGTGGTTATCAGTGTGAGTTAGGACTCCCTATGGGACAGCTGTAGCCCGGAAAGGGTCGAAGAAATTGGAAGCAGATATTACTGGGATTTGCAAAACTATTATCTTTCACTAATTTTGAAAAAGTTTTGTTTCAGAAGCAGATGTATGTATGCATAGTATGCATATGCTTAATGTGTGTGTGAGTGTGTGTACTTGTATACTCATATGCAGAGGCCAGAGCAGGGTGTGGGTTGTCTTTTCTACTGGCTGCCTTATTATCTAGAGATAGGGCCTTGCACTGAACCAGAAGCTCTGAGTATTTTAGACTAACTATCCAATTGTTGACATGTACAATCATGTTCTTTTTAGGTGTTTGTGTGTATGCCTAGAAAATTTAATAATTTTACATAAAATGTTGCCCATGCTAATATAAGTTTAGTATAGTTTTCAGTAAATTAATACAAATAATTTCTATTTTGCCACAGTTTCTAATATAATATATTGATAAATGTCAATATGTTATAAATATATTGATAAATATATATCCACATAAAATCTTATTTGAGATTTTAGTAATATTTAAGTATATAAATCCTTCCTGACAACATTGATTTAAACATACATGTTATATTAAAAATAGTATGTTCAATATGGTGAAATGACTCTTAGTGTCTGTCTTATTAAGTCATAAGTAAAGGTGATCCTTAATTTAAACAGAAAGAGAGACACAAAGCTGGATACTGTAGGGAATAGATGACTTTTTTTATTCAACAATGTATTTTATTCATGCTCTCTGAGAGATGCTGGTCAAATTAATTAAATCATCTTTTCTCTTAGCTGAATCATGTCCAAAGCTGACTTCCTACCCCTACTTGGCTTGGCCCTAAAATGCATATGTACTCCATCTCAGCACATGTCTAGAGCAGAGACATGGTCTGCGAATGACATCTCCAAGAGCAGAGATACATCTGAGTGTGTGATATATGACTTCAAAGCCAACCCCAATAGCTAAGACCTTTAAAAGATTAGCCTATATAACTTTGAAAGTACAGCTCACTGTCTCTGAATACAGCCATGGGTAATAATAGAACTTTATTGGCAAATAGGCTAGTGGTAAAGGAACAGTTCTCATAGGATCAGAGACATAAAAGCATATATGAGGTTGGAAGAAATCTAATTTTAGCCATAGCCAGATCAGCACAGGAAGGATAATGTATTTTTGTGGCTACTAAACAGTTCTCTTGATATAATTTCTATATTGTTCGCAAGTAAGCAATCATTCTTATAAGCCAGAAGATTACTGATGAGGTCACATGAGTAATGTGATATTTTCTTTTATTATGTATTATAGGCAAGGCTGATTCTATTTACTAATTATTTCAAGAATAAGAAATATATGAGTGATGCATAACAGCAGCAGTGCTTACTTCTCAGCTGCACTATTTAAGAAATAGGTGGATTTTTTCCTTTGAGTTTGTTTATATAGTGGATTACCTTGATGGATTTCCATATACTGAGCCATCCCTGCATCCCTGGGATGAAGCTTCCTTGATCATGATGGGTGATTGTTTTGATGTGTTCTTGGATTCAATTTTCAAGAATTTTATTGAGTATTTTTGTATTGATATTCATAAGTGAAATTAGTCTGAAGTTCTCTTCCTTTGTTGAGTCTTTTGTGTTTTAGGTATCACCATAGCTGTGGCTTCATAGAATGAATTGGGTAGTGTTCCTTCTGTTTCTATTTTGTAGAACAGTTTGACGAGTATTTGTATTAGGTCTTTTTTGAAGGTTCGATAGAATTCTGCACTAAACCTATTTGGTCCTAGGCTTTTTTTGGTTGGGAGACTTTTAATGACTGCTTCTATTTCTTTATGGGTTATGGGACTGTTCAGATGGTTTATCTGATCCTGATTTAACTTTGGCACCTGGTATCTTTCTAGAAAATTGTCCATTTCATCCAGATTTTCCAGTTTTGTTGAATATAGGTTTTTATAGTAGAATCTGATGATCTTTTGAATTTCCACAGTTTTGTTGTTAGATCTCCCTTTTCATTTCTGAGTTTGTTAATTTGGATATTATCTCTGTGCCCTCTGGTTAGTCTGGCTAAGGGTTTATCTATGTTGTTGGTTTTCTCAAAGAACCAGCTCCTGGTTTTTGTTTGTTTATTTGTTTGTTTGTTTGCTTGTTTTGATTCTTTGTATAGTTCTTTTTGCTTCTACTTGGTTGATTTCAGCCCTAAGTTGGATTATTTCCTGCCATCTACTCCTCTTGGGTGTATTTGTTTCTTTTTATTCAGGAGCTTTCAGGTGTGCTGTCAAGCTGCTAGTGTATGCTCTCTCTAGTTTCTTTTTGGAGGCACTCAGAGCTATGAGTTTCTTCTCACTGCTTTCATTGTATTTCATAGTTTGTATATGTTGTACCTTCATTTTCATTAAACTCTAAAACATCTTTATTTTTTTCTTTATTTCTTCCTTGGCCAAGTTGTCACTAAGTAGTGTTGTCCAGCTTCCATGTGTATGTGGGCTTTCTGTTGTTTTTGTTGTCATTGAAGACCAGTCTGTGGTGATCTGATAGGATGAATGTCATTATTTCAATATTCTTGTATCTGTTGAGGCCTGTTTTGTGACCTATTTTATTGTCAGTCTTAGAAAAGGTATCGTGAGGCACTGAGAAGGTATATTCTTTAGTTTTAGGATGAAATGTTCTGTAGATATCTGTTAAAGCCATTTGTTCAGTATCTTCTGTCAGTTTCACTGGATCTCTGTTTAGTTTCCATGATTTGTCCATTGCTCAGACTGGAGTGTTGAAGTCTCCCACTGTTATTGTATGGGGTACAATGTTTGCTTTTAGCTTTAGTAAAGATTTTTTAATGAATGTGGGTGCTCTTACATTTGGGGCATAGATGTTCAGAATCAAGAGTTCATTTTGGTAGATTTTTCCTTTGATGAGTATGTAGTTTCCTTCCTTATCTTTTTTGATAACTCTTGGTTGAAAGTGGATTTTATTAGATATTAGAATGGCTACTCCAGCTTGTTTCCTGGGACCATTTGCTTGGAAAATTCTTTCCAGCCTTTTACACTGAAATAGTATCTGTCTTTGTCACTGATGTACATTTCCTGTATTCAGCAAAATGCTGGGTCCTGTTTACCTATCCAGTCTGTTAGTCTGTGTCTTTTTATTGGGGAGTTGAGTCTATTGATGTTAAGAGATATTAAGGAATAATGCTTGTTGCTTCCTGCTATTTTTATTGTTAGAGATAGAATCATTTTTGTGTGGCTATCTTCTTTTGGATTTGTTGAAAGATCACATTCTTCATTTTTCTAGGGTGTAGTTTACCTCTTTGTGTTGGAGTTTTCCATCTATTATCCTTTGTAGGCATGGATTTGTGGAAAGACATTCTATAAATTTGGCTTTATCATGCAATGTGTATGGTAATTGAGAGTTTTGCTGGGTTGGCATTTGTGTTCTCTTAGGGTCTGTATGACATCTGCCCAGGATCTTCTAGCTTTCATATTCTCTGGTGAGAAGTCTGGTATAATTGTGATAGGTCTGCCTTTATATGTTACTTGACCATTTTCCCTTACTGCTTTTAATATTCTTTCTTTGTTTTATGCATTTGGTGTTTTGACTATTATGTGATGAAAGGAATGTCTTTTCTTGTCCAATCTATTTGAAGTTCTGTAGGTGTCTTTTATGTTTATGGGCATCTCTTCCTTTAGGTTAGGGAAGTTTTCTTGTATAATTTTGTTGAAGATATTTACTGGTCCTTTAAAATCTTCACTCTCTTCTATACCTATTATCCTTAGGTTTGGTCTTCCCATTGTATCCTGGATTTCCTGGATGTTTTGGTTTAGGAGTTTTTTGAATTTTGCATTTTCTTTGATTGTTGTGTCAATGTTTTCTATGGTATCTTCTGCATCTGAGATACTCTCTTCTGTCTCTTGTATTCTGTTGGTGATGCTTGCATATATGACTCCCTATCTCTTTCCTATGTTTTCTATCTCCAGGGTTGTCTTCCTTTATGATTTCTTTATTGTTTCTATTTCCATTTTTAAATCCTGGATGGTTTTGTTCAATTCTTTCACCTGTTTGGTTGTCTTTTCCTGTAATTCTCTAAGGGAATTTTGTATTTCTGCTTTAAGGGCTTCTACCTGTTTATCTGTATCCTCCTGTATTTCTTTAAGGGGGTTATTTATCTCCTTCTTAAAGTCCTCTATCATCATCATGAGAAATGATTTTAAATCCAAATATTGATTTTCCAGTGTGGTGGGGTGTCCAAAACTTGCTATCGTGGAAGAACTGGGTTCTAATAATGCTAAGTAGCCTTGGTTTCTGTTGCTTATGTTTTTGTGTATGCCTCTCACCATCTGGTTATCTCTTGTGCTACCTGCCCTAGCTGTCTCTGACTGGAGCTCATCCCTTCTATAATCCTGGTTGTGTCAGAACTCCTCAGAGTCCATCTGTCTCTATGATCCTGTGATTCTAGGATCCTGTGATCCTGAGATCCTAGGTGTGTCAGAACTCCTGGGAGTCAAGCTTCCTCGAGAATCCTGAAATCCTGGTTTGATTAAGCTCCTGAGATCCTGTAATCCTATGATATTGGGCACATTAGAGCACATGGGAGTCGAGCTTCCTCTGGGTGTTGTGGGACTGGGTGTAGATCTAGAGCCAAAGTCTGCTCAAGGTACCATTGGGAGAACAACAATATGAACCAACCAGACCCCCCAGAGCTCCTAGGGACTGAGCCACCAACCAAGGAGTACACATGGAGGGATCCATGGGTCCAGCTCCACAGATCCATGGTCCTGTGAAATCTTGATGCCCCAGAGTAGGGGAATGGGACTGCATGGAGGCAGGAGTGGGTGGGTGGGTGGGGGAATCACCCTCATAGAAGCAGGAGGAGGGAGGATGGAATAGCGGCTTTCAGGAGATAATTGGGAAAGGGGAAACATTTGAAATGTAAATTTAAAAATATCCAATAAAAGAAAAGAAAAAGAAATAGGTGAGAATCTTTCTGAGGTTGAAGTAATTTTCTCTTTTCTTTAATAATCATTTTTTTACTTTACAAATACAATTATACTTATTTATCAGTTACAACGTATTTTAAAATATGCCTATATTGCAAAATGGTTATATAAGAACTTATGTGCTACCTTATAAACTTGTCTTGTGCTTTTGTGGTAACTACACCTAAAATCTACTACTTAGGCATTTTAAAAAAGAAACCATAACCTTGTTGTAGCATTAAATCACTAAAGTTGTGAAGACTGAGGCAAGAGAATCATAAACCATAAGCCACTATGGAATACATATTAATTTCAATGTCTTGTCTCAAAGACTTGAAATAAATAAGTGTTAAACCTGTAATATGTTTAATAGCTAATGTGATTAGCTATAGTTAATATAATAAAAACAGTTTTCTCAAGCTTATTCTTCCTAACTGAAATACAGGATCTTTACCAACATCTCCCAAACTCATTCTTATCAATCAAGCAGTAAATTTGTAAGGTATACTTACAAATACTACTATATTTTCTTTCTGTAACAAAACAGAAAACCTACAGTATTTGCACTTTGATGCCCCCTAGTAGGGACTATCAGGAAAGAGGTAAGAGGCTTACCCACAGTTGTGGATTTGACAAGTAGAAAAACCAGGACATTTAAAGTTAAAATAATCTGAAATAATGAAGGGCTTTGCTTTATTTTTGCTTTATTTCTATTGTGTGTGTGTGTGTGTTTACAGACTTCATGTTTACTTTAAGATTCCAATTTACATTTTAAATTTATTAAACATACATTTCCTTATAAAAATAAGCTGAGTATTTTTAATAACAGCAGGTTTTATAGATAGCTGGAACTCTAAAGAACATTTATAGATGGTGTAATTCTTCAAAGCTTCAACATAAAAAAAATTCAAGACAAAGGGAGAAAATGGAACAGATTGTCATGAGACCCTCTCTGACTATGTGTATAGACAAAACTGGATCAGGGTTTCAAGAAGCCACACTACTAGTTAAGTGGTAAGGCAGGAATATTACAAGTTCACGGCCTACATGGGCTACATAGTACATTTAAAGCTAGCCTAGGAAGTTCAGTGAGACCCTGTCCCTCAACCCCAACCAAGTATCTTAGTAGTTCAATGCTTGCCTAAAATGCATATGACCATGGTTTTAACTTCTAGTGCTACAAAAACAAACAAACAAACAAAAACCACTCTCAAGCTATTCTAATGTATGTCCTAGATTGGCAATCTCTTCTAAAGTACTAAAATCAGAAAATAGTCTTAATAGGTGCACAGCAATCTCTGAAATATAGCAAGACACTACTAAAACACACACTACTTGAATTTTTATTGCTAGAAGTATGGTCAGAAGTGAAAACTGTCCAGGGTCATAAAAATAAATAACCAGAATAAACTTAAAGAAGAGGAAAAGGAAAAGAAAGAAGAGGAAGAGGGGATTAAAGAGAAAAGAAAAATAGTAAGTTTTATTTTTTAATCCAAAGGAAAAATGGTTAAACATCAAGGATAGGTTATAGCAAAACAACAGAAATCCTAATTTGGGTAAATAATCAAATTTAGTCTTACAAATAAATAAGAACCCATAGAGATAGGTTGCAGAGGTTTGAAGTCTAGTCCAAGTGGAAAAAAGTAGGTCCAAGAGCAAGCACATGGTTGTTCTTGGTTGCAAAGAGCAACCCAGGCACCTAATGGTGAGTTGACTAGTAGGACCTACTGAGATATGGGTAGACATACGATAGGAAATTACCACAGTCCAACAATCATGTCCACTGAATAAAGTAGCAGTGGGACACAGAGATCCAACTCTCAAAACCACATGAAGTCTAAAGGATGAATCTTGGAGATAGTACCAAGATTGGCCAACACTTCTAAGACCTTAAGGGAGCTCCTTATGAACTCCTAGGTTGGGTCTTCAGGGCTCCAAAATTCTAGCACAACCAAGATAGCAATTGTTTTTCATATATCCTCCTCTGATTGTTCACTTAATCATTGCTCAGTTTATATCTAAAAAATAAATATAATGTTATTTTCATTTATTTAAAGAAATGTGCTTATTTCATTCATTTAAAGAAATGTTTAGCAAAAATATGGCAAATGGTAGGCTCTCAAAACTGGTATACATATTCTTTTCCTTTTCTACCTTCATTGGCAAGTTTATAGAATTTCTCTTTTCTACTTGTTAAATGTAGAATCTTTGTTTCTTTTTTCTCTAATAGAAATATAAACTGGCATCTTTAAGAGTTTGAAGAAATGGCATTACCAATGGAGACCCATTAAGATCATGCCTTTTTAGAAAGCCAAAACCCTTATCTTATTTTGACTTTGAAAGTCGTAGGCAAAACTCAGAGATCTTCCCATTTTTCATAAATGCCTTCCACAAGTACTGAAAACATATACTTCATGTCTCTCAGAGTTACCAGGAGGACTCTGTGACAGTGCTACAGTGAGAGCCTCTTGTAACTGGGAAAATGCCACACGGCAGCTTTGTTTCTGTTATTTCTCAGTTCTCTTCAGTCACACTCATTAAATGGTCAGTTTCGTCTGATTGCTTGTAACTCTTCCTGATAAATATGGAATCATAATCATAAAAAAATTAGAGCTAGTTAGTCCCAAAGGTAAATTTCTTGCCTGACATTTGATATTCTCTAAACCTGGTTCAAATCTATATTTATTGCATTCCTTGTATTCAAGATGGGAAGACCCAGGTGTTCTTTGTTCAGTCAAATAAAATACACTCAAGAGGAGTAGATGGCAGGAAATAAACTTGGGGCTGAAATCAACCAAGTAGAAACAAAAGGAATTATACAAAGAATCAAAATCACAGAGCTCATTCTTTGAGAAAATCAACAAGAGAGATAAACCGTCCAGACTAACCAGAGACACTATCCAAATGAATAAAATCAGAGATCCTCCAACACATAACAAGGACACATGCTCCACTAGGTTCATAGCAGCCTTATTTATAATAGCCAGAAGCCAGAAAAAAACCCAGATGTCCCTCAACAGAGGAATAGATTCAGAAAATGTGGTACATTTACACAATGGAGTACTAATCAGCTATTAAAAATAATGACTTAATGAAATTCTTATTCAAATGGATGGAACTAGAAAATATCATCCTGAGTGAGGTAACCCAATCACAAAATAACACACTATGTACTCACTGATAAGTGGATATTAGCCCAAAAGCTCGGAATACCCAATATAATTCATAGACCACATGAAACTCAAGAAGAAGGAAGAAAAGAGTATGCGTGCTTACTTAGAAGGGGTAACAAAATACTCATAGGAGGAAATACAGAGACAGTGTGGAGCAAAGACTGAAGGAAAGGCCATCCAGAGACTGCCCCACCTGGGGATCTATCCCATGTACAGACACCAAATCCAGACACTATTGTGAATGCCAAGAAGTGCATACTGACAGGAGCCTGATATAGCTGTCTCCTGAGAGGCTCTGTCAAAGCCTAACATATACAGAGGCAGATACTTACAGCCAACCATTGAACTGATCATGGGGTCATCATGGAGAAGTTAGAGAAAGAACTGAAGGAGCTGAAGGGGTTTACAACCTCATAGGAAGAACAATATCAACCAACCAGAGTTCCCAGAGTCTAAACCATCAACCAAGGAGTACACGTGAAGAGACTCATTGTTCCAGCCATATACGTAGCCAAGGATGGCCTTGTTGAGCATCAATGAGAGAAGAGTACTTTGGCCCTGTGAAAACTCGATGCCCTAGTGTAGGGGAATGTATGACAGGGAGGTGGGAATGGGTGTGTGGGTGGGGGCACACCCTCATAGAAACAGGAAGAGAGGGGATGGGATAGGGGGGTTCTGAGGTGGGGATCGTGAAAGGGGATAACATTTAAAATGTAAATAAATAAAATATCCAATAAAAATATATATTAAAAAAAAGACTCACACTGGCAGGTCCTTTTGTCTCTTTAATAAAACAAGACAACTTATTCCAGTGTGTATGGACATGCTTGACATCTGGTAGGTACTGAGCAGATGTTCAACAAAGAAATGGAATGCAGTAGATTTCCTAACGATGTTTACGGTGTCATGTCTTTTTTGAGATAGGTTCTAATCACTTAATGAGACTTCGTTGCTATGATAAACACCAATATTAAAAACAGTTTTGAGGCAGAAAAGGTTCATTTCAGCTTACATTTTTAGGTAACAGGCAGCCACTAAGGGAAATTAAAATACAAACTCAAGACAAGAACCGTGGAACTAAAGCAGACCATAGAGGAATACTGCTTACTGGCTTGCTTGCTAGCTTCTGTGTAACTAGCTTTCTTATACAGTCAGGAGTCCCAGACTAGGGTGGTACTGGACCACAGTGTGTTGTGACCTTCTATATCAAACCGCAATCAAGGAAATATCCCACAAAAATGCCAAAGGCTAGTCTGTTTGAGGCAACCCATTAACTGAGACTCTGGGTTGTGTTAAATTGACAGCTACAACTAACTAGGAGAGTAATATTCTCAGTTTAGAATGAAAATTCCAGAATGATAGAGTCTATCTGTGAAGCCAAACAAGGCATAACCATATTCATTGCAGGAGGATTTAGAGAAGCACTACTTGGTGATTCAGGATTGTCATTTTATTCGTGGATGTGTTTTATTTCAGTCAATGTGACATAGGACCAAGAGAAATATTTTTAATTTGTATTATCATCATCATCATTATTTATTCTTCTTTCATATATTATGTCCCAACTGTAGTTTCTCCTCCTTTCTCTCCCTCCATTCTCTCCACTACACCTCACCTCTCCCACAAATACAACCTCTCCTCCTAAGAAAAGAGTAGGTTTCTCAGGGACATCATCCAAACACAGCATAACAAGCTACAACAAGACCAGGCTCATACCATCACATTCATATCAAGGCAAGAAGTAGGCAAAAGAGTCAGGGATAACCGTCACTTTCATTGTTAGGATTCCCATAAGAATACAAAGCTACTCAGCCATAAGATTTATGCAAGAGATGTAGGTCAGACCCCTACAGGATCCCTGATCTCTGTGAGTCTCCATTATTCCTGGTCATGGGGGCTGTGTTTCTGTTATCCTTGATCCCTTTGGCTCCTCCAATCCTTTCCCCTCTCGTTGTTATATACATATATGTTGTTCCCCTCTCATGTTGTTATATACATATATATGTATATGTATATATACATATGTATATGTATATTCCTAAGTACATAAGTATGACCTTCTCAGCCTGTATACTGTTACTTATATGTATACTTTCAGGCTACTATTTTGATATTGGATAGTCAATTGGCAAGCTTTTTCCTGGGGAAGACTATTTCCTCTCCTCTCAGCATTCCTAAGTTGCCTGTATCACAACCAATCAAAACATAGAACAGTCCCAGCTTATACATCTATGAAACAACTCCTGTACCTAAGGTACATGGCTCACTGCAGAAAAGGATATGGAAAGATTGTAAGAGCCAGAGGAATGGGGAGTTTGCCTTGAGACTGTCTCTTCTAAGAATGTCAGAAGCTACACCCATAAAGTCTCACCAATATGACTGCCTAAACGAGAGCTAAGAAGGACAAGAGGCACAGACATCTTAACATGGACAGGGGAAAGCCCGAGAGTCCTCACCTTAATTCTAATAGTTTAGAATCTAAAAAAGAAAAAGAAAAAAAAAAAAGCCTTCCTTCAGGCTTCAGGAGTTCTTCATGATTCCTTGTAAAGAAAGAATTTAATATCAGAACAAAGCAATAGTTTAATGGCATGCACACCATTTACATATCAAGAGAAGCTTAGAGAAGCAAACAAATCTCTAGGGGAGATATTAGGGATTGGCCTAGCTTGTAGGCTTTAGAAAGATCTCACATATAAAGAACAAAAACAAAAACAAAAACAAACTGGAAAAGACAAGACAGCCAGGAATAGTGCCTCAAACTACATAATTACTTAAATTTGTTAAGCTGGCTTAGTTCACACCATCTCCATTAATTGAGCCCTTAGTAATTTAGCTTCCTTGTACAGAGAGGGAAATGTCCTATAAGTGGAGATTTCTTTTATAGATGTACATTTATTTCATCAGTGGGCAATGTTTCAGAGTTCCTCTGAATCTGCAGCTAAACATTTAAACTCATTCTCATTTGAACACCTCACTGCACTCACTAAAAGAGGTATATTTTGTTGTGATAGTCTGATCTTCTGCTGTCATATCTTTGACTGGTACATCTGGAACCATATCACAATATCCACAACAGTTATTCACCTGGCACAATTCAGAATCCTAGAGCCTCAGCTTTCATCATAAGTTGTAAAACCAGCACTGATGTGAAGCCATTTCTAGACTAAAAGCAAGTATTCTCTTCTCTATAGAGAACCTTTATGGAGGTTTCAGGGAAACAGGCACAAAAATAAGAGGCTAAAGTGAAAACAGAAGAAGTGAAGTGAAGTTAATAGCCAAACTTACCCCATTCAGGGTAGAAGAGAAACCAGCTGTATTTTATGTTATGTCATTTAAAATTCTGCTCTGAGGAATACACAAAGTTGTGACCCTGAAAGGGACCCCAGAGAACAGATATCATCAAATAAAAGGTGTGAATAAAAGAGAAGAATGGAGACAGGGATGGGTAAGTAGCTCTTGTGACAATCTTCTAACACTTACCATGGGAACTCTGGGTATTTTTCTAATGTTGTGTCAGTGAAGCAAAACTTTCCAGAGGGTTTAATGACAGCTTTCTGTTTAGCTTAGATCCTACATAGTGTAAGACAAACCTGGATGTTTGTATCAAATGGTTCCCCGTTGCTCCTTTCTGAGGGCTTAATTTTAGCCCTCAGTCTTTGACATCAGATGCCTTAAAGTGCTTTGCAGAGATGAAGAGAATCTCTGGATATGGTGCAACTTTGCATTATTAAGTTAAAAATAGCCTTATTTTACTGCATTACCTAGCCTTTAAGCCCATGGGGGATTTCTAATGCACAGTAAATGGAAAGCTCTTGGTCCACTTATTTCACTATGTGCTGATTCCTTCCTAAAGACATGCGGTGCTGCATGCCCCAAGAACTCTCATGCTCTGGTAACTTCAGTGTGTCCATTCACTCTCTTTCAAGGCCACATTTTCATCAACGCAGTTGACTACAACAAGAAAAACTTCCAAGACAATGCCAACAGTCCTGTAACCACTGGTTTCCACAGGGCATTGGGAGGATAGTGGGAACAAGAAAGCTTTTTAAATAGCACTTTTGGCTTTGGAAAAAAAAAAAAAGAATTTGCTCAGCCTTTGAGAACCTTACAAAGTCCCCAGGGCAAATGACTTTGAAATTATCTCCTTCTGGTTCCACTTGAAGAAATATGATGTAATGCCAAAAAATGGCAGACCATATCCCTTGTTTGTACTTTAACTCCTCAATCCCCACCTTGGTCTCATCTCTGCAACTACATCTCCATTTTAAGAAGTCCAGTTTATTTTATTGAGCCGCTGATAGCTGGAAAAGTCTAGTCATCAGGTGGTAGTATAAGGAACTCTGCTGTATGAATAGATTACATTTAAGTCTGAACCATCTAGTACTTCTTTGAGTTTTCATGGCTTTTGAACATTGAAGGTTTACCTGTCCCTTTTCTCATTAATCTCTCTATTGTCATTATGTCTCATCAGCTCAGTTACCAAATTCTCAGAGAGACAGTTTATGTGACACTTCTGTTTGTTCAATTCATGTGTTCATCATTCTAGTTGAGGACTGAGTTCATGTGTGACTTGCTGGGGAAAAAAGCAAGGCAATGAAACCATGTAGCAATGAGGCATTTTGTGGTTGTTCCTGGCATCTCACAAAGTGTTCCCCAGGGTATACTGCAGAGCCTCTGAAACTTTAATTCTTGCTGAGAACACCCTCTTCCTCCATCTTCTACTTTCTTGATCTGACTCATGCCTTCTGGGTAATTAATAGACAGCTGAAATATCTCAGGTTAGCAGCAATGGTTAGTGTTGTCAACTTGACAGAATCTAAAATAACCTTTGAGATGGACCCCTATAAGGGATTATCTTGGTTAGATTAATAGAAGTAGGAAGACCCACCGCCTAATTAGGATTTCCATTGCTGTGAAGAGGCACCATGACAAAGGCAACTCTTACAAAGAAAAACACTTAATTGCATCTGGCTTACAGGTTCAGAGGAACAGCCCATTGTTATCAAGGCAGGAAGCATGGCAGCATTTAGGCAGACATGGTGCTGGAGAAGCTGAGGATTCTACATCTTGATCTGACTGCATCCAGAAGACTGACTTCCAGGAAGCTAGGAGGAGGGTCTCAAAGCCCAACCCCACAATGACACACTTTCTCCAACAAGGCCACACCTTCAAACCACCACACCCAACTACTGTAGTTGTCACTATTCTTTGGGTGCAACCCTATATTGTGTTAAGTTGAGAGAAGGAGTTGAGCTGATGCACATATTCATTGTTTTATGCTTCCTGAGTAAAGAGGAAATGTGACCAGGTACTTCCTGTTCCAGTTGCAATGTCTTCCCTGACAGTAATATTTCTGAAACTATAAGAAAAATTTTTTCTCATGTAAGTTGTTTTCATTGTTTAAATTTGTTTGTTATTTAACAACTTTTGGTTAAAATTATCTTTTTAGAATTCCTTGTATGAATACTCTGATGAAATCTAATATTAACTCCCTCCTTCTTGCACCTGTATTTCTTCATGCTATATATGCCTCATAACTTCATATACCCTTCATTGAACCCAATGAATCTAATCAGAGTTCTTACTATGTGCATGACATAAGACCATCCACAGGAATAGAACAGCCTTTCAATGTCTTCATCTGTAGATTCTAAATCTTCTTTCCCTAGGAGTCATCAATTGCCAATAACACCTCAGCTAGAAATGGAGCTTGGTGGGTTCTTCCCTACCCATGTCAACATTTTAGTTGGCTTGATGTCATAAACGTCTTGTGCATACAATCACACAATCTCTGTGAGTTCATTTGTACACTATCCTTTTCATAAGCAGAATACACTGTTTTGTGTAAGTCTTCTATTGCCTCGTTCTACCCCATCCACCGTGGTAATTCTCAAGCTTTGGTGGGAGGTATGATAGAGATGTCCATTTACTTCTGGTGACTCTGAAATCTCTTATTCTCTGCACTTTGACAAACTATTTCTGTATTAATTGCCATCTGCTGCAAAAAAGGTATTTCTCTGATGACAGTCAAGAACCATACTTGTCTATGAATAAAAAAATATATATTTAGAGTGCAGTTTAATTCTATGTACATGTATCTGAATAATAGTAGTAAACTCTCCAATAGCATCTTGATCTATTCAACCTTTGACTTTTGGTCAAGCTAAGAATACTGGACATGAGCTCTGCCTAGTGGAGTTGGCCATAAATCTAATTATAAATTGGTTGTTTACTTCCAAATACCCATCCCACTATTGTACCAATGGCATAGCTTTTCAAGTTGGCCATTATTTATTATAACTTTCAGAGTTTACACCTGGGTAAGAATGTGGATTATTTTCTCTTCCAATATCAAGTATAACACCAAAGTGCTAAGAAAGCTAGTCAGTAGAGATGAAGCTTCTAGGCCAGTACCAGCTTGATTTTTCCATGCCCTATAATACAAGTATATGGTGTTTTCAGCAATAAAGTGTTACTATAACATTTTCAAAGGTAAAAATGAACAATACCTATGGCCTATGTTTTTAAGGGTCTATATTACCTTATTAACCAAAAACATAAAGAGAGGTCCTATTCTAGGCATCTGGATGAGGTATTATGCCTCCATATATGTTAGGTCCATATAATATCTTTCTAGCTTTCCTTAGCCATTGGAGGGAGAGTCTACAACTTCTTTATTGTATCTTTGACTCTAAAGCCAGAACCATGTGGCAGAAGAACCATGTTTTCTGTTTGCTGAGGCTTGACCATGGCCCTATTGTTCAATTGCATCTGCGTCAGTGTACTGTTTTATATGGTTACCTTCACTACTTAAGCTTTTCTTTAATTTTCACAAGTTGGAAGCTTAGCTGGATGGGGTCTTGCCCTGAGGTCACCACTCCCGTCATTCCATTTAGCATCAGGTTTTCTTGAAACTCTTTATCTCTATGAGCATAGAATTTAGCTCGATTACACTTCCCAGTGTTCCTTTTCTCCTCAAACTGTACATTTTGAACTTTCCCTTGCTTAGCTTGCTCCTGTAGATCACTATAGATCTATATAAGATCTATATAGATCACATAAGACCATTAATAACCACTTGACAAAGTCAATACTAGACAGATGTCTATCAACATCATTAATCCAAAGCTCTTCAATTTAGCCCCAGTAAGATTTTTCAGAATGGGCTGAAAGCTGCCATGTTCTTTGCTAAAATATCACAAGACTGGTCTGTCTCTGGGCCACTTACTAACATTCTTCTCTGCACATTTCAAAGCACCTTCAGCACTGCCTTCCATGTCTCCTACCAATGTGGGCCATTAAGACCTGTTTAAAACATCCACCTGTTTTCCTAATCAGAAGTCCCAAAGTCCACATTCTGACCAGCATGGTCAAGCCTATCACAGCAATGCCCAGGAATCTGGTGCCAACTTCTGTCTTAGTCAGTGTTGTATTGCTGTGAAGAGACACCATAACACCAGCAACACACAAAAGAAAGCATTTGATAGGGCCAGCTTACAGTTTCAGAGGTTTCATGCATTATCAGCCTGGCAGGGAGCATGGCAGCATACAGGCAGACATGATGCTGGAGAAGTCACTGAGAGGTCTACATCCACATCTGCAGGTATCAGGAAGAGAACTACTGGGCCTGGCTTGAGTTTTTGAAACCTCAAACCACTTCCCAGTGACACACTTCTTCCAATAAGTCCACATCTTCTAATCCTTTAAATAGTGATATTCCCTGGTGGCCAAGCATGTAAATCTATGAGCCTATAAGGTTCATTCTCTTTCAAACCACCACATATAGCATTTCAGTTAGATAGGATATACATGGATATTTATTTTTTTCTGTATTTGTTGATTCTTATTTTATATCCCATGAGCTACTGAGTAGAATTCCTTAGTATTTGGGCAGAATATTTTGGAGATATCTGTTAGGGTCTTTGGTGTATAATGTCATTTCATTCTGGTGTTTCTCTATTTTTTGTGCAGATAACCTGTCTATTGGGGGAAATGGGGTATGGGGTATTGAAATCACCAATCTGTGAGTTGTTATTTTCAGTACTCTCTTTATAAAACTGAGTATGATTTAAATTGGTACATACTTGTTTTAGATTGGAATGCCTCCTTAGACTAGTATTAGCTTGATTAGAATAGTGTCCTTCTTTACAGCTTCAGGTTAATTTTAGGGTTTTTTTTTGTTATTTTGTTTTTGTTGTTGTTTTGGTTTTTGTTTTTGGTATTAGAATAGTGGTTTCTACTTTCTGCCTGGTCCAACTTGCTTATAATGATGAATTTCTTTTAGACAGCTATTTTATTTCTTAGTCCATTTAATTAACCTATATCTTTGGGTTGAGTCTCTCTCTCTCTCTCTCTCTCTCTCTCTCTCTCTCTCTCTCTCTCTCTCTCTCTCTCCCTCTGTCTCTCTTACTCTCACTCTCCCTTACCCTCTCTCCTTCATTTTGCTGTTCTTCTGTTTGCTGTTATGTCATTCTTTGATATAAGAGGATTTGGAGTAAGTGTCCACTAATTTCACTCTACTACATATGGACATTGTTTTTCCCACATCACTTTTTGAAGATGCTATTCCTTTTCTCCATTATATTATTTGGCATCTTTGTTGAGTGCTAGATGGCTAGAGTTACCCATTCTCATGTATGAAACTTTAATTATGACCCACTGATCCACATGTCTGCTTGTGTGCTAGTATCATATCTTTACTACTTTGACTCTGTCATACTCTTCTAGGTTTAGGGTGGTAATCCTTCCAGCATCATTCATTATTCTCAAGACATTTTTTAACTATCTAGAGTCTTTGTGGTTTCATGTAGATTTTAGGTTATCTTTTTTTTCTATTTATGTGAAGAATAATATGGGGATTTTGATTGGGATTGCATTGAATTTTTAACTGTCTTTTGAAAGAATAGTCATTCACAATATTAATTCTACCAATCTATGAGCATGGGATGGCTGTTTCTCCATTTCCTAGAGTCTTTTTCAAACTTTTTCTTCAGAGATTTAAAGTCTTTATTGCAAAAGTGTTACACTTGGTTAGGCTTATTCTTAGTTATTTTAGTTTCTTTGAAGACATACACTTGATCTATTTGTGTATTTGCTGGTGGTATATAAACAGACGTTTGATTTTTTTTCAACATGATTCTGTATCCTGCATTGTAGAAAATGTCATTTCTAGAAGATTTTATTTCTAGAAAATTTAGGTATAATATGTCATCTGCAAACAGGAAATGCTTTATTTATTCTTTTCCTATTTGTATCCCTTTAATTTCCTTCTCTTGCCTTATTGCTTCAATTAGTGATTTGAACACAGTGCTGAAAAGGAGTAGGGATAGTGGATTTGAATGGAATGCTTTAAGTGCTTCTCCAGTAAAATAATGTTGGCTGTGGGCTTCTGGTGTATACCTTTTAATATGTTGATATAGGCTCCTTCTGTTCCTATTCTCTCTAGGACTTTATCCTGAAAGAATAAAGAAATTGTCAAAGAAATTCTCTTCATCTACTTAATGAGTGTGTGATTTTTGTCTTTACGCCCATTTATGTGGTTTACTACACCTCTTCACTTGTGTTTGTTGAACCATCCCAGCATATCCATGATAAAGCCAACTTGGTCCTGGTAGATAATCTTTGCGATGTATGTCAGGAGTTGGTTTTCAATTTGTATTTAATAAGAGACATGAGAGTAGGTACTGTTACCTCATTTTGGAGGGTAGATTTACCTGAGATACCACTCTTAGACGACAATTATTTAGTTTTAAGGCTTGAATATATCAGTCCACACTTTGCTCTTTTGGGGGGTTGCAGATGTTATTCTAGTGCAATTTCCTTTTCCCCATTATAGGATTTAACATTTTTATTTGCTTCTATTTTTGATATTTTGACTATAATATGCCATAGAGAGGTTTCTCTGGTCATGCCTATTTAGGGATATAAATGGCTGCTGCATTTTTACTTTCATTTCTTTCCAGATTTGGAAAATTTGGGGTTAGATGTCTTATTAAACATATTCTTTGGGCCATTGGTTACCTCAGCTCCTTCTTCTAGCCCATTAATTTCTAAATTTGTTTTCTTGGCAGTATCCCAGGCTTCATGGATGAATAAATGGGCATGTCATTTTTTTCCTTATTGATGTCTAAGTGCAGTGTTTTCACTCTTGTCCTCCATCTCTCATATTCCCTCATGCACTTGGAAAGATCTATTGATGATACCTTCTACTTTACTTTTTTTTAATTTATTGATCCTCAGTTAGCTTCAAATTTCATAAGCAAGGCAGATTTTTCATCCTCCTAAGAATCCCAGCTTTCATCACCTGGGAAGATTATTGTTCTAACTGGGGTGTCACCCAAATATACTTGAGAAATCTCAGTTACTAGAAGGTCACAGAGTTTGCAGAGGACCTGAAATCAGTTCACAACTATGCGTAACTTGAGTTTTAGGGGACCACCATTCTCTTCTGGCCTTCTCAGACATTTGAACACACATACACCACATGCGTGAACATGCACATGTACACACACACACACACACACATGCACACACTTTAAAATAAAAATAAAATGTAAATAAACTTTTAAGAAACAACCACATCACAGAGAACTGTACGGATAGAGGACATGTCTTATACTATCAAGGCCTTTAGGATGTAAGTCATTCTGCTAGAAAGGTGCAGCTATGGATGGAAAGTTGACTGCTGAACCTTCAGCAAAGAACAGCACCAAGTTTACCAGCCCAGTGACCTCAGGCTCAGTGTTAGCTCAGTGTTAGTGTTACTGCTGTTCTGAGTTGAGTCCCATCCCTAGCAAAAAGGGGTAGGCTGCCTTTCTTATACGCCAACACCCCATGCTTGAGCTGGGCTAGCTGCTGCTTGTGTTTTGCTTGTCTTTACTTGTTTTCCCCAACTGTGCAAAAATCCTTCCAGGGCTGCCTCTTGCCATGGGGAGGTGAAGAATACATTCAAGCTCCCTGTCCTGTAGTTGTTTGCAGGCCCCCAGTATTGCTCAGCTTCAGAAAATACATTCTCCTTTACAATAGTATGTGTCCCTTGGCACTTCAAGTAACATGGTGATGAACAACAAATTGTAACATTGTCTCCTCAAAGCTACAACTGCTTTTGAACCTTGTGAGGTTCACACCTTGTGAGGTGTGCATGTGCATGTGCATACGTGTGTGTGTGTGTTGAGGGTAGGGATGCCAGTTTCTTTTCACTATGGCCATCTGGGTTACTTTTTGTAGAAAACATTTTCTTTCTCTTTCCTAATAGGGAGGCATGTGGCTAAAGCTTGACTTCTTTTCTGTGTGCTCATCTTTGTACTCTCAAGGGCTTCCCTTTTCTCTCACTTTGGAATAGAACCTTTTTGATTTTTTTTTTTTTTACTTATTCATATTCTTCCATCTCACACAGACATTCTGTACATCAATCTTATTTGATTTTCTGAGCTCCTTGGCAGACAGAAACAAGTTCTGAATTTTTTCAAGTTTTCTTTATCCCCCTACTTGTATGACTAAAACTGGACACAGTGTAAAATTTTTCCAGGAGCTTCCTTGAGTAAAATAACACCTGCTTTAGGAATAAAAGCCATCCTTTTCTCTCTCACAACTGAGTAACTCCATCTTGTTTACTTTAATGATGTTTCCTTCATTCTTTCTTTTCTTTTTACGATTTTTAATTTTGTAGAGATATTTTGTAAAAGAATAGCTTTTACTTGAAATGTTCATAGTTCCCTAAAGCAATGGGAAGTGATGCTTTCAAAAATAACATGCAACCTCACTCGGGCCCTTCTACATGTTATCCTTCTTGAGTTCTGTGGATTTTATCCTGGATCTGTACTTTTTTTGTCTAATGTCCACTTATTTGTGAGTACATACCATGCATGTCCTTTGGGATTGAGTTACCTAACTCAGGATGGGTTTCATTCTAGAGGAAACTCCTACAATATTTTATCACAAAACAAAGTTTAAAAGGCTCACTTATTGAAGGAAAAGTTATTTAAAAGACTTACTAGGTTAACTAATAACTAGCAATTAGGCAAAAGGGTGTTGTCCCATATGGTTCACAAAAAACATGTATGTTAAATGCCTTATATACAGTCAACTCACAGGATTCTGCCCTCTGCATTTTAATAAAACAGGAAATTACAATAAAAACTAATCAGTTGCTGTGAATCTTTAATAAAAAACACCTGTTTAGGAAATGCTTAGCTTCCTGGTAAACAACTTATTGTCTCTTTCTTGTCTTTATGCATTTTATTTTTATAAGGCCTAATAAACCATTTATGTCATGTTAAAGAATATTTTGATTAAAATAAAATACTAGTTATTATACCAAAGAATATTTTGATTAAAATAAAATACTAGTTTCTATGCCAGGGTACAGGAGCTGTAAAGAGACTAAAGCTTCAAAGGGATAGGAGTAGTAGACAAGCCAACCAACATCACAGTGATAGGAATCTTTGCTGGAGGGTGGAACAGCTGATTACAAAATGCATCCACTCTCTTGAAAATGGAAGAAGATACAAAGGAATATCATAGCATATTCTGAGCAGGTGTACATCCTGCCTGCAGTGTAAATTAATTAAAACTACATTTACAGCCCTCCATGTTTATAACACTGTTGAATTACCATATATTGCATTAAATCTTCATTGGATGGTGGAGAAACCTGGGTGGGTGACAGAGTATATCATATTTAGAACCATATTTAGGTGGCTGTTCTTATTCCAGGCAAATGCCATATTACAATTCAGTATTAGCCAGCAAATATCTTATTTCATCAATGTTTTTTCCATCTATGTTCTCACCATGTAAACCATTATTACTACTGTAATTTCACAATTTCAAGAGAAATGGTTATTCTTTGGGGGAATTCTATAAAAACAATAGCCCCAGATTTTATGTCTGAACAAAAGAGAAACACTTTAAAATCTTTTGAGGGTCTGTTTGAAATCCATATGAAAATGTTACCATCTAGGGATATTGTTTTTTTTCTGCCAATTAAAAACTGGAAAGGCAGGAAAATCTCATACAGCAGACAGCAATGTTAAAAAACTTTATAATGAATGAACACATATGTGTGTGAACATGTTGTGTGTGCACACACACATACACATACATGCACATCACAAGGCATATATAGCTTGGAACTGAAATCTATTTTTCTGCAAGAGAGCTGCAGATTTTTGATGATTGTGCTGGTTTGTGATGGGCCCTCCTCCCCCAGTTTTGGATTGGTCCATGTAAAGCAAAGAAGAATGAGCTGATAGCACACAGTTTCAGGTAGACATGCTCAGGATAGGCCTTAAACATATCGGACCAGCCTTGGCAGATCAGCCAAAAGAGGGCATTTCTGAAAATAGGAAGAAGCCCATTAGGCCTTTGTCTGAGGCCAGGAGGGTGAAAAGGACAGAACTTCGCCATTTTAATTATTTTCAGACCCTTTCCTAATCTCTCTGCCTGTAAGAGACATGACTGACTCCTAGTCTTTCAGAGTAAACATACACACACACACACACACACACACACACACACACACACACACAACTTTCTCTGGTCTGAAGAGATTTCTCAGCAGTTAAAGTGCTTGCCATGCAAGAAAGAGGACCAGCGTTCCGATCCTCAGAACCCACCTAACATGGCTTGCTTGTAATTCCAACCTCTAAGGGCAAAGATAAGTAATCCCTGGAGCAAACTGGTCATATTGACAAGCTCTGAGTTGACTGACAGACCCCGATATGAATAAAGTGGAAGAGTGATACAGAAAGATTACCAACACAAGCACTAGGCCTCCACACCTGAACACCTGTTCATAAATATACCAACTTATATGCAAACATACATAAACATGCATGTGCATACAATATGTATACACACATTTACACACATGTGAAAAGAAGAAAATCATTAGAAAGTAAACAAACAAAAATACCACAAAGTCCTCAGCTTCCTCAACATTAACACAAAAATATCCTACTAGATGTTAGACCTTATAAAGGAGCCTCATTCCTGAAAATTGATAAGCAGAGCATTAACACAGGCAACGCCTGAAATTTGAACTCTCTATAGGCTTCTGAAGGGGCATGAACAGGATGGCTTTATAGTCTATATAGAATGGATTCAAATTGCTAGTGCTATGGGGTCATGTGAAGGGTCATCAGGTCAATAGGATAGCCCAAATGACTAGCTCCACATATGCTGCATTCTAGCTGGTCTTCTTATTCTGGGGTGACACAGAGTTTATTTTTGTAATATGTTACCATTTGTTGAACCTTTACTCTGCTGACAACAGCCCAGTCATAGTTGAAGTTAGTAAGAACGAGGAGTGGTCAAGAGATAACACAGCTGGAAAGCTAGTAGGCGCTGCATGAGGTGTAGTGGCTGGTTAAATTTATAATTATACATTTGGCTGTTCATTTAATTCCATGTAGTTTTCAATTTCCATGATATTAGTTGATATTACTGGTGCACTCAGATGTGTGCAAACTGAAGACATATAATTTGAAGAGTAGTCTGGTCCTTATGGTTGGAACACAAAATATCATTAACTCTCACTTAATCAGTATATATAAAAAGGTACAGTGCCTGGAGCCTAAATAGCATAAGTCAATGCTTTTTCTGCACCCTTTTCTTTTGTGAAAAGTGTTATTGATTGCAGAACATGGAAAGCTGAAATACCCAAAATGTTCATGTTAACCCAATCTTAGTATTCATCAATGAAGTAAGTCAGAGACATCCTTTCTTGTCTTGGAAGTGAATCACTGTACAAGTTCTATGTGATGGTGACTTTCTCTATAGTTAATTTTAAACACCCAATGCTGTAAACATTAACAACAACAACAAAAGCACCTGCAATGCTTTCTACAATAACATCAATTCAAAGAAGATAATCCTCTGAGGTTGGATCTAATCAACATCTAAGGTGTTCAAAAGTTACTAGAATTACAAAATCCTTAATAGACATTACAGAGAAACATACCAGAGAGTCAAAGGGTCAAGAAAGAAGGAGGGAGAATGAACTCCTTACCCAACAGGAACCATTTATGACTGTATGGAGGGATTGAATGCATCAGGAATGACTTAAATATTCAATGAAGATTATCATAATCGACCCTAAAAATGGATAAAATTGGAACCAATTGAACAGATGTTGGAGAACTTAAAAAATAGTTCTTCTTTGGGAACAAGACTTCTATTCACAGTCTTCTTCTAGAATCAAATAGATTGAAGGCAGCTGAAGGAGGCAGAGATTCCAGGAGGGCATGAACAGAAAGGTGTCTATGTCTTTGTTCTTGTTCCTATGTGAATGCAAAGAAAAGGCCCTTGTCCTGAAAAGGACACTATATGTCTTGCTTCCTCACAGTTTATTTCCCTCAACACATCTTTTGATATCTATCAGCATGTGACAGAGTTACTGGTTTTTTTTTTTCTTGACCTTGTTCAATGTTTCCTTTTGTCTACAGAATCTGTACCAGAGCAGGTTTTTAGGCCTGGCCGCCATGGCGTCTCCATCTAGAAACTCCCAGAGCCGACGCCGGTGCAAAGAGCCCCTCCGGTACAGCTATAACCCAGACCAGTTCCACAACATAGACATCAGAAATGGTGCCCATGATGGCATCACTACCATCCCTCGCTCCACCAGTGACACTGACCTGGTCACTTCAGACAGCCGCTCTACGCTCATGGTCAGCAGTTCCTACTATTCTATAGGGCACTCCCAGGATTTGGTGATCCACTGGGACATCAAGGAAGAAGTGGATGCTGGAGACTGGATTGGCATGTACCTCATTGGTGAGTATATTATTATCCATGACTCTACTCATTAGAGTCACTGATTCATCTGGACTGTCTAACAATGTGCTGTGAAAAGGAAGGTCTTATGTGAATGGTTTGTTAGTTCAACAAAAATCCTATTCATAATTCTCTTTAATTTTTTGACATAGTAGTACAATTACATAATTTCCCTTTCCATTTCTTCCCTCCAAATTCTTCCATGTACCTATCTTTTTTCAAATCCATAGCCTTTTCCCTCTTTGTTGTTAAATACTCACATGTATGTGTACATGTATAATATAGATAGCATATGTGTTTATGAATGCAACCTTCTCATTCTTTATAATGTTATATGTATGGTTTGAGGGCTGATCACTTGGTATTGAACAACCAGTTGGTGTACTCTTCTCTGGGAGAAAATAGCTTTCCTAATATCACTCTACAATGTAATTAAAAAGCACCATCAGATGAGTTATACTATAGTATAGCGTTTCTCAACCTATAGGTTACAACCCCTTTGGAAGTTAAATGACCCTTTCATAGGGATCACTTAAGACCACCAGAAAAAACAGACATTTACACTACAATTCATAATACTAGAAAATTACAGTTATGAAGTATCAACAAAATACCTTTATGTTTGGGGATCACCACAACATGTGGAACTGTATTGAAGAGTAACAGCATTAGAAACATTGATAACTACTCAACTGTGCAGTGCTTTCACACATTTCAATGCACAACACCAGATTTAATACTGCTCACTATTATAGAAATTAATGTACATTATGAGCAATTTATAACCTGGTTCATTTTTTTCTGATAAAATATTTTGCCTGACTAATTAGTCAGAAAACAATTAGGAAAATATTTGATTTTCTTGACAGCTCTGCATAGTATAATTAATTTTATATATATATATATGTATGTATGTATATATATGTGTGTGTGTATGTGTGGTATGTGTGCATGTGTATAATAAAAATAAAGCAATATACATTTTGATGTTTTTATGCAAATAGTAGTTACTAGACACATTCAACTTCTGACCAGAAAAAATTAATAGATCTTAAAATTAAGCTTTCAAATAAAATAACATCCACTTAAAACAGAGATGGAGAAATGTCAGCAGCCCATCAAGCATACATTTTTAGTCCATGGTGTTTATTGCATATTTGACTATCAACACTAAATATCCAGATATTTCACTTTAAAACCCTACTTTTTGATGTCTTAACAAAAATCCCGTTTAGGCTGACTTAGTCTGCAAAGCCAACAGGACTCCAATTAGCTCAGCTTAAGCAAGCATTCCTTACTTCCTTTAGACTAGTGTGAATCTTCGAATTTTTCTCAATCCCCCTCCTGCCTACCTTTAACTGGGAATGTGATTTATCACTTGAAGGAATTTTTGTTGTGTATGCATATACACAAGTGCATAACTTTAAACCAACTCTTTTTTATAATGAACTTAATTAATTTTCTTTTACACTCCATATTTTATTCCCCTCCATCCACCCTCCAACTGTTCTACATCCAATACCTCCACCCCACCCCCACCCCACTTGACATCTAAACTCCCTGGGGCCTCCAGTCTCTTGAAACTTAGGTGCATCATCTCTGAATGAACACAGACCTGGCAGTCCTCTACTATATGTGTGTTGGAGGCCTCATAGCAGCAGGTGTATGCTGTCTGTTTGGTGGTCCAGTGTTTGAAAGATCTCCACGGTCCAGATTAATTGAGACTTCTGGTCCTCCTACAGGATCACCCTACTCCTCAGCTTCTTTCAGCCTTCCATAATTCAACAACAGGGGTCAGCTGCTTCTGTCCTTTGGTTAGGTGCACCTGATTCTTTAGCTTTTTGTTGAGTCTTCTGGAATGTAGTCATGCTAGGTCCCTATTTGTGAGTGCTCCATAGCCTCAGTAATAGTGTCAGGCCTTGGGACCTCCCCTTGATCTGGATCCACTTTGGGCCTGTTACTGGACCTTCTTTTCCTCAGGCTCCTCTCTATGTCCATCCCTGCAGTTCTTTCAGACAGGGACAATTATGGGTCAGAATTGTTACTGTGGGATGGCCCCTCTCCATCATTTGATGCCCTGTCTTCCTGCTAGAGGTGGGCTCTACAAGTTCCCTCTCCCTGCTGTCAGGCATTTCATCTAAGGTCCCTCCCTTTGATTCCTGACAGTCTCTCACCTCCCAGGTCTCTGGTCCATTCTGGAGGGTCCTCCAACCTCCTAAAGTTGTGTGTTTCCATTTTCTCTGCTGGCCTTCAGGGTTTCAGTCCTTTTCCATCACCCAATACCAGGTCAGGTTCCCCACTTCTCCCCAACCCCAGTCCACTTTCCCTCCCAGGTCCCTCCCTCCCCACTTGTGATTGCTTTCTTCTCCCTCCCAAGTGGGACTGAGGCATCCTCACTTGGGCCCTTCAGCTTGTTGACCTTTTTTGAGTTCTGTGGACTGTATCTTGGGTATTCTGTACTTTTATTTGGATAATATGCACTTATTAGTGAGTACATACCATGCATGCCCTTTTGGATCTGAGTTACCTCGCTCAGGATGATATTTTCTTCCCTCCATTTGTAAACATTGATGGCATTTTGTCAAATTAAGGAAAAAAAAGACAAGTGTGTTAGAGAAGATAATGAGTAAGTGAAACTTACTGAGTGTGAACCACAGAAGGACGAATGAGCTGATTGGTTTTAGTCCACTTGACACAAGCTAGAGTGACCTAGAAAGGAATCTTAGTTGAGGAATTGTCCTCACCAGATTGTTTTGGGTGTGTGCCTGTGGAGTATTTCTGTGATTAATGATTGAGGTCAGAGGGCACAATACACTGTGTGTGGTGTCATCCCCTGGCAGGTGATCCTGGGTGATATTAAAAAGCAATCTGAGAAAGCCATGGGAACAAGTTACTGAGTGTCATTCCCCTGTGGTCTGTGTGTCAGTTCCTGCCTTCTGCCTCTGTAGCTCAAGCATATAGACCATGCTAGAGTTTGTCAAATTGTGGTACTTGTTACTTTGCAAGTATAGAAGGTCAATCACAGATTCTATGGGGGTAAGAAAGCATTAGAAGGTACCTCCTAGAGGAACGGGGAAATTCAGAAGCAGAGGGATGCATAAAAGGAAGATGGAGGAAGTGGTAAAGACATAAGGCAGCTAGAAACTCACCCCTACAGAGGAGAGAAGGGGAGTATTAGGAAAAGGAAGAGACCATTAGCCATACTGAGTTTCATGAAACTTTGAATGATTAAGATATGGTCTTAACATGACATTTTTGACTGAGCCAAAAGAACCATAACTCATCATTTCAGAAACTTAATCTGACAATTTGTTATTGTCACAGCAGCTACATACATATAGCTGCAATACTATTTAAGGCTGAATGGCAACACTTCAAATAACACCATACTTCAAATATAGTTTCTCAATCCAAACTTCTCTGTGAATCTTAATAGTTTATAATTTGTGTGTCTTTATTAACTTACCTTCTGGATTTCTGTTATCTTGAGTAAGCTCAAGTTACAGACTTAGACCTATAAGTGCAGGGTGGGGATAGTTATTCATCTGACCTCTCATTTCCAGATGAGGAGATGCAGTGTAGCACTCACACAGACATGAAGTTGCCACTCATGGCAGTAGAGTTCACACTGTTATTTTGAATAGCATCAAGAATGTGCTGTTCTACATCAGTAAGGCAGAGAAATGCCCAAGCAGAGCCAAATTATGATGCATTTTGTTATTATATGACCTCTAGACTTCTCTAGCCAAATCCTATTTTCTTCTGCTGTAAGAAGGTAAAGATATCTGTACAAGGAAGATGATGTTGACTCTTCAATGACATTGTTACCAAGTGACACATGCTGCCCTTAACTAGGGCCATAGGATCCTAGCAATGGGTTGAAGCATTATAGCATTTGGTTGCTTTTATTTACAGAATGGTTATCAGGAGATAGTTAATAGCAAGAAATTACTCTTGAAGGGTAATAGTATGGAGAAGGATCCTGTGGATTCAGTGATAGGTAGAACAGTGTTGGAGGTATAATTATTAAGTGGTATTACAGAGCTATAGTAATAAAAGCAGAATAGTACATACATAAAAATGTATAGATAGGGACTCAGAAATAAACCCATGTAGGTATAGCCAAATGATATTTACTAAGATGCCAAAAATATTGACTGTAGAAAAGACAACCTCTTTAACAAATGGTGTTGAGACAATTGTATATTCATATAATATATAATAAAGGATATAATATATAATAAAGGATATAATATTAAGTTGAGACCAACTAAAGGAAAATGTTAACTGACTATATATAGTATATATATGTATATATGTGTGTGTGTATAATAGAGATTAGTATCTATAATACACAAATAACTAAAAAAACAAACACCAAAACCAAGAAGAAGAAGAAGAAGAAGAAGAAGAAGAAGAAGAAGAAGAAGAAGAAGAAGAAGAAGAAGAAGAAAAAGAAGAAATAAACTGGTTAGTGAAAGCAAAGCCAGTGCTTGCATAATGAAATACACATTGCCAAGAAACTGGTTCAAAATCACTGGCTATCAGAAAAATACAAATATAAGAGTCATTTTACACCATATCCATTCAGAATGGCAGTCATGAAGAGAACAAATTCCAAATACTGCCAAGAATGCAGACAATAAGGAACTCTTTATACTATACTCATTCAATATAAACCACTCTCAACATGTAGAAATCAGTACGGAATTTTCTCACAAACCTAGAGCTTTCATATGACCTACATATATTTTCTTGGATTTCAAGTCAATTATCACAGAGAGACTTTCATGTTAATGCTTACTAGTCACAGTCTTAACAATAGCACAAATGTAGAACCAACCTTGGTTTCTAACAACAGGAGAATGGATTAAGAAAATATGGTACAGGGCTGAAAAGATGACTTACCTGTTAAGAGAACTGGCTGCTGTTCCAGAGGATCGAGGTTCAATTGCCAGCACCCACATGGCAATAACCAACAGCACCCAACTGTCTGTAACTCTGCTCCAGGGGATCATACACCCTCATAGGAACATATGCAATCAAAACACCAATGTATGTAAAATAAAATAAATACATTTTAAAATGAAATATGATAGATAGATAGATAGATAGATAGATAGATAGATTTTTTATCTGTAAGGAAGAATGAAGTCATGTCATTTGCACAAAACTGGAGATCATCATAATACACAAATTAAGCCAGTCTCAGACAGAAAAATGTTGCGTGTTTTCTCTCAGTTCTGGGTCCGAAACTAATGTGTGTGTGTGTGTGCGTGTGTGTGTGTGTGTGTGTGTGTGTGTGTGTGTGTGTGTATGTATAATAGAAACAAACTGGAGAATGAAGAAAATTTGTACAAGCAGGGTAGAGAATAACAAGATATGGAAGCAAGTACAATTAGAGCACATTATATACCTGTATGCAAATTATCTTGTGTAGTCCTGTTTGGTGAAATTTTAAAAATAAAAAGTGTAAGGAGGTCCAGGATGAAGAAGAGATGATATAAAGTAATATAGAGTCTATGAGGAGGAGAGCTGGGCTCTGGAAGGCAAGCACAATCAGAGACATTCTCCAAATCTATTCATTCATAAATGACGATCAAGTCAAATATTTTAAGAAGACTTTCACATATTTCATGCAAGTAAGAACTATTTTTAAAAAGTAATTTAAGAGCTATTGCAGTAGTTGTCAGTGATTATGACTTCCTGTTTATTGAGATGTTTAAGAACTAAGAAAATTCATCTGCCAATTGTTGGGTGGAAGAAAAAAAAGTTGTGTTCTGATGGTGTCTTTGAGTAGTCCCAGCTCTCCATATGATTCCGAATGTTAGTATTTATACCCTTTGCTCTTTTTATTTGCTGCACCTAAATTTGCTGTTGGCTGATGTGCTTCTCTGCTTCTCCTTTTCCTTCCTCACTATAGGTGAAGTCTCATCTGAAAACTTTCTGGATTATAAGAACCGTGGAGTCAATGGTTCTCACAGAGGACAGATCATTTGGAAGATTGATGCCAGCTCTTACTTTGTGGAATGTGAGTACTTTCACCCACATTCCTATGGCCAAGCAGACACAGTGGATCAGAATTAAGCTGTATTCTTTTTAGTTCTATTGGGGTGATTCCACTTAGCAAGGTGCCTCTGCTTATGAGCCATGCAAAAGCAAAGGCAGGTTTAATGAGAGCATTAAAATGATTTTTAGTAGATAGCTCTATGACAGTGGCAAGATAGCCATGAAAATTCACTCTTTTAATATTATGAAGGTCTCAGTTCATGTCCACAAGCCTTTAGACTCAGGACACTTTAATACATGTCTTTTAGGCTTTCACACCTTGTCTAAATTAAGTGATGGATGAAACCATATCATTTCACCATCTGTGTCTTGCCTTTGTTTTATTCATACTCTTCCACACTCACTGTCCATGGCTCTAGTATGTTGGTGGTATTTCACATCTTCTCCCAAGCTTCTGGATCTTGCTACAACTGTATAGGATTCAGATTATATACCATTAATATCAGGTAATTACTTTGACTATTTATCTTCTTACATTTATGATTATATATAAACTTGGTACTACACCTTACTGATACATTTTCTAAATTTTCTTCTGTCCTTAGAAATAAATCCTGTCTAGAGTTGTGATAGAGTTATCACCATAGGTCCCCATATAGATGCACTTTCTGTACATTTGGTATCTTGTACATTTGGTAATACACAAAAGTGCAGACTATCTTTTTAAAAACATCCTTTTGTTTTGTATGGAGAGTGCATCTGCCCCTGTGCTTTTCAGAAACAAGTTGATGCACCAGGCCATATATCCAGAAGACTTCCTAATTTAATACTAGGCAGTATGAAAGGCACAGGTGGTTACCTGATAGTCCTGCTGAGAATAGCAACTTCCAGATCTCATGCCTAATGAGAACTGCTTCTAGCCCACCCAACCATAGCATCCAGTGTCATACCATGACCTTACTCCATCATCAAGTTGAAGGCAAGTAGAATATGAAACTACAATTTTTTCATACTTTCTGCCACTTAGAAAGCATTGTTTCATTCATTTAAACAGATATGAAAAAATGGAATAGGCTATAATCCTAGCATCTTAGTCCTCAAACACTTTTCTACCCTCCCCAGCAGCCTTGCCTTTGTCATGACACTTCATACTCTCATAAATGGCATCACTTATCAAAAGAACACGGTATTAATTAATGTGTAAAGATAACTCAACAAGTGACACTTATCAGAAGCCTCCACATTTTCAGTAAGAAACAAAAGAAAAAGTGTTTGTATTAATAGTAATTATCTAACAACATCATTGACTTCAAACCCTCTGGTAGTTTTCCATTTTTTACTGTAGACATGTTTCTTTCTTCCAAATGGTAAATATGTGAGAAATGGATATTTAAAAAACAACTAAAGGTCAAAGTATAGTACCAGTTCTTAATGATACAAAGCATTATTCTTTAAATTTGCTTAGTGTAATAATACATGTATAATATATGATATGTGATATATAGTTATAGTATATAATATATAGTATATAATGTGTAATATGTAATATAATATATAATATGTAATTAATATAATATGTAACATACAACATATAATAACATATCTAATTATTCACATATAAAGTCTTTCATAATTTCATAGGTTGCATTTTGATTATAATCAACCCTCCCCCAATAAATATCAAATCTACCCCTTATTCCCTACCAAACCCACCTTTTGTCCTCAGGACATGGACATAATACCACTATATTTTTTTAGCCAACAGTTGTCATAAATAACTTCTACCCCAGATCCTGGTAGATAGCTTGCTTCCATCCAAAGCTTGATAAGCTGAACCTCCACTGTCTGTATTTATCTCAGCATTACTGACTTATAAGTGTGCATATGTATGGCCCATTATTCTCTGCACACAGCACTCAATGAGTTTTCTAGCTCCAAGTTTCAAATTATTCCACAATGTAGTCCAAAGGCATAAAACCCACATGGTCAGGTTTATAATAGTCAAAAAAATATCAAATATGAGTTTTTATCAAACTATAAACTTGTATTGTAGACAGGAATTAAAATCTTATCTTTCCTATCTTGTAATATACCTCAGTTGGAGTAATAATCTCTTTCTTTGCAATGTTGAATTTATTTTGAATAATAGGAGCAATCCCCACATCTCAGTAACAACTTTCTGTATCACTTTTCTGCTGTTGTAATAAATACCATTACTAGGATGCAAAGTAGTACACTGCACTCCACCCCACCACCCTGCCTAACCACTCCCAACAGGCTGGCTGGCTCTAACTTGAGATACACAAGTGAGACACCCCCATGCCCCTGCCTCAATTACCCCCACCTGCAAGGACCCCAGGAAGCCTAGCAGCTGTGAGCTCTGCCCCATCAGAGCAGAGCTCCATCATCTTTCTGGCCCATGCTTGTACTAGCGATGTTCAAAGAACAGCACACCATGCCCACCCTACCTGCTTCCCAGGAAGTTGGCTCTAACCCAATACACACAGCTGCCTCTTGAGAGGCCTACTTCAATGCAGGATACTCAGGCCAACCAACACTAGAGACTACTGGATGGCGAAAGGCAAGCTCAAGAACATAATCAACAGAAGCCAATACAATATGGAACCATCAGAAGCCAGCTCTCCTGGATATCCTAACACACCTGAAGAATAAGACTGTAAACTTAAATCTCATGTCATGAAGATCATAGAGGCCTTTAAAGAAGCTATAAATAATTCCCTTAAAGAAATACAGGAAAATACAACCAAGCAGGAGAAGGAAATGAATAAAAATGGTCCAAGACCAAAAACTGGAAATAGAAGTAATAAAGAAAACACAAATGGAAACAAACTTAGAAATAGAAAACCTAGGAAAGAGAATATGAACTACAGACACAACTACCACCAACAGAATACAAGAGAAGGAAGAGAGAATGTCAAGTGTAGAAGACACCATAGAAGGAGTAGATACATCCATCAAAGAAAATGCCAAGTATAAAAAGTTCCTAACCAAAAACATCCAGGATATTTGGGACACTATGAACAGAATAAATCTAAGAATAATGGGAATAGAAGATGGTGAAGATTTCCAGTTCAAAGGGCCAAAAAATGTTTTCAACAAAATCATAGAAAACTTCCCTAACCTAAAGAAAGAGGTGGCTATAATCATATAAAAAGCATACAAAACATCAATTAAATTGGATCAGAAAAGAAAATCTTCCCACCATATAATAATCAAAATACTAAATGTACAGAACAAAGAAAGAATATTTAAAGCTGTAAAGAGAAAAGGCCAGGTAACATATAAAGGAAAACCTATCAGAATATACCTGACTTCTCAATAGAGAATCTAAAAGCCAGAAGATCCTGCACAAACGTCTTACAAAGCTTGAGAGACCACAGATGTCAGCCCAGACTATTGTATCCAGCCAAACCCAGCAGAAATCAATCAATTAGAAACATAGAGAACAATACAAAGAATCAACAAAACCAAGAGCTGTTTTTCAAGAAAATCAAGATAGATAAACAGTTAGCTAATAAAAATGCACAGAGACAGTATCCAAATTAACAAGATCAGAAATAAAAGAGAGAGAGAGAGAGAGAGAGAGAGAGAGAAAGAGAGAGAGAGAGAGAGAGAGAGAGAGAGAGATAACAACAGAAACTAAGGAAATCCAAAAAGTCATCAAGTCTTATTTCAAATGCCTGTACCCCCCAAAATAGGAAAACATAAATGAAATGGGTTAATTTCCAGACAGATGCCACATACCAAAGTTAAATCAAAGTTATATAAACTATCTAAACAGACCTATAACCCATAAGAAAATAGACCCAGTCGTGCCATCTGCTCTTGGTAGAACAGAGACAAACGGAATATCAGGGAGTCTTAATGAGTGCCTTTGTGAACTCGTATCACAGCTCCAAACAATCTGTTCTACCTGGGATGATAGAGGCCCAAGTTTAATCCCAGGTCTTTCTGACATCAGCTAAGAGATGTCTCTAGACAACTGTAAAGCCATTTCCAAATGATGCTATCCACACTAGCTTTGGATAACCCAGTAAGATTATCTGTGTGTCAGCCAGCAGTTGCTGTGTTACTGTAGCATACATCAAAGATAGCAACTTACAAAGTGGAGATGTTCATTTTTAACTTGCCAGTTTTATAAATTCTAGTCTTTTACTGGTTGCTTTTGGTTTGTGACAAGACAGCACATCATGTCAGAATTGTGTGACAGACCAAAACTTCTCATGTCATAGATAAGAAGCAAAAGAGAAGAAAAAGAAAAGGTTGGAGTTCCATGATCTCCTTCCAGGCCATACTCTAGATTACTCAAAGTCTAACTTTGGGTCCCATCTCTTAAAGTTTCTACCACTTTCAAATAATTTATACATGCAGATTAAGCATCCAATAATTGGCCTTTTGTGAGATTTAAAGTAAATCACAGAACTCTGTGGGGGACTGCCCAGCAGTCCCACACAGTCCGTAGGTGTTCTTGGACTAGAGAATTATTGAGAACCTGTGAATACAAGTGGGTGAGAGACAAAAGAGATGGACACCAAGTAGCTGTATCAAGGTGCATCTTTACTTGGGGTGGACTGGGTTTATATTACAAGAGGCAAAATCGAAACCATAACTAACATAAACAAGAGACCAGAGGAAAGGAACTTCAAAGGCAATTGAGGCAGAGGTGAGATAACTGTCAGAGTCTTTGATCTAGGCAGTCAGGCATTCTCTCTGCAGGTGGCATCAGCAGTCCTGGGATAGTGAGAGTTTTGGTTTTGAAACTCTCTGGGCTAAGGGGGAGGGAGTCCACAGAACTCACTTGAGAGAAGTGTATTATTGTTTTCTTGGGGAGGGAAATATAGCTATATATGGTATACCATCTACCAGGCAATGATGTATGAAACACTCTTATCTTCATGCTCCAAAAACTGAACTTACATGGCCTTTCTCTCTTAATATGAGGACACAAAAGGCAGCCATCTGAAAAACTAGGATGAGAGCTGAGGGAGCAAAGCCCCAAGACTCTGACCTAACTTGCACACCACCAGTATAGCCAATAGGTGTTCATCAGTTAAAGCTACTGGTTCTGCATAGCAAATAGGTATTCATCCATTAAGCCCTTGGGTCTGTATAGCAAAGAGGTGTTCATTCTCTAAGCCATTGGGTCTGAAGAGGGGATAGGTATTCGTCATTTAAGTTATCAAGTCTGTCACATTTTTTATAGCATGTCAAGTTTACTTGGACTCCCACAAAGCAAATTATTACAGAATTCTGACTCCACAAAAGATACAGCATTCTTCCCAGGGCTTACTGAAAGAAAAACTTCTCTAATCCTTGACTCTGTTTCTGCACCTGCCATGTGGTAGGATCTCTGTCAGTGTAGCTCTTGCAGTGCCTTCTATAACCACAGTTGATGGTTTCATCTGTGAACAAAGCTCTAACCCCAAGATGAAAGTTAAAAGAAGAAAGTAAATTGTAGGGTTTGTAGTGTCTTGAGTCTGCTCTGACACAGGGCTAGGCCCCTAAGGGAGTTTTGACTGCTTTGATTGCAGGTGTCAAGCTATGGGAAGTCTGGGACACCAGAGGGTGTCAGGGGCCAGGCTGTAGGGGGAAATCAGCCTGAGGTCTCCTGGTGGGTGGGTGGCTTGGCTTGGCAGAGGCAGTGGCTGGGGAGTACTGAGAGGCCTTCTGCAGGAGATTAGGCTCTTTTGGCTAAGGCCTGTTACATTGTTCCCCTGTTGGCTACCAGCACCAACGTTAAGGAATGGGTTACCTGGAAATATGGAGTTAGAAATAGATAGGAG
>NW_022196913.1:18759557-18770221 GCF_008632895.1 Mastomys coucha | reverse complement strand
CTTTGCCTCCCAGGTGGCTGCTTCCGGCTTAGGAACTCACCAGAGAGGGGATGGTGGCTCTCACTGGAAGCTCCGGGTCCCTGCGGGTCTCTGGGGGCAGATTCTCCACGTGCAAGGGAGAGGGGGCTAAGGTCCCTGATCCACCTCTGTTAGTTGGAAGCTGAGAGGATCAGGTCCCTGCTGCCAGGCGGCTCCCTTGCGACTCTTTGAGCCTTTGCCTCCCCAGGTGGCTTCTCCCGGCTTAGGAACTTACCGGAGAGGGGATGGCGGCTCTCACTGGAGGCTCCGGGTCCCGGCGGGTCTCTGGGGGCAGATTCCATCTTGAACCTTTAATGCCCTCCTTTGTTCCCCCAACAGGTATAATACCTGGAGCAAAAAACCACTCCCTCTAATACGTCAGCATGTCAGTCCAATCAGCAACTTCCTTGTTTCTCTGTGGAGGTGGAGCTTTCGAATGTAACTGGAATCAGGTTGGAGGTGTGGCAAATAGCAGGAGATGGGCAGAGTGGTGTGGCTATCAGAGGCAGGCCTCAAACTAGGAGGGTTACACTCCCTATGGTGAATCCCTATGAAAAGAGGCAGTCCATGGTTTTAAGACATTTATTGCCATGGCAGAAAGTAGATGAATAAAACTATACCCCAGTTCTCAGGGGTGCACCTGAGATTAAATACCTTTTGCAGGGAGGAGTGGCTGGGAAGGGGAATTCATTGGCTAAGCCTCCAGACCTTTATGTACCTTATTAAAATGGAGATTTGTCTTGATGCTACTATGTAACAGATGGTCACTTCCTCTACCTGTGGAGGGGCTTGGGGCATTGCCCTTTCCTGACCTAAGGACAAATCTACAGAAGGCTGTGGCCTCGTGTCAGGAGCCTAGTGTCTGGGAGTGTGGCAAACTGCCTGACATTCCTCAGGATCACCCAGTTTCCAGCCTGTGCTTGACCAAGAACCAGGCTGCCTTTCATGGTCCTACTGTAAGTAAATAATAATCCCACTACTCTCCCAGCCCTGCACCTCACCCCGGCAACACAACAGAGCTGGCCCAACTGGTGAGAGCCCAGGTGAGTGGGTCCCAAGTGCATGGGAGCAGGAGAGATAGCTCTGTTCTTTGTCATCTGCAGCACTGAGTGAACTAAGGGTGGCAATGCTGGAGAGCTCTCCCTGATGGTCTGAGTGTAAGAGAATTGGCAGGCTGACAGCTAGCTCAGCTACCACCCAGGCCTGAGCTGGCTCATCCCTGCCATCTGTGCTTCTATGAACTGCTGGGGCAAGTGAAAGAGTGGGTCCTGCAGATACAAAGCTGCAGGATCTCCATGACACAGGGCAACAAGGTATCATGAGGAGTCCCGGTCAGGATCCAGTATTGATAGGGTAGCAGAAGCCAGAGGCCTCAATCAGTCCAAGGACTCATTGCAACCAATATTTGCCAGTAAAGATGTGTAAACAGAAGGGTATGTATGCTATGGGGACACACTGTGACACACTACAACCTCCACAACGAGATTATTTTTCTTTTGAGAGAGGAGGTTTCAAGGGTGGAGAAACGATATGAAGCAATGGGGAGGTGAGTGGGATTGGGATTCGTGATGTGAAATTCACAAAGAATCAATAAAGCATTAAATAAAAAACACAATCTTGCTGGGCAGGGGTGGCCCACTCCTTTAATCCCAGCACTTGGGAGACAGACGCAGGCAGATTTCTGAGTTCGAGGCCAACCTGGTCTACAGAGTGAGTTCCAGGACAACCAGGGCTGTACAGAGACACCCTGTCTCGAAAAACCAAAAAAAAAAAAAAAAAAAAAAAAAAAAAAAAAAGAAAAAAGAAAAAAAGAAAAACGAGAGGGGCGGGATAATAAATTTCAACTGTGTCTAACAGAATACAAGAGAGATTTGCTTGGGACCAAAGAAGAAGGACCCTGACATGAAAGAGAAACTGGGGGGGGGGTGCACAAACATTTTCCAGTGGACTACTATATCTCTTTAGCTCCCTGCCCAAGAATCCAATCCCTGTCCTGCACCTGTCCATATATTCTGTAAGGTACTTACAAGCTGCACATTTACATGATTAAAACATGGATCTCTATGATGTGCACCTGGTGGACAACCGTTGTCACAGGTTCCTCTGTGTGTGGGGACCATGTCTTGGAACTGAGAACACATAAGCGCTTTGTACAAATAATGCCACAGGGACTGATTGTAACAATCTCAAATGACATCCTGATTTGTATGACCATCTGGAAGCCCTCTGCGGTTCTTATCTAACCAGGGAGCCGAAGGCATCAGGGTAATCTCTCATCCTGCTGAAGAATCCTGGATTTACACTCTACCCATGGTCACAGTGCAGCTTTCTCAGGTAAATCTGAAGACTCTGCCTTATTGTTCCTTAGTTGTCCTTTGATACAGCTTAGGGCATATTAATTACTTTTCTTCTTGTTGTGAGAGAACACCTGGCAAAAGCAGTAAGGATATTTCTGGCTGGAAATTTAAAGGGAAAAAGACTGTTATGTACAGGAAGGTGTGGCAGTGGAATCTTGAGGTAGTTGTGGAATTAAAACTATGAGGGAGCTGGTCACATTGGGCATGAAACAGGAAAAAAAATGAATAAACGCTGATGCTCTTGCTTTCAAATTTTCTCCTTTTTATTCAGTCCAAAACTCCAGCTCATAGGAAAGTGCTGTCATGTTCACAATTCCCTCCCCACTCCCCAGCACCCAGTCATAGCTAACCCCCCCCCTAGAAATACTCTCAAAGACACACTTGGAAATGTCTTCCCTAAATGACTTTCCATCTACTGGAGAATGAGTATAAACTACCTCACATCTGTTTTCTGAATGAAATATTGGTTTAATTTTCTTTTTTCTTACCTTTTACTGGATAATTTCTTTATTTACATTTCAAATATTATATCCTTTCCTTGAGTCCTCTACAGAAAGCTATCCCATCCCCTCTCCCCCTGCTTCTATGAGGGTGTTCCCCCACCCACCCACTCCTGCCTCCCTGACTTAGCATTACCCTACGCTAGTACATGGAGCCTTTACAGAGTCAAGGGTCTGACAAGACTACCCTCAGCTACATATGAGGCTGGAGCCATAGGTCCCTCCATGTGTCCTCTTTGATTGTTGATTTACACTCTGGGAGCTCTTGGGGGTCTGGTAGGTTGATATTGTTGTTCTTCCTATGGGGTTGCAAACCCCTTCAGCTCCTTCAGTCTTTTATCTAACTCTTCCAATGGAGGCCCAGTGCTCAGTCCAATGTTTGGCTGTGAGCATACTCTTCTGTATATGTTAGGCTCTGGCAGAGCCTCTCAGGCAACAGTTTATTAGGCTCCTGTCAGCAAGCACTACTTGGCATCCACAATAGTGTTCGGGTTTGGTGACTATACATGGGATGGGTCCCAAGGTGGGGCAGGTTCTGGATGGCCTTTCGCTGCTCCACACTTTGTCTCTGTACTTCCTCCCATAAGTATTTTGTTTCCCCTCCTATGAAGGACCAAAGCATCCACACTTTGGTCTTCCTTCTTCTTGAGCTTCATTTGGTTTATGGATCGTATCTTGCATATTCTGAGCTTTTGAGCTAAAATCCACTTATCAGTGAGTGTATATCACATGTGTTCTTTTTTTTTCCATGTATAAGAGGTTTAATTGAGAGGAAGAGAGGGGATAGTAGCGTGGAAAGAGAGGAGGGAGGGAGAAACAGAGCGAGAGAGAGACAGAGAGAGATGGAGGAATGTTCCATATATACATATATATATATATATATGTATATGTATATGTATATACACATATATGGGTTCTGACATAGTGGCTGCAGGTAAAGGTGGTAGGTGAGCCCAATGGATTCTGGGAATATGGCTGCTGTTGCCCTGGAAACAGGTCTGTGAGACCAACTCATGCATCGCCACAGGCTTTGGATGCCCTGATGCTAACATACCTCCCTTTTTGATATTATAAAGGGAAGGAAAGAAAAAGGGAAGGGGAAGCCGATGATGAAAAGGGAATGAGGGCATCGTATCTCTTAAGCTACTTCCTGCTGTCTAGGAGCATTGTCAATAGGGGTAGCTGGTTTTCGCCATCGAGATCCACTTGGTAAATGTTTGCATCAGGTTCCTCTGTGGACAACAGCTCATCTGTGGGCAGTGGCTGATAATCCTGTAACAGGAGCTGATTAATAGTTTGGTTTGAAATTTTTTGTATTTGTCATTGAAGAAATGTAGAAACAAGATTAATGAGGCAGGGAGCAAATAATAACACCGGGAAGATGACTAGGAAAGGAGTTACAATCAGGAGTACCCACTTCCATATGGGGTTTTCAAAAATTCCAGAACTGGAGGTCTCACGGTCCCTGAAATTTTTTATATCTGACTGTAGCTACTGGATTTTATTTCTTACTATCCTGTATTGGTTGACGCAGAAGCAGCATTCTTCTTAGAGGAACAGGCAAAGACCACCTTCTTTAGCTGTCAGGATGTCTAGACCCGTCTGTTCTGAAGCACCACAGTTGCCAAAGAATCGAGAGTATCACCTGAGAGATGCTGTAAGAGACAATTTTGAGTTAGTTCCAGGGGGTACACATAACCAGCAATCCTTAAAGCATCCAGGTCTGGTGACATTAAGGAGTTGGTATGCCAATGTCAAGGTCTGAAGTAAAAGGCGAATGACAAGTTAGTGCCATTTATGAGGGGTGATGTCAAGGAGGTAAGAACCTCAGAGGAGTGTTTGATTATCTCCCCTGCTTTTCTGAAATCCAGGGGTTGGGCAATTGAGACATATTTTCTCTGGATATGGATGGTACTTACTGGGGCCCCGGGCTGATTTTTATGATAGAGATTACCAACAACTCCTGTCTCCCAACTGGAATCCCATGGGTCTTATATGTACAAAAAGAGTATCTTGTTGTGTTGATAGAAGAAATGATTGATCTGTGATCCCAGCATATGTATTTGACAAGGACAATATGGGCAGCCCCCATATTCATCTGGCCATTTTCTACAATAATCTTCTGTTTGGTCGAAGAGAAAGCAAGTATAGAGATCATAATATTTAGATGGCATTACAGATACTGGGATGATAGCAATTTGGATTGGTTCCTGGCATCTGGCTATGGAGCAGTTTACTGACTCTATTTGGAAATACTGTTTGTTATCTGTGAGGGTTTCTTGAACCTTGAATCTCCAGATATAAGGGCTACTCTGGATAGAAATGAACAGCAGGGCGAGGATGAGAAACCCATGTCTAATCCAGTGAGGTCGAGCTCGGCTGCCAGAGTGGAGTATCATTTTCTGGGATTGGAGACAAGGTGGGAAGTCTCATTGTCATCTGGAGCTTAACAGAGCACGGTCCTATTAAGATTGATATGTATGAAGAAGAGTCATTTTTAGGTGGAGGAATGAAAGGTTTGAGGTGAGATAGATGGACCCAATGAGAGAGTCCCTCCAGTTTAGCAGCTGTAGGGGTCACAAGAATTACTTTAAAAGGGCCCTGCCATTTGAGAGAGAGAGGTGAGGGCTGATAACCTGGAAGGGATAGAAGGACTTGGTCTCCAGTGTTGATAGGCAGTGGACAGGAGACAGTGTATGGCCGAGGTAGATGGTGGTCAGCAAAGCTCCATAGGAGAGAACGGAGGTGGCAAAGTAATGGAGTAAGTAGATGGTCTGGGAGGGGAGAGCATTTAGGTGAAACACCAGGAGTTAGGACTGGACGTCCATACATGAGTTCAAAGGGAGAGATGAGGAGAGGTCACTTTGGGAGAGCTCGTAACCTGAAAAGAGCCAGAGGTAGGAGTTTTACCCAATCAAAGTGAAGTTCTTGTGACAGCTTAACAAGAGTGGTTTTTAAAGAGTGATTCTTTCTACCTTACCAGAAGATTGAGGGTGGTAAGGAATGTGAAAATGCCAGGGGATGTCTAGGGCCTTAAATAGGATTTGAGAGACTTGGGAAGTAAATTCAAGGCCATTGTCTGATTGGAGAGAGGCTGGGACACCAAACCAGGGGATAATCTCTTGGAGGAGGAGATCAGAGACTGTCTGAGCCCTTTTGTTAGTTGTGGGAAATGCCTCTACCCACCCTGAGAAGGTGTCTACCAAGACCAGGAGGTACTTAGCATGCCTGACAGTGGGCATGTGGGTAAAATCAAGTTGCCAATCAGTTCCAGGAAGGGAACCTCTAGCCTGATGGGTAGGAAAAGGGGTGCTACAATACCTTGAGTTGGGGGTCAGACTTCTGACAGATTTTTCGAGAAGCACTGATAGATTTTAAGAAGCTTAAGTCCTCAGGAGTAGGCTGGAGAGAGAGAGGGTATTGAGCTTGGGTTATGTACCTGGTACAGTCCAGAATAATGGGAGAATGGTGTTTAGCAACAGAGGGGTTCTGGATGTCCCAGACGTGGGGATCTACCTGAGAAGCTGGTAAATGATACAGCATGTTAGTGTTAGTAGGTTGGCTGGCTAGGAGAAGGAGCAGAGGAACTGCAAGAGAACCTGGGTTTAGGTGAATGTTGGGAGTAAAGGAAATAGAGGCTCCCAGCCTAGCTAGAAGATCCCTTCCCAATAAGGGGACAGGACATGTTGGCACTACCAAGAAGGAATGGGTGAGAGGTACACCCCTAAAAATGCAACTAAGTGGTGGGGTCTGGAGAGGGAAGTAAGGTTGTCCTCCTACCCTGACAATAGGAAAATGAGAAGGAGAAGTGGGCCCCCAAAACTCTGTCAGGACTGAGTAAGTGGCTCCAGTGTCCAAGAGGAAGGAGATGGGCTGCCCACATACCATCCGGGGCTCCTTGCTAATGATGCCAGTGGTCGGGTCAGGGGAGCTCTGGCCTCCTCAGTTGGGCATAGCCAAAACTAGGAGATCAGTTGGAGGGTTATCTGGGAGTGATGTCCCCCTGTTCTGTATAACATGAGGGCAATCAACAGCCCAATGTCCCTCTTGATGGCGCCTAGGGCATGGCCCTCTTGGTTAGCGGAAGTTAGGGCAGGATTTTGCCCAATGACCTTTTATACCACATTTGTAGCAGGTACCTGATGGCCTCTGAGTCTTAGGGGACCATGAGTACAGGGTAGTAGTGGCTGGGGCTGGTCAGACAGACTTTGCCAGCATATGGTATTTTTGTTTGTGGATTCTATCATCTCTCCCATGGCACACTTTGAAGGCCAGCACTAAGACTTCTGCCTGTGGAGATAGAGGCCCCCTCTCCAGATTTTTAAGTTTAGGTCTTATGTCAGGGTAGCTCTGGGGAAAGAAGTAGGTCATCAGAAGTTGCTCACCTTCTGGGTTTTCAGGGTCCAGATTGGTATGCTGTAATAAAGCCTTTGTAAGGCGGTCTAAAAATTGAGATGGATTCTCCAGCTTGTCCTGGACAACCTCTTGGAGTTTTTCAAAATTTACTGGCTTTAAGGACACTTTTCTAAGACCTGCCAGAAGGCATGTAATGAACCTGTCCCTAGCTAAAATACTACCTGCAGAATTGTAATTCTACCAGGGATCCTGGTCCGGCACTGTCTCAGAGCCAATTGGGTATGTGTTGTCTGTTTGGTGAATTCCATCTGCATGCACTCTTGCCTCTTCCCAGACGCATCTATGTTCCTCAGGAAGTAAATTATTGGTAAGAATCATATGAACAGCATGGAAAGTCAAGCTGTAAAATTGAGTGATATACTAGAACTTTTTAATAAACTTGGAAGAGTTAGAAGTATAGGATCCCAGCCTGTTTTCTATTTGGGAAAGTTCACTAAGTGAGAACAGTACATGTACTTTGACAAGACCATCTACTCCAGCAACTTCCCTTAGAGGTAGGACCATTGCTGGGTCAGGTGTCTCTGGGGAGGAAGAACTTGGAGGTTTGGCTGTAGTCTTAGAGCAGGTGACAGGAAGAGTGAAGGTAGCTGCCAATGTGGGGCATTTGGAGCAGCCCACAACTGGCACAGAAGGGGAAGGGTCTGGAGAAGTAGAGCTGGCAGGCTCTGCGGCATCCTGGTGAGGAGGAGAAACTGAGGCAGCAGTTTGAGTTTTTGGCAGCGTGGAAACAGGTCTACAGCGAAAAGGGGGTGGTTCATTAGATGGATCTAGCATTGTAGCATTATCTAGCAGAGGTTGTGTAGATTTCATGGCTAAGAGAAGTTGGGTTGGGGAACAAGAAGAGCACAAGGAGGGATTGGAATGGAGATAGACAAATGCTTGGACATAGGGAACCTCCTTCCATTTACCAGTTCACTGGTATTAAGATCCCTTAAAATAGTTGGATCTAGGGTGCCATTAAGTGGCTATTTTGAACTCCTATCTAGTTGATATTTAATCCAGATCTTATTGCAGAGATATATTAATGTTGATGCCTTCAAGTAAGGCATTAGCTTCAAAGATTTTCCAGGAGACATCTCAGTGGGGTGCCTGGAGGTACAGTCGAAGACATTCTGACACCCATTGGTGGGTAGTTGGACTATTTGTACCAGCGTCCTGAGTACAGTCCAAAAACCAAGAAGTATCAGCCAAAGCTAGTGGTTGAAGTCGTCATGAGAACCCCCTAGTGGCTACCCAGCAGACACTGGGCCTGCTGTAGAAAGCAACCCATCCTGGATCCAAGGATTTTTTGGCTGCAAGAACCCGGAAAAATTGAGGAACGAGAGTTGCTTTGGGGGGGGGGGGTGCGGGAGGTGGCAACCAATGGCAGAAATCCTAAGATGTATGTCAACTGGGATGCATGAGTATAAACCCCGTAGTTCCCAGAGAAGGATGGCCAGGCTGTATCTGGGAAGCTGGAGGTCCTCCCCTTGACTGATCCTACCAATTAATATGCCAGTGTGTGTGTGAGAATTATAGCAGACTGGTAAATGGAAAACATGAAACTGAATGGGTAGGTGTGGGCCTGAGCAGAGGCTAGCCCCACATGATAGACCGGGTGGGACACGGCTCGTGTTGGAAGAAGTTCATATGTCCTGTGGTGCGTGGGGCAACTCCAGCTTGGCTGCAACTTGGTGGTGCTGTCTTCAGCAAGCAGCAGCACCTTCTGTGGTGAAAGCCTGCAATTCTCATAGCGACCAGCTGAGGGGGCCGCAAACTTGTGTACTCACAGCAGTGAGGTAACCAGTGTTGTGACCGATCCACATGGTCGTGATTTCTGCCCATACCTGCTGCAGGCAGTGCTGACAGAACTGCCAATTCCCGGGTTTCAGCACCAAATGATATGTTAGAATGGCGAGTTGCATCAGAACATACCACACACTAAGCCCAAACAGTTCCACGTTTAAGAGGTTTAATTGAGAGGCAGAGAGGGGGCAGTAGTGCAGAAAGAGAGGAGGGGGAGAGAGAGAGAGAGAGGGAGCATGTGTGTTCTTTTATGATTGGGTTACCTCACTTAGGATGATATTTTCTAGTTCCGTCCATTTGCCTAAGAGTTTCATGAAGTCATTGTATTTTTTTTTTTTTTTTTGTCACTGGTATAAACAATTTATTCCAAACTCTTTTTTTTTTGTTGTTATTCTAAATCTTTTTTTCTCAATAAATTTTATTAATTTTCTTTTTTAAATAAAATATTATAACAATAAAAATGAGTATTATAAAAGTTGTTTGATATAAAACAACAATCAATTTAACAGTGTTATGTAGATGCTTGTCTACAGCAATACTGAAAATACATACATTTTAAATATTTTTAAATAACTCCAAACATATTAACTGTCTATTTCAAAATAATACATCACTACTAGCATTTTCTGAAATGAACATAAATATATAAAGTCTTTTTGATTGTTTGTTTTGTATTTAGTAGAGTTTAAAATCTTGACTCTTATTGTGGTACAAGCCCAAAATAAGAACAATTTTTAGACATTGGATTTCATTGTAATAAGGCTGTACTTCAATGACCCTCACATCACCAAAGGATTTTACCTCCATCATAACTAAGCTGAGAGTTGACAGTTCTGCTGCACCAAGGAATGAATTGTAGGCATAAATTTGGATACAGACTTCCTGCTATGGTCAAAACTATCTGACTTGAGTGAGTGACTTTATTCTCAGCCCACAGAGAACAGGTTACATTCATTTAAGCAATGGTGTGTGTATTAAGATAGTCTATCCATAAAGTCATTCACCAACTGTTTCAATGAACAATGATTCTGCTTGGAGGGTGGCACAGGCATTAGATGTGGGTAAGAATCTGGTTCATTGGCTGTGATAATTTGGAAAAGCTTTCATCTCAGAGAAAGAGCAAAGTCCTCTTCTTCAAACTTGATACAAGATCTACAAATGTCAAGCAAAGCATTCAGTCTCACTCTTTGTTGTTCTCTTTCCTACAAGCCACCTCCTCAGTTAATTGTCTATGTCTCCCTTGGGTATATAAATACTTTTGAAATATGTAAGCTGTTATGGAAAACCATAGTATAGTGTAAAAACATGAAATAAACAATACTACTAATAGATAGGCTGAGATAGGAGAAGCAAGATTTCAAGACCCTTATGTGGTGCACAGCAAGACACTGTCACAAACAAGCTGAAAGTATATATAGATTGTACAATATTGGACTTATTTCTCCAATTACCAAATTAGAGAGCCCTTTGGATGACAATCAACAAATTTCTAATTCCTCATACTTTTTGGATTTCAGTCACTTAGGATATGTTGGTAATATTAATTTTCATATTAAGATATTAAGAAAAAATAATTGTCACTTCCTGT
>NW_022196913.1:18754242-18758740 GCF_008632895.1 Mastomys coucha | reverse complement strand
TTTCCTTCACCTGTTTGATTGTGTTTTCCTGTAGTTCTTTAAGGGATTTTTGTGTTTCCTCTTAAAGAACTTCTAGCTGTTTACCTGTGTTTTCCTGTATTTCTTTGAGGGTGCTATTTACGTCTTTTATGTCTTTCTTAAAGTCCTGTATCATCATCATGAGAAGTGATTTTAGATCTGAATCTTGCTTTTCCAGTGTAATGGTGTGTCCAGGACTTGCTATGGTGGGAGAACTGGGTTCTGATGATGCCAAGTAACCTTGGTTTGTGTTTATTTTCTTATGCTTGCTTCCCGCCATCTGGTTATTTCTAGTGCTACCTGCCCTTGCTAAATCTGCCTGGAGTCAGTCCTCCCTGCAATCCTGATTGTATCAGAACTCCTCAGAGTCAGGCTGTCTCTGTGATCCTGTGATTCTGGCATCCTGTGACCCTGGGCTTGTTAGAGCACCTGGGAGTTCCTGTGTGCCTGGCCCCAAAGGTCCCAGTTACTCCCGGAGTTGGGACAGATGTTGGGTCCTCCTCACCTCTGATCCTCTGATCCTGAGAGTGTCAGAGCGCCTGGGAATGGAGCTTCCTCTGCATGTTGTAGGAATGGCTGCAGAGCTTGCACCCAAGGTCCGCTCAAGACACCAGCCCAGCGAGACTGGAAGGTGAAGTCATTGTTTTTAATAGCTGAATAATACTCCATTGTGTAAATGTACCACTTTTTCTATATTCATTTTTCTGTTGAAGGACATCTTGATTGTTTCCAGCTTCTGGCTATTATAAATAAGGCTGCTATGAGCATAGTGGAGCATGTGTTCTTATTACATGTTGGAGCATCTTCTGGGTATATGCCCAGGAATGGTATAGCTGGGTCCTCAGGTAGTAATGGTCAATTTTCTGAGGACCCATCCGACTTATTTCCAGGGTGGTTGCACCAGCTTACATTATCACCAACAATGGAGGAGTGTTCCTCTTTCTCCACATCCTCACCATCATCTACTGCCACCTGAGTTTTTGATCTTAGCCATCCTGACTGGAGTGAGGTTGAATCTCATGGTTGTTTTGATTTGCATTTCCCTGATGACTAAGGATGTTGAACATTTCTTTAGGCACTTCTTGGCCATTCTATATTCCTCAGTTGAGAATTCTTTATTTAGTTCTGTTCCCCATCTTAATAGGTTTATTTGGTTCTCTGGAGTCCAACTTCTTGAGTTCTTAGTATATTTGGATATTAACCCTCTATCTGATGTAGGGTTGGTAAAGATTTTTTCTCAATCTGTTGGTTGCCATCTTGTCTTATTCACAGTGTCCTTTGCCTTGCAGAAGCTTTGCAATTTTATGAGGTCCCATTTGTCTATTTTTGATCTTAGAGCATAAGCCATTGGTGTTTAGGAAATTTTCCCCTGTGCCCATACTTACAGAGAAGAATCTTCCATTGTATTCCAGTTCATGAATAAGTTGATCATCCCTAATTAAATTTGAAAATGTGTCAGGTAAAAGAACCATAATGTAAACATGTCTGCTCACCACTATGATTAATCTCTGCAGGGTGACTTTGCCAGTCTTTTTATCTGGAAGAACTGGAATACAACCTTTCATTAAGTACGACAAGCCCAGACTGCTGTCTAAGTCAGCACTACTGATCATAAAGGCCATTCATGTCTTCGCATGTCCATTTCATACATTGTTCTACTCCAAATAAACAACTAAACTATTGTGATACAACTGTTTCGTATTTAGAATACATCTTAAATTTTAGAAAATATTTTAGACTTGTTTATTATTGTTTCTAGAAAGACAAAGTCAGAAGTGATGTAGGTTTCTGACAAAGTATCTGAAAAAGTACTTGCAATTCTGTTGCAGTATTTTCTCTGTCCAATCCCATTAGGGCAGCGACAGGTCTGTGATTGGACAGGAATAGGGAGGCGGAGCTAGAAGTTTAGGAGTGAGAGAGGTCAGAGGTCAGGGAGGGTGGAGTGAAATCAACATGGAGGCAGACAAACAGGAAGATGATCCGGACCCCCGTGGTTTTAAACAGCCACAAGAAGCTAAGGTTTTTCACAAGGTTAGAGTAACTCGGTTAAAGCTTTGTCTTTATCATTTGACTCTGAAAGTATAGTATTGGCATCTTGTAAATTGTGATCTTATCGATATATAAACCTGGTTGGATAATTAAGCCTTGAGTTATGTTTCTACCAGGTAACTAGGCGCTAGATGACTGATTATGGGGTGTGTGGGGTATTGCATGTAAGCAAGATGATCTTGCTAGCTTTGAGAAAATAGCAAGACCCTGCCGGGACATAGTGATATGGCCTGCCAGTACCAGCACTAGATCTAGAGTGTGGTCTGGTGGGGCAGAAGAGTATGAGGGGTAATAATTTTTAATAATTCCCTCTAAACAATTCTTTAATATTTCATTGCTTATGAGCCTTGTTATTTTTTCTAGGAGAGAGTAATAATTATCAACTTTAGACATTTCTTTGCCCTTGGACAACTGCAAAAGTCATATAAAAATAAGCTACAAGAAGAATTAGGGCCTACCATGATATTGCATCTCTTGTGAATTCATAATAAGTTGGTAATGTCACAGGAAGTTATGTACTGCGTGATGACTGGCCGTGTTCTGAGAAGTTAGTTGCTGGGAGACTCCATCAAGTGAACTATCTGATTGCACTTACATAAGTAGGATAGCTGCAACATTATTAAATGGTGTCAGTTGGAGCCATCATTATATATGCAGTCTCTCATTTGGCCTGTGTATCATTATATATGCAAAATTCTAGGTCATTAGCCACTTTTTAAAAGTATGATGTTACATTGCACTAGAAATATGAAATTAATGATCCCAGTACCTAACTAACAAAGCTGAGTAATAAATTAAACAGACCAATAAGTGTAGCCAGAGTATCAAGTGTCATGTAATTTTTTTAATGAAATGATTTTTTTAAACCATAAAACTAATCATTTCTGTATTATATCATTATTTTTTTAGGTATTTATTAATAGCTTTCCTTTACATCTTACACCTGAACTACAATACAAATTTAGGTTAAATAAGAGGAAGATCCATTGGCAATCAAGCTTCTAAATTTTGAAGCATATTATTAAAATACATGTTTAAGGGGCTGACGAGATGGCTCAGTGGGTAAGAGCATTGACTGCTCTTCTAAAAGTCCTGAGTTCAAATCCCAACAACCACATGGTGGCTCTCACAACCACCCATAATGAGACCTGACGTCCTCTTCTGGTCTGTCCGAAGACAGCTATATTGTACTTACGTATAATAATAAGTAAATCTTAAAAAAAAAAAAAAACATGTTTAAGGGGAGGAAAGATACAGACTTTGTTGTCAATTTTTTTTTCAAAGACATTATGTCATGCTTTGAAGTTATCCATGAGTTCCTGGTTCAAATAACCACTAATCTACCTGTAGGATTTAACATAAGCTTGTAAGTAGTTTCCTCAAGCATTTGCTCTAAGGCCTTGAAATCATTTTCTTCCTGAATGGAAAAATACACATTCCCGCTACTATGTCCTATATCACTTAGCTTAAAGTTTTCCCCAGCATGCTGATCTCCGTGGCATCTATAGACAGTGTACCCAGTGCGGAATGGTACTGATTGTAAATAGCAAGCTGCCAAAATCTGTTGCCTTACCTAGAGCTCTCTATGATTGCTAGCCTATCATAAACCTGGCACTTGGACCTGGCTGTGTAGACCTAATGTGATGCAATTTCCAAATACCTTGGATAGTATTATGAAACTAGGCTTGAATGTGGAATTAATGGGAGTATTAGATGCCAGCAGGAAAAGCATGAGTTGGGAAGGAAAAGCTCATGAGCAACCAGGCATCACTCAGGTCGTGAGAAGTCTTACCAACGGCAGTTTAATGGGTTTTTAGAAACTCAAAGAGCTAATTAAAATTTGAGAGAAAGTGTTTAATCTCACTAGTAATCAAGTAGATGAAATGATGATGTATTTCTATTTTAAGTTTATTTTCAGCAATATCTAACTAACAGCATTGATTGGGGTTCTGTGAGGTGGTGAGAATCTGACATTGTACGTTTCTTGAAGTATAAAGTGCTGTTTGGAAAGTGATGGGGCCACAGGAAGGGAGAATCCGAGAACTGCTCCTGTTGTCTACCCAATGGGAGAATATGGCAATGACCATTTCTTCTACATCAAGGAATCCTCTGTCAGTTAGGTCTAAGCTTGATTACAAACCAGGAAAATATCAAAATGGCAGCAAAATAGATATATCTGCAAAGAAAGCTGTAAGATGCTTGGCCAGCTAGACATTATGATCCCACATAAACTTGAAATTCTGTTATTAAGTATGAAAAACAGAGTGTGTGTTATACAGGTATCTAGAAATTTTTATTGCATTATACATTTGTACTTGAACAACTGTCTGCTAAGGTTTTTCATTTTTAGAAAATAATGCCAATCAACCAACAAATTGGGAAAAGATCTTTACCAACCCTATATCTGATAGAGGGCTAATATCCAATGTAT
>NW_022196913.1:18743998-18753222 GCF_008632895.1 Mastomys coucha | reverse complement strand
AGAGCTCCCAGGGTCTCAACCACCAACCAAGGACTGCACATGGAAGGGTCTGATTGTTTAGGCAGCATGTGTATAGTAGAGGATTACAAATTCAATCATCAATAGGAGGAGAGGAGCTAGGCCCTGTGAAGGTTCTGTGCCCCAGTGTAGGGGAATGCCAGGGCCAGAAAGTGGGAGAGGGCAGGGTGGCAGGCATGGGGAAGTGGGAGGCAACAGGGGTTTGTTTTTGTTGTTTTTGTTTGTTTCTTTGTTTTTTGGAGGGGAAACTGGGAATGGAGAAATTTACATGTAAATAAAGAAAATATCTAAAAGAAAAAAAATAATGCCAGTGATAGGAGAATATTTATAAACCATAAATCCATGCAGCTTTACAAAATGGAGACTCCTAAAACAACATTAATGGGTTTATTTTAATTAATTAATCATATTTATTTATGTTTTATCATTCATTAATAAATAATATTTTCATATACTTATAAACATAAATGTATAATATTGTTATATGTGAACATAATAGTATATCTTATAAAATTATTTATATGAATAAAATATTTAAAGATACAACCTGTCAAAGTATTTTAACTAAGAATAAAAAGCATCATATTAAACACTGAGCTGCAAACACTAGTCACCATCAGGTAATAGAGGGGGCTTGAGGAATTTTTTCTATAGCAGAGCTAACTGTCAGAAAGCTAGGGGGGGTCACATGATGATTTGGTACTCATATTAATACCATCACTGACATTTCCTGAACACTTAATTGAACTCTAACTGTTTTTTTTGCTCGGCCAACATCATATAGAGTAATGTTATTGTGATTTCCATTTACATATGAAGAGTCTGGGATACAAGGAAGTTAAATGACTTGTTCATTGTCTCACAAACTATAAATCAAACACCGCCAGTGGGATTCCCCCAAAACCTATCTTTTTCTGTTTATCATCAATAGATATAGATTTACATCTACTATACAAAAATGTTATCACTGAAAAATATAGGAATTTAAAAATATGCTTTTCTTTAATATATTTTCCTCTCAGTCTTTTTTTAATTATCACAATATTAATTGCAGTAAGACATATGATAGGAAATGACAAAGAAATAAAACTACCTAAAATCTTAGAACTGCTGATTTAAAAGTAATAACATCCAGTGAGGTAGATAGGATGCCAAGTAATGTATTTATTTAACTTGAGTACAGAAATACTAAAGCCCACACAATTTTTCATGACAGTGTTTGAAGGCAGTCTGGTCCGGGGGACCAACATAAACCACCATTATTAAGGTTGCATGCTGGCTCTTGAGAGGAGTCAGTCTGCAGCTGCTGGAGAGATCCCCTTGAACTATGACTTTTCCATCCTAGATCACCCTAATGACTCAGCTTCGTTTTATTTTTGTTTTTCAGCTGAAACTAAGATCTGCTTCAAATACTACCATGGAGTAAGTGGGGCCCTGCGAGCTACAACCCCCAGTGTCACTGTCAAGAACTCGGCAGCCCCTGTAAGTCTCTGCTCTTCCTCCGCTCAGACCCAACGCACACAGTTAGTCACTTTCCAGCCACAGTTATCGCTGCTTCTTCATGTGCATACTCACACAGTTATACACGTGCACACATCTGCAATTACTCACAGCCACACTCATAGGAAGATACATTGATAGATGAATTAAGAGTACACGCACACACACAAGCACACACACACGCACACGCACACACACACGCACCACTGACTGGTAATAAAGGACACCGAAAGCTGCCCTTTTCAGAGTGCAAGCAATCTGAATGCGAGAGACATGCCAAGTGTCTGGATTTCCCTCAGCAAAATGTTTCCATGGGTATCTACTTAGTAGCAGTGTATGAGGCTTTCTTTAAGAAACATGTTTATAATAACTGATTTTGGATATTTATATTTTTGATGTTTTAATTTCTTTTTACACTTAAAATTAAACTAATTGATCAGAATGTATTACCTCAGATTCATCTTAGTCATATGAAATGATAGACCTAGAACAGATAAAATCTCACTTTCTATTCCTTGGGTAAATAGAGACCCCACCTAACGAGTTAACCCAAACAATGTACCTCAAGACAAGTTACTAGCAGATCACAGATCCAGTGCTCAGCTAGGCTTTGCTTTTTGTATATTTTGGTTTTGACATTGTTATTGTTGATTGCGTTCTTTTGAGACATGGTCTCAATGTGTAGCCCAGGCTGTCCTGGAACCAACTATTCAAGTTGGATTTCCATAGATCGTTCTTCCTATGCCTCCCAAATGCTGAAATCATAGAAGTGTGCCATCAAGTCCAGCTGTACATCCAGGATTTAAATCACACCTTTTGTTCTCTACTATGTGATTCTATTCAGTACTACAAGAGTAGATATTATCTTTTCTTGAATTTTCCCCTCATCTTTATCTTTGTATTGTTTCTCATCCTTCTCATTACTTCTTCCAGAGATTCATAAAACTTGTTTTGATCGTATTTACCAATTTTTGCAACTTTTCCCATATCCATCCTCCTTTCCTAGCACACAACTTTATAACATTGTATCATTTTTATTCTTTTAAGATCATTTATGGTTTGTTGGTTTTGTTGTTGTTGTTGTACTGGGGGGTTGCTTTCTTTCTCTCTTTTCTTTCTTCCTTTCTTTCTTTCTTTCTTTCTTTCTTTCTTTCTTTCTTTCTTTCTTTCTTTCTTTCTTTGTAGAGACAGGGTTCCTCTACATATCCCCAGCTGTCCTTGAACCTGCTATATAGATCACTCACAGAGTGAGTGCTGGAATTAAAAGCATGCACTACCACACCCAGCTTAAGAACAATGTTTTTGCAGCCTAAATACTTTTGGAGGTGTAGTTTTGCACTGTGGAGTGGTCCACTTACTAGGGACTACATTCTTAGAGGAAACTGACCCTTGCTCTTCTAGTAGCTATCAAGCACCAAGAGCTCTGCAGTTTGGGATGAAATGAGTACCTAGCCCGTCATACCATCCTAGGATTTGGTCTGACTTGGGCCTGCATAGGTGTTAAATATTCTATCACAACCACAGTGAGTTCATATGTGCAGCTGCCCTGCTGGGTTCAGAAGACATTGTTTCTTTATAGTCATCTACTGGCTCAGGCTCCTACTCATTTTGCTCCCTCTTTCACAATTCCACAATGATGTCTGACCCTTACATGGTAGGCTGTGGTAGCATGCTCTCTTTAAGCATGAGAATGCTCTTCTCTCTTATTCTCTGCACCTTAATCAGTTGTGGGTCACTGTGTTAATCATCATCTACTGCAAATACAAGTTCTCAGATGAAGAATGAGAGATGTGTTGACTACGGGTGTAAAAAAAAAAAAGTCAGTTTAATACTATGCACATTTAGGAGAATGATAGTATAAGAGTTCCTCTAAGGCCTATGACTTGTCTAGCCATAGGTTCTTAGCCTGATAATAATGCCAGGTGTGGGCTGAATCCTATGGAGTGGGTCTAAAATGCAATCAGAAAGTGTCGGGTTGTCACATAATGATCATGCCACTATTATACAAGTGGGTATGTCTTCCCAGACCAGTCATTATTATAACTTTCGGCGTGCATAGCTGGGTAAAACTGATGATTAATTTCCTCCCCTAGTAGCTTTCATTGTATCTTACATTGAAACCTCATTAGTTGGTAAGATTGACTCTAAGACCAATAGCAAAAGAAATACCTTGAAAAGATACTCTCTGACCAGTTGAGGCATCTGTAGCCTGCGCCGTTTGCTACAGGTTTCAGTCTTTCATGAATCGTTGGATTTTGGTGCTGCAGCTGTCATGGCATCACCCATATTCCTATTGGTAAACTCTCCCCTTAAAAAAAGTCACTGATTCACCAAGTTGGACTTTGGTGGTATTTGTACTTTGATCTGTTATCAATTCTATCTCCCAATGAATGCTGTCACAAAACAGTATGAGAGACCAGTCCTGAGCTCATGTGATGCTGAGACTAGAGAGTATCTCTGGGCTCTCACCACCACATGAGAACTAAGTATATAGGTCCAGTGTAACTCCAGGAAAAGGACTTTTGTAGAAACCATATTTTAATGTGTAAATAACTTTTAGGAGTGACTATGCTATTGTTGTCCTTATTCCTTCATAGCATGAAACAGTTTTCAAGGTTTCTCTTGCATTTCTCTATTTGATTTCTATCACATTAAGGCAGACAAAAAATTTTTAAGTAAATGCTCTTCCTTCTCAATTAACTACAGCTTTAAGATATTATCATTTTTTAAAACTACTGGGTTTTTGAACATATAGTGTTGTAATAGAAATTAAGCCTAGCTTTAATTTTGCAACACAATTCATTTATTGGTTAAAAATCCAAGCCGGGCGGTGGTGGCGCACGCCTTTAATCCCAGCACATGGGAGGCAGAGGCAGGCGGATTTCTGAGTTCGAGGCCAGCCTGGTCTACAGAGTGAGTTCCAGGACAGCCAGGGCTACACAGAGAAACCCTGTCTCAAAAAACCAAAAAAAAAAAAAAAAAAAAAAAAAAAAAAAAAAAAAAAAAAAAAAAAAAAAAAAAAAAAAAAAAAAAAAAAAAAAAATCCAGTGAACATCTGAATTAATATAAGTTTCTGTAATCTGATCTGGGAACTTGAACACACTGCTTCAAAGAGGAAATGCAATTAAATTTGCTTGAATGTATTTTAAATTCTATTTTCTCACTGATTATTGCTGTTACCACAGTAGTATTTTTAGGGAAGGTTACACCTATAGACATTATAGCATGCCCAAAATACCATTGAGTCATCTTAAGAACTACAATGAACCTGTAGGATTAGCAGCCATTGTGGTTCTTGTATAAAATGAGGTTGTAATTTATTCTTGATGCTTAGAGGCTTTCATTTATTTGGTGGTCCTAATCATAGATAAGAACCTGTTATGGTAAGGAGTTATAGACACTAATGTAAATGTTAATTAAATATAAGCTCTGTAATTAAGAACTCATAGTAACTGTATCATTTAGAATAATACTGTCTGAAGCCTACATGACTGGAGCATGAAGCCTCTTGTGTTACTGTATAAGGAATGGTGTGACAAAGAAGCTCAGTAACTGTTGGCTTCCAGAGGAGGTGGCATGTGAGCTAAGACTAGCAGTATGGATGAAACCTCTAGCTTGGAAGAAAAGCAGTGCAAGGCTGGGCAGATGGACATGGTGGACAGAAACACAGGGTCTGCAGTGACACAAGCACAATATGGAGGGACATCTTAAGTTGTGCTAGGCCTGAAAGACACACAGCTGGTTTTTCCATAGCTCTTGCTGCACATTTTTATAATATGTTTGTTATTTTATTGGTAGCACAAGTAATAAGGTTTATATTTCCTTCTGTTCTCTGTCAAAAATAACTTTTGAAGTTGTTTTCCTTTTCAGCACCCTTGCCTGGCCACATTTTTCCAGTGCATTCCTGTGACTCTTACTAAGCTCATGGCATGCCTTATGATCTCTCATTGTATTTCAAAGGACAGAAATCCATCTAGCTATACAATTTCTCCAATACAATGTGTGATAATCTTTCTGCAGCTTGCTTTATTGTTCACTGAAAATGTTTTGAGTACTTTATCAAGGATATGTCCTGATAGAAGATTTTTGTTCTGACCTTCCCCATTCTCTGGAGGCATCTGTAGGGCCTACTGGCCTGGAGTTGAAACATTTTCTCCACACTGCCTTGCGATTTTCTCTTGGAGTGGAGATTCAGTCTTAGGCTAGTCTTGGCATACATAGCATCAACAAGACCCTTAAAGCACCTAGCACAGCTTTCCACAGCTGTCTTATAAGACACCATCAGCTACATCCCTAGTCATGCCAGTGCCTGGGTGCCACAGGTTCTGAACAACTCCAACAGCCTTGAAAGGCAATATCCATGCAGCTGGGAAAAGGCCACCAGAATGAGAGGCAGGACAATGATATTATATTACTACTTGATTTGGGACCACAAATTTCAAGGCAGAGTGTCTCCCAGATTCAGTTTCTACAGTGTAATAATGTATTTTTTATATTGTCTTTAACAGTAAAACTTCATGACAATACTCTCAAAATTGCTTTAAGATGAACTAGTCTTACCTTTATTTCAGATGCCATTGTTTAACTAGTTCACAGTCTCTATTTTCTGGCCTTTTCAATGAGAACGTAAGAGAGACCAGAACAGGATCATTCTGCAATGTCTTTTTTGAGGAGTGGTTTTTCCATCCCGTCAGCTAGAGAAGACTTAGGAAGACTGGAATGGCAAGAACCCCAAAATGTCACATTTTTCTCAACTGTAGTTATTTTCAGTTGTTATTGTTATTATTGATGATGATGGTGCTATTGTTTCCCTATTAGTTATGCTTATAAAGACTTTCTTTCATAAACAGGAAGACTTGGAACATATCCGGAGTCATCTCCACAAATCAATTTAATTATATTTACCCAGGTTTTATGATCTTCTCATACACATGGCACCACACCCACATTCTTAAACATGTCCTTTCATCCAATTCTGATCTAGAAACCTACTTTCCTTCCATTTGGGGGAAGTTGATAGAAAGTTTAAGTTTTGGGGGCCTATAGACTTGGATTTTAATAGTAGCAACATGTTTTTTATTGCTGTATCAAAATGTTTGACACTTAGAACTTGAAAATTGTTGTGTTTTGATTTAGAGTCTTGAAGGCTTTATTCTATGGTTGGTGGTCTCAGTGTCTGGGGGCCTAGGCGAGGCAGAATGTCCCTGGACGAGAGCACACTTTGCCCATCTCATAAAGGCTGGGAAGAAGACAGAGAAAGAGAATACGTTTCCATCCCAGTAGCAAATTCAAGGGCTTTCCCTAACAATCTAACATTATGAAAATTAGTTTCTAAATGAAATGATCCCAGCTATACCAGGACAGCAAGAGTTCTGAGGTAATCATACAATATTCTTGTTTTTAATTTCTATCTCTTAAACCTCTTTCTGTTAGCCTTTCTCGGATGAGAATGTTAGAACACTCTTTGATTTGCAGCAGATATAAGCCAAATGCTAGAGATAAGACAAATTAAGTCAGGACTTGAGTCTTTATGCTAAAGTCACATACATGATTTACTAACCAACAAAGATCAGTGCAGAGCAAATATTTAACTAGAAGACTCCAGAACTGTTTTCTAATGGAATATTTGTGAGACTCTCTGATAATAAACAAGTCCAAAATCCGTACAACTTAGATAACTTATATACAGTTAGAATTGGTGTTAATAACAGATGCTGTGAAGCTTCATATTAAATGTTATACTTTACACTTTCACTATCTAATATATTTTATGCACTTATCTACCACCAAAAGAAATCAATGACAAGTAGACCTGGAAAACAATTAGTTTCGTATCTTCTTTCATGACCCATGCTCATAACCTGCATTCAGACGTTCCTCATACCCTAGTTAGCTTTTCTGGCTCTCTTTTCTTCATGTATATTGTGTCAACTAATACACATATGCAAATTTATGACCTAATTCTGCATATGAGAGAGAACATGTGGTTTATTCCTTTCTGACATTATATAACCCTGCTAAAATATTATACATTCTAACTCCATCTACTTTTCTGCAATTTTTTGGGTTCATTTTTCTTTAGAGCTGAATTTCATCTAGTTCTAATAAAAGTATTTATTTATTTATTTATTTATTTATATGGTTAATCTACAGCATTATACATTTTAAAATGATAACATACAATGAAAAAAAGCAAGTTTCTTGGTGTTTTTAAATTACCTTCATGTTGCTCATTGAGATTCAGGGTTAATAAATTGATTATCAAAAATTTTCAGAAATTTCAAATTGTTACTATTTTAAAGGTATTTTTTAATAACCTTTATGTTTTATTATTTAGATAACTATAATTTATGTTTAAAGAATCAAGCACATTGAGTTTACTATTTCTTACAAAAACTTTAGATTACAGGAATATTTAGACAATATATAATTTAAAATTCAGATTTCCTATGAGTTTTGTCATGGAATCTGCTGTGGACCTCGAAATAATTTTAACTTTGACATGATACCACATATTCCTTGAAGTCTCAATGACCTCCCTTCTTATTGAATTCCCATTAGTTATGATCTAATCCCTGTCCATTCCAAGGTCTATTAGAAGGATAGACAGCTTACCAGAGAACTCTCATTTTCCCCTGGGTCTTGCCTGACTAAGGGGGAAGGGGTGAAACATTGCATGTCCTCTTTTCTCCTTTTACCCTTATTGGTGACAGGATAAAGGTCTTTCAAGCTTTGTTGACCATTCAGAAGACATCTTTGTATTTTTAATTTGTATAAAATTTAGGCAAAACTTAAACAAAACAACCCAGGTTTTAAATAAGTCTTCGTTTAATTATGACTGAATTATCTTAAGTAGTGAAAATTCAACAAAGGGAGTTCCTAAGCCTGGAGCAGCCAGCCGGGAGGCACAGGCCCCACTAGTCTCAGGGGAGCCGCAGGGCGGCAGGTACAGGATCCTCTCAGCTTCCAAGTGACAGAGGTGGATCAGCTACATTCGCTGCCCCTTCCCTGCAAGGGGAGGGCCTGCCTCCAGGGACCACCTTGACCCGGAGTCTCCAGTGAGAACCGCCATCTTCTCTCCTGTGAGTTTCTAAGACCAGAGCAGCCAGCTGGGAGGCACAGGCCCCACGAATGTCAGGGGTCTTGCAGGGCATCAGGGACAGGACAAGCTCTGGTCAGAGTCACTAAGAACATCTATCACCAAAAATCAAGAGATGGCGAAAGGCAAACACAAGAATCCTACCAACAGAAACCAAGGCTACTTGGCTTCATCAGAACCTAGTACTCTCACTGCAGCAAGTCCTGGATATTCCAAAACACTGGAAAAGCAAGATTTGGACCTAAAAGCATATCTCACAATGCTGATAGAGGAACGTAAGAAGGACATGAATAACTCCCTTAAAGAAATACAGGAGAATACAAGTAAACAAGTAGAAGCACTTAAAGAGCAAACTCAAAAGTCCCTTAAGGAATTGCAGGAAAACACAAACAAGCAGGTAAAGGAATTGAGTAAAACCATCCAGGACCTAAAAATGGAAGTCGAAACAATAAAGAAAGCACAAAAAGAGACAACTCTGGAATTAAAAATCTTAGGAAAGAAATCAGAAAACATAGATGCAAGTATCACTAACAGAATACAAGAGAAAATCTCAGGAGCGGAAGATAACATAGACAACATTGACAGAACAGTCAAAGAAAATGCAAAA
>NW_022196913.1:18717658-18738251 GCF_008632895.1 Mastomys coucha | reverse complement strand
TTGGAGGGGAAACTGGTAATGGAGAAATTTACATGTAAATAAAGAAAATATCTAAAAGAAAAAAAAAGAAAATTCAACAAATTTAGCAAAAGTTTAAGTAATTAGCCTGATTAGACATCAACAACAACATTTAAGTCAATTTTTGTTACCATTAATAAATCATTATAACCTTAGGGATTCTAATAAACTTTAATTATTAAAGATTGATTTTCCTTAAGTTTTATCATCTATAAACCTTGTATAAATTATGTAAACCTTTCTGACTTTGCTTTCAGCATTTCTGATTTTGTTTTCATTGTGCATTATGTGTGCATATGTGTATGTGTACGTGTGTATGCATGTGCACACATGCACATATAGACATACTCACCTTTAGGACAGTACTTACTTTATCATAAAATCTGTCTTCATCTAGAATATTTTCAACCCCCTTCTCCCCTTTCTGTTAGTACTTTTAGAGATTTAAATGGCTCCTGAGTGGGTTATCTCACCTTGAACAAAGGCCATTCTGTCTCATAGATGGCCAGAATTAGCTTAACACTATCATTTCCTGAATACCCCTTTGAATAGTTCTTAAATCCTACATTCTAAGGGCACACGCTCATTCTGCTCACCACCCATTTTCTCCTATTCAAAGACAACACTTGCATCCAGGAAAGGGAAACAGGAGGAATTACACCCATTCTATCCTTTGTCAAGTCGGTACACAGCATCGTCTTAGTGTCCTAATCACTGTGGAGAGACACCAATGCATCAGCACCTCTTATAAATAAAGTCTTCAACTAGGCCTTGCTTACACTCAGAGGCTTAGTTCATTATTGTCGTTTCAGGAAGCATGGCAGCACCCAGACAGACATGGTGCTGGAGAGGTAGCTGAGAGGTCTACATCCAGACTATCAGGCAGCAGGAAGGGAGAAACACTGGGCCTGGCTTGAGTATTTGAAACCCAAATCCCACCCCTAGTGGCACACTTCCTCCAACACACATACTCTGACAAGGCCACACCTTTTAATACTGCCACTCCCTGGTAACCAAGCATTCAAATCTGTGAGGGTCATTCTTATTTGAACAAGCACAAATATCCATAAACAGGCTAAACAGACATTTATCTAAAGATTGAGATCTGAGTTCAATTAAGCATAGTGTTTTATATCTCATATCTGATCCCTTGATTGCCCCTCAAAAGCAATCCAGAGTGACATATTTTTATTGTTTCCATTAAGCTTGTTTAATAGGGTTTTCTGACTTACCCATAAACAGAATTCTTCTAAAGGAGCAGAATTTCCCACAAGCCACAGAAGAAAGAGGGGAGGAATTTGGTTAGAGAAGAGTGAGATAGCACAAGGATGCTGACCAACTTGTTGCAGATCTTTCCTATTAGCATCTCAGTGCGCATTGTTATAGTGTAGTATCTCTTTTGATGTGTCTTTTACTTGCCTTTCATTTTTTCCTTCCTTTTACAGATTTTTAAAGGTATTGGCTCTGAAGAGACTGTTCAAAGTCAAGGAAGCAGGAGGTTGATCAGCTTCTCTCTCTCAGGTACATGTTGCTCACCTACAAACCTTATGCAGAGCATTAGTTTCTTTCTGTTGGTGCTGTAAAACACCATGACAAGTGACAACTGAAGAAGAAAGTGTTTCTTTTGGCTAGCAGTTGTAGAAAGCTATGAGTCTATCATGGTAGGGTGCAGATATGATAGCAAGCAGCAAGCATGGAGAGAGGATCGAGAAGCAGAGAGAGCTCATCATCAACCATGAGCAGGAAACACAGAAGGATTGAAAGTAGGACAAAAAATTTAAATTCCCAAGCCCACCCCATGCAGTGTATTTCCTTCAACAAGGCTGTACCTCACTATATCCTCTCTAGGCAACACCACCAATAACAAACCAAGTATTCAAATGCTTGAGCGTATGTGGGACATTTCTCATTCAAACCACTATGTGCAGTGAACCTGAATGTCAACCACTTTTACTTCACTCTAACTAATATACTTCAATCTCTTCGTGTCTCATTTACCTCACCTGTGGAATAAAAATAAAAATAAAAGGTATCTGGTCGATTGCCTTTGAATAAGTAAAAATAGTGGAAATTCTGCCAGTCATAAAGTAGCAGTGTTTTGACACTCTTAATGGCAGCACTGAGAGTTTACTGAAGGCGAGTAACAGAGCTAGACAGAACTTCCAGTCGACCCACTTAAGGAGAGCAGATCAAAGATGAGCTGGTCAAAACAGCATTCATTGTGAGTGAGGAGGAATCAGTGGAATCCAAATAAAGTCCATTTTAATTTAGCCAATTTTAAAAATTAATACTTGTCATGCAAAGCTTTTCCTGGGCAAAGGAAATGTGGCTTGGAAATTGATGGCAGATCAATGTAACCATTCTACTGAAATAGATGAAATAATAATACATGAATAAGTTTATTGGAGCCACTTAAAAGGGCATGAATAGCTCAGAAGGAGCTGCATCACTGAAAGGTCTACCTCATTATGAGTGAGAACTCAGGACAGCCTCATTATTAGAGCAGGTTGTGCAGGCAGCACAAGTTGGAGACTGTCCTTCAAAAAGCTCCACTGAGCAGAAAATCTCTTCTCCAGGCAGCTGTTTACTGCTTCTATGACCTCTGGTGGGGAGCTTGTAGATCAGGTAGTTTCTGCTGTGCAGGGCTTGCAGTATTGTTTACTTCCTAAGTCTCTTCCTCCTGCCTCAGTGAGGAAGTGTTTCAGCTTGGAGGAAGTTGGTGAACACAAAGAGGATGTTACCTTTTCATTTTCATGACTCTGTGGTGGTTCTCTAGTGTATTGACAGTGGGAAAATGAAGGAGTGACAGGAAATCTTGGCATTTTTTTATAGAACACTTCTGTAAACTGAACATTAGTTTGTCATTAGAAGTGTGAAGAACACTGAGCTGTTCTGAGTAAAATAATACATAAAACCTAGAATTTCACAGGCTACATCTTAACTAAGTCACCTTCAAGAAAACACCATTGCATAAAATCCAAAATCTACTGACCACAAGTAGAAAACTGTGGCCTTAGCTTATCAAATTAGTTTTCCATAGCAAGTGTGTCATAGATCAGAGATCTCATGAGACTTTAGGGGAAATAAATTGTCACCTGTTGTGATTTTATAGGTTGAAGCATGTCTAATAAAGTAAATGAATGTTTAATAGTAAATCCTAGATAATATCATGTATCTCTTTAGGTGGGATGAAAAAAGAGAGGAGAAGACAAAAATTTAATAGTTTTTTAAACCAGGATAAAAACGTTCAACCCCTGGGTTGTCATTTTCATGTTCCTATTGAAATGCTTAAGAAGTAACAATAGCTGTGCTGATTTTCAAAAACAGTAGGAACAATAAATATCACACAGGAATTTGCCAGAAACTAAAAATAATTTTCTATGACCAAAGCTCCAGTGGTATCTTGAGGTTCAGGAACGGTATGGCTGGAGAAAGGACAACAGCTCTGTTCGTTGGTCCCCATTTTGTCTCTGCCATTCAGATATGGCTCTTAGACATACCAGGAAAATTTTTCTGTACCTCAACATGACTCAGAATCAGTTAATAAGGTGTTCTGAGTTAAGTCATCTCCTGGTGTCCCTGATACATAATTTTATTAGTCCAAGATGGCAATTTCTAGCATTGAAATGGAACTGGGGCTGTAAACATGGCAACTAAAAAAAGAAGCCTGGAAAAGTAACAGATAAATAATATTTGAAATTAGTATGCACCACACTCATTTAATTCACTATCTCTATCTATGATAAAATAAATATTGTTCCAGGAAGAAGACTCAGTGGGTAACATTATCTGATACCAGGCCCACTGAGGTCAAACCCTAGGATCTACATAACAGAAAGAGAGAACCAACTCCTACAAGTTTTTCCCTGACAAACATCCATGTACTATCTTGTCACACAGAGGTATGGGGGGGGGAGGAAGAAAAAAGAAAGAAAATGTAAGAGAAAGTAAATACTAATGGAAATATTAAAATATGCTGCATGCCTCAAAGATAAAAGGGAAGGTCACTTAATCCATAATTAAACCTGATGGTTAGTTTATGTCTACTTGATACAAACTAAAGTCTCCATGGAAGAGGGAACCTTAATTGAAGAACTGCCTTCATAAGACTGACCTATGGCTGTGCTGTAAAACAATCTTTTTTATTTGCTAATTCATGTATTGTGAGTGACGCCATGCCTGGGCAAGTGGGCTTAGTCTAAGAAACCAAGCAGAGCAAGCAATAGTTGACAGGCCAACAAGTAGCTTTCCTCCATGGTCCCCGCCTCTGCTACTTGAGTTCCTGCCTTGACTTCTCTCAGTGATCAACTGTGATCAGGATATGTAAGCCAGGCAAACCCTTTCATCACCATGTTGGTTTTGGTTCATGTTTTAAAATTGCAACAGAGAAGCAAGCAAGGACACTAAGCAAAGCCCTCAAATACCACAAAGCTGACAAGACATGAATTGGCTATGAGAATAAAACAAGTGACAAGGATTCTAACAGTAACCAGCTGGACAACCAAACTGGAAGTTGACAAACCAGGACTATAAGACTTTTTATGAAGAAGTAATAAAAAATTTGACTTGAAGGATTTGTATGAAAAAAAAAAAGAGTAAGAACAACTGAAGAACATATATTTGAAATAGACCCCCTCTCTACAACATGAAATTGCGCACACTCAAACATCTTAAGTAAGACTGTTCAATTGCCAAGGTCTCCTCTTCCTAACACCATAGTTTCCTGTAACTCTCCTCAGTGGTGAGTACCTAGCTCCACACGGGGTGTGTTTATTTTCCTTCCATGGTTCTCTGCTCTTTTAAACCTTCTTTTTCTGTCTATCCTATACAGTGAAAACTATACTTACTGTAAAATGACTGCCTTGGTTTTCTTATGTCTTGACCTTGCAAAACAACTTTCTATCTTTGATCTAACATGTCTCCCATTAGTTTTCTTCCATGTCCACCATCATCCTCTCACCCATTCCCATCCTCTTAATCTGTTTGTGCAGCACTAGAAATCCAGTCCAATAACACAGTGCCATTTAAATTGGCATAATAAGACGAGGATTTCTTTCCCAGACACAACATATGCCAGGAAATGTTCCAAATAGTATTCTGTGCAAGTACAAATCAGTCTTTGTTTGTAATGGAAAATAGTCTAAACATTGTAAAAAAAAAAAAAAAAAAAAAAAAAAAAAGAAAAAGAAAAGAAAGTTTCACGTGTATATTGGTTACTTTTCTGTTGATGTAATAACATGACCAAAAGCAACTTCCAGAAGGGTTTATTTGGTTCTAGAAGGATAAGAGTTCATTATGAAAGGAAGGAATGGCTGTAGATGGCTGGATCAGAAAACTGGACAATTATATCTTCAACTGTACACTTCAAGCAAAGAGTGGACTGCAAGTAGTGTGAGACTCCAGACTCTCAAACAGATCCTTAATGGCATCTTGCACCTCTCAAAATCTTCCCAAACAGTGTCACAAACTGAGAATGCGTGTTTAAATATCTAAAACTATGGGGGGGATTTCTCATTTAAACCACCACAACGTGTTTTGAATCATTTGTTCTTGCATAGGACCTGTAGGTACTCAACCCCATTAAAACATACTTAAGTAAAATATCATTTATTTTATAGATTTCCAGGCCATGGGATTGAAGAAAGGGATGTTTTTCAACCCAGACCCTTATCTGAAGATTTCCATTCAACCCGGGAAACATAGCATCTTCCCAGCCCTCCCTCATCATGGGCAGGAAAGGAGATCCACGATCATAGGCAACACTGTAAACCCCATCTGGCAGGCAGAGGTGAGTGCTAGGGAGTGGGTGCTCTGAAAGAAAGATGAAAGGATCAAAATAAAAGAAGTGGTGATAAGCCCACCTCTCTGCTCATCTTGCTGTGAAGCACAGATTTGGTTCTTGAACTCATGGCCATGAGATTCAGGCCTTAGCAGGGAATCTTGTTCTCGAAGGGCTCAACTCCAGGGTCTGGGATTATTGCCCTAGGCAGTAACGCACTATCACAGCTCCTCCGAATGTAATGGGAAAATGCCGACCCTCCAGCCCAAAATTCAATCCAAGTATCAAGAAATTTAAAAAGAACACAAAAGAAAAAAAAGGAAAAGAAAAGAAAGAAAATCTTTAATAACATGTAACTGTGGTTGTGGTCAATGCTCAACAGAGACCAGCCTTGATCTGAGCATCCCACAATTTATACAGGGTCTTATAATATTACATAAACTTTCATCTGCAGCTGATTTTTTTGGTTCCCGCCAAACGGTACATTTTTCTGAGCAATTATCAATTAGGACTTTTTTCCAGCTAACAAAATCTTCTCATATAAATAAAAATAATTTCAATGTTGTTTAAGATTTCAATGTTATGTAAACAAAACTGCATTATTTTACTTTTGAGGACAAGTCATCTACACCAAAATTGGATGCCAAATATTGGAGAGGGCTGCTTTTATTTCTTTAGATTCTTTGTGCATACAAAATATGACATCATATGTCCTGGTTTTCTGCAGACAAAAACATCCATTTTTAGGTGAACTTTGACATACACAGTGGAAATAATGGGACAACTGAATTTCACCGTAAGTGCCCTTGCTTTGTAGCCAAATATCTGACAAGAAACAATGTAGGGGACTGTTTATATTGCCTCACTGAGAACGTAGTCTGTCATAATAGGCAAGGTATGGCAGAGGGAAAGGACTAATGGTTTGTGCACACAGCTCATTACATCCCTGAGGGTTATGAAGTAAAGATCATGTACTGAAACATGGCCAGTTTTAATACTCTACCTCAGTTCTTATGGCTCTACATCTGCCTCTGAGGTACCATGTAAAGAATTTTCCACAATTTCCCAAACAAAGCCACTGGCTGAAGATAAATATGAAGTATTCAAACTCATAAAAAGGTGGGGGATGTTATACTTTAAAACTATAACACATGGAGCTGTCCCTGTGCCACAGCTCTCCATACCCAAATTCCTCCTGGAGACCTGGTCTCCCAGGAGTGCTAACACACCATTTCTGCTCTGAAAAACCCACCTGGAGCCCTCATGACACAGGAAATCAGGAGCAGCTTGGGACAGGATATTTCCAGTTTCCATCTGTGCCTGGAGCTGGCCCTGTGCCACAGCTCTCCACACCCAAATTATACCTGGAGAGAGCTGGTCTCCCAGAAGTGCTGCCACACCTGAAAGCACAGGTGAGACCACCACTTCTGCTCAAATTCCTGGCCAAAGAGGGACCCACCCAGAGCCATTAGAACACAGGAACCAAGGAACAGCCAGGGAACCTTCTATTTTCCCTCTGCTCCTCAGAGCTTACAATGTGCCAGAGTTCTCCATTCCCAAATTCAACCCAGAGGTAGCTGGTCTCCCAGAAGTGCTGACACACAGGCTTACAGGAGGGACAAGCCACAGTCAGAGACAGCAAGACCAGATGACACCACAGATAACCAGATGACAAGAGGCAAGGACAAGAACATAAGCAAGAGGAACCAAGGCTACTTGGCATCATCAGAACCCAGTTCTCCTATCACAGCAAGCACTGGATACCACATCACACTGGAAAAGCAAGATTCAGATTTAAAATCACATCTCACGATGATGATAGAAGACTTTAAGAAGGAAATAAATAACTCCCTTAAAGAAATACAGGAAAACACAAGTAAACAGGTAGAAGCCCTTAAAGAGAAAATGAAAAATCCCTTAAAGAATTACAGGAAACTATAACCAAACAGGCAAAGCAACTGAATAAAACCATCCAGGATGCAAAAATGGAAATAGAAACAATAAAGAAATCACAAAGGGAGACAACACTGGAGATACAAAACCTAGGAAAGAGATCAGGAGTCATAGATGCAAGCATCACTAACAGAATACAAGAGATAGAAGAGAGAATCCCAGGGGCAGAAGATACCATAGAAAACATTGACACAACAGTAAAAGAAAATGCAAAAAGCTCCTAACCCAGAACATCCAGGAATTCCAGGATGCAATGAGGAGACCAAACCTAAGGATAATAGGTATAGAAGAGAGTGAAGATTCCCAACTTAAAGGGCCAGTAAATATCTTCAACAAAATTATACAAGAAAAGTTCCCTAACATAAAGACAAAGATTCCCATAAACATACAAGAAGCCTATAGAACTCCAAATAGATTGTATCAGAAAAGAAATTCCTCCTGTCACATAATAGTCAAAAATACCAAATGCACAAAACAAAGAAAGAATATTAAAAACAGTAAAGGAAAAAGGTCGAGTAACATAAAAGCAGAACTATCAGAATTACAACAGACTTCTCACCAGAGACTATGTCAGCTAGTAGATCCTGGGCAGATGTCATACAGACCCTAAGAGAGCACAACTGCCAGCCTAAGCTACTATACCCAGCAAAACTCTCAATTACCATAGATGGAGAAACCAAGATATTGCATGACAAAAACAAATTTACACAATATCTTTCCACAAATCCAGCCTAACAAAGGATAATAGATGGAAAATTCACAAAGAGAGAAACTACACCATAGAAAAACCAAGAAAGTAATCGTCTTTCAACAAATCCAAAAGAAGATAGCCTCACAAAAATAATTCCACCTCTAACAGCAAAAGTGGCAGGAAGCAACAATCACTATTCCTTAATATCTCTTAATATCAATGGACTCAACTCCCCAATAAAAATACATAGACTAACATATTGGATAGATAAATAGGACCTAGCATTTTGTTGCATTCAAGAAACACACCTCAGTGACAAAGATAGACACTACCTCAGAGTAAAAGTCTGGAAAGAATTTTTCAAGCAAATAGTCGTAAGAAAAAAGCTAGAGTGACCATTCTAATATCAAATAAAATAGACTTTCAACCAGAAGTTATTTAAAAAGGTAAGGAAGGATACTTCATACCCATCAAAGGAAAAATCAACCAAGAAGAACTCTCAATTCCAAACACCTATGGTCCTAATACAAGGACATCCACATTCATAAAAGAAACTTGACTAAAGCTCAAAGGACACATTGTACCTCGCACAATAATAGTGGAAAACTTCTACACCCCACTCTAAGCAATGGACAGATCATAGAAACAGAAACTAAAGATACAGTGAACCTAACAGAAGTTATAAACTAAGTGGATTTAACAAATAGCTATAGAACATTTCATCCTAAAACAAAAGAATATACCTTCTTCTCAGTACCTCATGATACCTTCTCCAAAACTGATCATATAATAGGTCACGAAATAGGCCACAAAAGGTACAAGAAGATTGAAATAATTCCATGCATCTTATCAGATCACCATGGACTAAGGTTGGTCTTCAATAACAACATAAACAATAGAATGCCCACATACACATGGAAGCTGAATAATGCTCTACTTAATGATAACTTGGTCATGGAAGATATAAAGAAATTAAGGACTTTTTAGAATTTAATGAGAATGAAGGCACAATATGCACAAACTTATGAAACACAATGAAAGCAGTGCTAAGAGGAAAACTCATATCTCTGAGTGCCTCCATAAAGAAACTGGAGAGATCATACACTAGGAGCTTGAAATCACACCTGAAAGCTGTACAGCAAAAAGATGCAAATACACCCAAAAGTAGTAAGCAGCAGGAAATAATCAAACTCAGGTCTGAAATCAACCAAGTAGAAACAAAAAGAACTATACAAAGAATCAACAAAACGAGGAGCTGGTTCTTTGAGAAATCAACAAGATAGATAAACCCTTAGCCAGACTAACCAGAGGGCACAGAGATAGTATCCAAATTAACAAAAGCAGAAATGAAAAAGAAGACATAAGAAAGGAAACTGAGGAAGTTCAAAAAATCACCAGATCCTACTTCAAAAGACACTACTCAACTAAACTGGAATAACTGGATGAAATAATACATTTTCTAGACAGATACTAGGTACCAAGGTTAAATCAGGATCAGATATACTATATCAACATTCCTATAACCCCTAAAGAAGTAGAAGCAGTCATTAAAAGTCTCCCAATCAAAAAAATCCCAGGACCAGATCAGTTTTGTACAGAATTCTATAAGACCTTCAAAGAAGACCTAATACTAATACTCTTCAAATTATTCCACAAAATAGAAACAGAGGGAACATTACCCAATTTATTCTTTGAAGCCATAGTTATACTTATACCTAAACCACACAAAGACCCAACGAAGAAAGAGAAATTCTGTCCAACTTCACTTATCAATATCAATGCAAAAATACTCAATAAAATTCTTGCAAACAAAATCCAAGAACACATCAAAATGATCATTCACCATGATCAAGTAGGCTTCATCCCAGGGATTCAGGGATGATTCAATATAGGGAAATCCAACATCATTATCTACTATACAAACAAACCTAAAGTAAAAAAACAATAAACAAAACAAAAAAACCCCACATTAGATGCTAAGAAAGAATTTGACAAAAATCAATATCATGTTTAAAGTCTTGGAAAGATCAGGAATTCAAGGCCCAAACCTAAACATAGTAAAAGCAATATACAGCAAACCAGTATCCAAATAAAACTAAATGAAGAAAACACTGAAGCAATCCTACTAAAATCAGGGACTAGACAAGGCTGCTCACTCTCTCACTATCTATTCAATATAGTTCTTGAAGTCCTAGCTAGAGCATTTAGACAACAAAAGGAGGTCAAATGGATACAAATTGGAAAGAAAGAAGTCAAATATCACTATTTGCATATAATATAATAGTATACTTAAGTAATCCCAAAAATTCTACCAGATAACTCCTACAGCTGATAAACAACTTCAGCAAAGTAGCTGGATATAAAATTAACTCAAACAAATGAGTAGCCTTCCTATACTCAAAGGATAAATGGGCTTAGAAAGAAATTAAGGAAAGAACACCTTTCACAATATTCACAAGTAATATAAAATATCTTGGTGTGACTCTAACCAAACAAGTGAAAGGTTTATAGGAGAATAACTTCAAGTCTCTGAAGAAAGAAATTGAAAAGGACCTCAGAATGTGGAAATATCTCCCATTCTCATGGATTGTCGGGATTAATATAGTAAAAATGGCCATCTTGCCAAAAGCAATCTACATATTCAATGCAATCCCCATCAAAATTGCAACTCAATTTTCCATAGGGTTAGAAAGAGCAATTCTTAAATTCATATGGGATAACAAAAATTCCAGGATAGCAAAAAACGATTCTCAACAATAGAAGATTATCAGGGGAAAACACTGGGGGGTATCAATCTATACTAAAGAGCAATAGTGATAAAAACTACATAGTATTGGTACAGAGATAGACAGGTAGATAAATGGAATAGAATTGAAGACCCAAAAATGACCCCACATACCTACGGTCACTTGACAGAGAAGCTAAAACCATCCAATGGAAAAAAGACAGCATTTTCAACAAATGGTGCTGTTTCAACTGGCAGTTAGCATGTAGAAGAATGCAAATTGATCCATTCATATCTCTCTGTACAAAGCTCAAGTCCAAGTGGATCAAGGACCTCCACATAAAACCAGATACACTGAATCTAATAGAAGAGAAAGTAGGGGAAAAGCCCCAAACACATGGACACACGGGAAAACTTCCTGAACAGAACACCAATGGCTTATGCTATAAGAACAAGAATCGATAAATGGGACCTCATAAAATTGCAAAGCTTCTGTAAGGCAAAGGACACTGTCAGTAGGACAAAAGAACAACCAACAGACTGGGAAAAGATCTTTACCAATCTTACATCCAATAGAAGGCTAATATCCAATATATACAAAGGACTCAAAAAGTTAGACTCCAGAGAATCACATAACCCTATTAAAAAATAGTGTACAAAGAATAAACAAAGAATTCTCAGCTGAGGAATATAGAATGGCTGAGAAGCAAACAAAGAAATGTTCGACATCCTTAGTCATCAGAGAAATGCAAATCAAAACAATCCTGAGATTACACCTCACGCAAGCCAGAATGTCTAAGCTCAAAAACTTAGGCAACAGCAGATACTTGCAATGATGTGGAGAAAGAGGAACACTCCTCCATTGTTGGTGGAACTGCAAGCTGGTACAACCATTCTGGAAAACAGTCTGGCAGTTCCTCAGAAAATTGGACATAGTACTACCTCAGTACCCAGCTATACCACTCCTGGCATATACCCAAAAATGCTCCAACATGTAATAAGGACAGATGCTCCACTATGTTCATAGCAGCCTTATATATAATAGCCAGAAGTTGAAGAGAATCCAGATGTCCATCAACAGAAGAATGGATACAGAAAAATGTGGTACATTTATACAATGGAGTACTACTCAGCTATTAAAAACAATGACTTCATTAAATTCTTAGTCAAATGGATGGACCTATAAAATATCATCCTGAGTGAGGTAACTCAGTCAGAAAAGAACACACATGGTATGTACTCACTGATAAGTGGATATTATTCAAAGGGCATGGAATATCCAGAACATATCTCATGGACCACATGAAGCTCACGAGAAAGGACAGCCAAAGAGTGGGTGCTTTGGTCCTACATAGAAGGGGGAACACAATAATGAAGGGAAGTAGAGGGTGGGAGAGACTTCAGAGGAAGAGAAGAGGGGGAGGGAAAAGAGTGGCAGAATCGGGTATGGGAGGAGATGGAGTAGATGAAGAGAGGGTAAGGAAATTGAACAGAGGTGTGTAGCAATGGGGGATGGGGAACTGGGAGTAGCAACTGGAAAGTCCCACATGCCAGAAAAGCAAGTGCCTCCTGGGACCCTACGGGGATGACATTAGCTGAAATACCTCACAAATGGGAGGGAGAACCTGTCAGGACGATATCCAGAGGTTAAGCATGCCCCGCCTGGTTGAGGGATTGGGGCCACCCAATCCAACTCCAAACTCCAAAATTTTAACCCAGAATTGCTCCTGTCTAAAGGAAATACAGGGACAAAGAGTGGAGCAGAGACTGAAGGAAAGGCCATCCAGAGACTGCCCCACATGGGGATCCATCCCACATGCACACACCAAACCCAGACACTATTGATGATGCCAAGAAGTGCTTGCTGACAGGAGCCTGATATAGGCTGTCTCCTGAGAAGCTCTGCCAGATCCTGACCACTACAGATACAGATGCTTGCAGCCAACCATCAGACTGAGCACAGGGACCCCAGTGAAGGAGCTGAAGGGCCCTTATCTGACAGCAACGGAAGGGGAGGCCCTTGGTCCTGTGAAAGCTTGATGCCCCAGTGTAGAGGAATGCTAGGGTGGTAAGGCTGGAGTGGGTGGGTGGATGGGTTGTGGGGGAGCACCCTCATAGTAGCAGGGTAAGAGAGAATGGTATAAGGGGTTTGCAGAGGGAAAACCGGGAAAGAGGATAACATTTGAAATGTAAACCAATAAAATATCCAATTTAAAAAAAATACTGTAACACATTTCCCTCTTTGTCTTGTTTCTTCCTGTTTTACACTCCAATGTTTTCTTAGACACTATAGGCAATGGTACTAAAAGCAGATAGGTAAGAATTGTTCTCATTTTTGTGAGTGTAATTAGTAGCTTATATGATTTATCTTCATTTTTCTTCAATATGATCCTGTGGAATCATTCACTGTAGTTTTGTTTTGTTTTTATTTTCTAGTCAGAAACTTCAAACTGCCTTTCTGCATCTGTTTTCTTTTGTTTCTATTAGGTTGTTGTGTAATTACCTTCTTGTTTAAATTTAAAAACTGAAGTAAATTGAAACAAAGAAAAAGATACAGGTAAAGATAATTACACAATTTCCTCATATCTTTCTTCCCTCCAACCTCCAAATGTCTCCCCTTACTCCCTCTTGAATTCATGTCCTTTTTCTTTTACTATTATTGTTACATATATGTGAATAAATATAAGTACAATCAGCCAACTTCCTTTAAGTTTGTATGTCTACAATTTGAAGGTCAGCTGCTTGCTAGTGTTTAGGTAATTAGGTGGTTTAATCTAGGGAAAGATTAGTCTTTCTTCTCTCAGAAGTCATCCATTGACTGTAGTTCATGAAGCCAGTTTTCAGGAAGAGCCTGGCTTCTTACAAGGTTTGATTTGTTCATACGTAATATAACTTCGAGAAGTCGTCCAAGGATATTCTATGACCGTCTTTAAATGCGATGTGGAAGGACTATGTGGGGGCTGAGCATTCCACAGTCTCATTCTCTGTGCTCTGGCAACATGTGAGTCTCTGTGTAAATCACCATGTACTACCATAGAACTTCTCTGAGGAGGGTGAATGATACATTAATCTACAGGTAAAGACATGCCATAAAGATTTGGTATACTTCTATATAGTATTCTGTATCAACTTAGCAGAATAACAGCAGCAGGTTCTTCACTAGGGGATGTAACTTGCCTGTCTAGCCACAGCTTCTTGTTCTCATAATGGTGCCAGGTATGGGCTTCATCTTTTGGAATGGGACCAAAATCCAATCAGAAAGGTGTTGGCTGCTCCCATCATTTTCATATCACTGTTGCTCCAGTGAGTGTGTCTTGCCAGTTTAATCTTTATTGAGCTCAAAGGGTTTAGCTGGGGGAGGTTGATGACTATGGTTCATGTCTGGGAGTGTGCATATCGCCTTCCAGAGCTATGAAAGCTAGCCAGTAGGGGTGACTCTTTCAGACCAGTACCAACTTCTATAAAGTAACCAGTAACATTGCCAATAACCTGTAAAGCTTGGACATCTACAGGATCTCACTGGCCAAAAGAGTTTATGCCTAGCATTGGGATTTTAGTCTGTTAGTGGACTGTTGTGGTGTAATTGCCTTTTAACTCTGTATGTATGTATGAATATATGTATGTATGTATGTATAATGTATGTATGTATAATGTATGTATGTGTATGTATATATATATATATGTGTGTATGTATATGTGTGTATGTGTATATGTATGAATATAGTATGTGTTTCCATGTGCATGTGTGCATACATATATATGTGTAGTTCATATGTACATATATGTACTTGCATATCTATGTATAGTTCAGGGAGAAGCATCTACATTAATAGGTTTTCATATGACTTGTTTGAAAGGCCTTCAAGGTTACTATTTGTCCCCATATTCTGTCCTTTACCCTACACTCCTATTCTCCAATCCAATTTAATTCTTCCTGTTTCATTATTCCAATTGACCCTTTATACAATTTTGTTTGCTCTTCTTTCCTTTGAAATCCCCCCATTTTCCATTTCCAATATTCTGATCTCTATGGATATTCCAAATGAAGCACATATCTGAGTGACACACAGTGACATCCATAAATGAAAGAAAACATGTAATATTTTTATTTTTGAGTATGTATGACCTCACACATAATGCTATTCCCAGGTCTATCAACCTGTGAAATTCATATTTTTTATTTTTTTAATTTTTTGAGATTAAAATAGTCCCTTTAGTCATTCAAAATCTCCCCATATACTTACCTTTCTCTCTTTCAATTGCATGGCCTATTTCTCTTTAACTGTTGTTACATACACACAAACACATGCAAATAAGCTTTTTTGTTGCTGAAGAACCTCTTGACTTTAATAGCAGCTAATATTAATTGATCATATGTGTGTATACATGTGTGTGTTTATGTCAGCACCATACACCCATACAACTACCATATATACCTGTATATATACACTGTATAAGCATTTCTATCCACAGTGTTCTACATTTTACATATTATCTATAATCTATTGGTCCTTCTCCACTTTCATGTGCCCATTTCCCATCTAAAACAACGCTTTAAAGTTTCCTGGCTTCTACTTTTAGAAGCCAAATTAAATACACAACAATATTTAAAATGAGGAGCCACATGCTACATCACCCAAACAGTTCTATTCTGTAACCTGAAATATTCATGATTTCATTGTTCTTTACAACTAACATTCCACTGAGCATGTGTGCCATATTTCCCATATCTATTTGTCAGTTGACAGACATCTATCCATTTCCTGGATATTATGAATAGAGCAGCAATGAACATGGATATGCAAGTGTATCAAAATGGGGTATAATGTCCTTTGACTGTATACCGAGGACCTTGGTCGTATGATAGTTCCATTTCTAGTTTTTCAAGTAACTGATTTCCAAAGTAGCTGCAGTTGTTCGTACAAAACAACAACATACAAGAATACTGCATTCCCCATAATCATCCCAGCTTTTGTGGTTATTTGGAATTCTAGTGGTTGCTACTTTGACTAGGACAATCCTTCCTTTCTTTCTTTCTTTCTTTCTTTTCTTTTATTGGATATTTTCTTTATTTATATTTCAAATGTTATCTCCTTTCCCAGTTTCCCCTCTGGAAACCCCTTATTCCATCCCCCACTTACCCACTCCCACCTTCCTGCCCTGGCATTCCCCTACACTGGGGCATCAAGCTTTTACAGGACCAAGGGCCTCTTCTCCCACTGATGCCTGACAAGGCCATCCACTGCTGCATATGCAGCTGGAGCCATGGGTCGACCCATGTGTACTTTTTGGTTGGTGGTTTAGTCCCTGGGAACTCTGGAGGGTCTGGTTGGTTGATATTGTTGTTCTTCCTATGGGATTGCGTACCACTTCAGCTCCTTCAGTCCTTTCTCTAACCTCCATTGGGGACCCTTTGCTTAGTCCAATGGTTGGCTGCAAGCATCGGAATCTGTATTTGTCTGGCAGAGCCTTTCAAGAGATAGCTATATGAGGCTCCTGTCAGCAAGCACTTCTTGGCACTAGCAATAGTTTCTGTGTTTGGTGACTGTATATGGGATGGATTCCAAGGTGGGGCAGTCTCTGGATGGCCTGTCCTTCGTCTCTACTCCACACTTTGTGTTCATATTTCCTCCTGTGAGTATTTTGTTCTTCTTTCTAAGAAGGACTGAAGCATCCATACTTTGGTCTTCTTTCTTCTTGAGCTTCATGTGGTCTGTGAATTGTAACTTGAGTATTCCAAGCTTTTGGGCTAATATCCATTTATCAGTGAGTGCGTATTATGTGTGTTCTTTTGTTATGGGGCTACCTCACTCAGGGTATTTTCTAGTTCTATCCATTTGCTTAAGAATTTCATGAAGTCATTGTTTTTAAGAGCTCAGTAGTACTCCATTGTGTAAATGTACCACATTTTCTGTATCCATTCTTCTCTTGAAAGATATCTGGGTTCTTTTCAACTTCTGGATATTATAAAAAGAAAAAAGGCTTCTATGAACATAATGGAGCATGTGTCCTTGTTATATGTTGGAGCATCTTTTGGGTATATGCCAGGAGTGGTATAGTTGGGTACTGAGGTACTACTATGTCCAATTTTCTGAGGAACCACCAGACTGATTTCTAGAGTGGTTGTACCAGCTTCCAATCCCACCAACAATGGAGGAGCATTCCTCTTTCCCCACATCCTTGCCAGCATCTGCTGCCACATGAGCATTTCCCTGATGACTAAGAACGTTGAACATTTCTTTGCTTCTAAGCCATTCAATATTCCTCAGTTGAAAATTCCTTGTTTAGCTCTGTACCCCATTTTTAATAGGGTTATTTAATTCTCTGGAGTCTAACTTCTTGAATTCTTTGTATATGTTGGTTGTTAGCCCTCTATCAGATGTAGGATTGGTAAAGATCTTTCCCCAGTCTGTTGGTTGCCATTATGTCCTATTGACAGTGTCCTTAGCCTTACAGAAGCTTTGAAATTTTATGAGGTCCTATTTGTCAATTGTTGATCTTAGAGCATAAACCATTGGTGTTCTGTTCAGGAAATAACCTTGTAAAATAGCTTGTGATATTTGGAAGATTCAATGAGACCACCTAGAATAACCAAGATCAATAAAACAGGTGATTTTTAAGTTATGGCTAAGGATTTAAGCATATGTGGCAAATTCCTGGCAATGGAGGGTTACAAACTGTCTACATGTGACATTGTCTCCCCTACTATTTAGTGATTTCATTTATATTCTTTTCATATATATGTATACATATACATATATATGTATATATGTGTGTGTATCAAGCTTCTGCAAATGGCCTTTAGTGTTATTTGTCTGTCCCCATATTCCCTCGTTCTTCTCCATCTCTTTCCTATTTATCATCATATTCTAGTTTCCTCTTTGTCTCTACATAACTAATAAACTCTATGTTTTCTTCCTTGGGAGATCTCTTACCTTTTAGTCTTTTACTGAATACCTAATTTCTGTGGTTATTTAAATTATGGCATACTTACTAAAGGCTTAAAAGGTAACACCTACATATAAGAAAAAATATATTTGCCTTTTGGGACCTAGGCTACTCACTCAGGATGATTTTTTTTCTAGCTTCATCCATTTACCTCTAAATTTCATAGTTTCATTTTTCTTAATAGATGAATAATATACCACTGTGTAAGTACACCACATTTTCATTATCCATTCATCAGCTCATACACTAGGTTGTTTCCAATTTCTGTCTCTTATGAACAGAGCAGTGGTAAACATGAATGGGCAGGTATCTCTACAGTAAGACTTAGAGTCCTTTAGATACATGCCCAAGGGAGGTATAGCTGCTTCTTGGGGGTACATTGAGTCCCAGCTTCCAGAGGAACCATCACACTGATTTTCATAGTAACTTTACCAGCTTATACTCCCACCAGCACTGAATAAATGTTCCCATTTGCAAGCATTCTCTCCCATATGTGCTGCCTCTTGTTTTATTGGTCTTGGCCATTCTGAGTACAGTAAGATGAAATCTCAGAGTAGTTTTAATTTACATTACCCTGATGGTTAAAGATGTTGAAATTTTCTTTGTTTCCCAGCCATTCGTGTTTCATCTTTTGAGAGCTCTCTGTTTATTTCTATTCCCTATTTTTAGTTGAATTCATTATTTTCTTGAGGTTCTTATATATTCTAGATAAAAATACACCTCTAACAGATGCTTAATTGGCAGACTATTTCCATTCTTTAGGCTGCCACTTTGTCTGAAGGATGGTATCCTTTGTCATGCAGAAGTTTTCCAGCTTGCATGAGGTCCATGTAAGACTTGGTTTTCTCCAGTTCCATCTATTTCCCTAAGAATTTCATAAATTCATTGATTTTAATAGCTGAGTAGTACCCCACTGTATAAATGTACCACATTTTCTGTATCCATTCCTCTGTTGAAGGACGTCTGGGTTCTTTCCAGGTTCTGGCTATTATAAATAAGGCTGCTATGAACATAGTGGATCATGTGTCCTTGTTACATGTTGGAGCATCTTCTGGGTATATGCCAGGAGTGGTATAGCTGGGTACTCTGGTAGTAATATGTCCATTTTCCTGAAGAACCACCAAACTGATTTCCAGAGCACAAAAGAACACACATGGTATGCACTCACTGATAAGGGGATGTTAGCCCAGAAGCTCGGAATACTCAAGATTCAATCGACAAACCATAAGAAATTCAAGAAGAAGGAAGACCAAAGTGTGGATACTTCGTTCCTTCTTAGAAGGAGGAACAAAATACCCATGGAAGGAGTTGCAGAGACAAAGTATGGAACAGAGACTGAAAGAAGGAAAATCCAGAGTCTACCCCACCTGAGAATCCTTCCCATATTCAATCACCAAACCCAGACACTATTGTGGATGCCAGCAAGTGCTGGCTGACAAGAGCCTGATATAGCTGTCTCCTGAGAGACAGTGCCAGACTGATACAGAAGTAGAGGTTCACAGCCATCCATTGGACTGAACACAGGGTCCCCAATGAAGGAGCTAGAGAAAGAACTCAAGGAGCTGAAGGGGTTTGCAGCCCCTTACAACAAACAACAATATGAACTAGTTGTTCCTAGGACCCTCAGAGCTCCCAGGGACTAAACCACCAATCAAAGAGTACATATGGTGGGACTCATGGACCCAGCTGCATATGTAGCAGAGGATGGCCTAGTCAGTCATCAATGGGAGGAGAGGCCCTTGGTCCTGTGAAGGTTCTGTGCCCCAGTGTAGGGGAATACCAGGGCCAGGAAGCAGGAGAGGGTGGGTTGGTGAGCAGGGGTAGGGGGAGGGAATAGGGTTTTTTTTTTTTTTTTGGAGAGGAAACCAAGAAAAGAGATATCATTTGAAAAAAAACTGGACAAACTTTAGGGATAAATTTTAGATGCATGTCTCTGATGAGAACAAGTGTTTTCAGGGTGGTGTGGCATAGACAGATTGACATTTTTGGAATAGGAGAATCACAGAAGTCTCTAGGTACAAAATACCCTTATGAATGACCAGAAGTAATGTCTCTTGTACATTCTGCTCAACATTGTAGCGTATACGTTTTAAAAATACATGCCGTATTAAAAAGTGTATTGCAAAAATAGAGGGGTTAGATTGGAGGAAAAAAGACTGTTGGTCTTAGTACCTGAGCTATCAGTGTCATGCTTAAAGGTCCTCTACCAATGAGTTAAAGCTCACTCCCAGGCTTTCTCTAATGGTATACTCTTAGGTTGAGGTGCTTGTTCCATTTGGAGTAGAGATTTGTTCAGGGTGGATCTATTTTCATTCTTCTACATGCAGCCATCCAGTTTGATAAACACAATTTGTTGAAGATGCTATCTCTTCTCTAGTGTGCACTTTTAGCTTCTTTGTCAAAAATTGGGTGTTCCTGGGCAGATGTCATACAGACCCTACAAGAACACAAATGCCAGCCCAGGCTACTATACCCAGCA
>NW_022196913.1:18691605-18716470 GCF_008632895.1 Mastomys coucha | reverse complement strand
TTCTTATTTTGGGCTTGCACCACAGTAAGAGCCAAGATTTTAAACTCTACTAAATACAAAACAAACAAGCAAAAAGATTTTATGTATTTGTGTTCATTTAAGGAAATACTAGTAGTGATGTATTATTTTGAAATATACAGTTAATATGTTTGGACTTATTTAAAATTTATATTAAGAAAAATATATTTCCACTATTGCTGTAGATGAGCATCTACAGAAGACTGTTAAATTGATTCTTGTTTTATATCAAACAACTTTTATAATACTTATTTTTATTTTTATAATATTGTGTAAATTTTAAGGACTATGACAAAAAAGATATTGTAGGTATTAAAGGGGGGTCTCTGGGGGTAGTTGGGATACAAAAGGGAAAACAGAATGTGATTTAATTCTATTTACTTAAATAAAAGTTAAAAAATTCAGATAAATTGAAATCATGTAACTTTTCTCATCATAATGCAATAAAAGTTTTAAAAAACGAGAGAAAAAAAAGAAAAGACATGATCACACCAAAAAAAAGCTTTACTAGAAATCTGTCTCTCAAATGGTTAGTATCTAAAATATACAGAAAAACAAAAAGAAATAACACCAAACAACCTGACTCAAAAATGGAAATAGAACTAGAGAGAGAGAATGCTCAAAAGATGAAATACAAATAACTAAGAATCATTTTAAAACTATCAACATCATTAGCCATCAAAGAAATGAAGATTAAAACTATCCCACTTTATCTCAATCACAATAGGTAAGATTGAATGACAAAAAATAATGCTAACATTGATGGGAAACAAAAGAAACCCTTACTCACTATTGGTAAAAGTGCAGACTTCTGTGTTTATTATAGAGATCAATTTGGATGTTCTTCGAATGCTACCACATGAGCCAGGTGTAGGCTAATAAATTAAAAACCCATTGCCAGCAATGGGTTACCTTTTTTGGAGTTGTTGGTCAGTGGGATCCTGTAGAAGTCCATGATTTACAGGCTATTGACAATGGTAACCCTTCAGAAGATGAGGGTAAGATGCTACTGCTGAGCATCATATGCTTCAGTCATAAATCATGAAGAAATCAAACTGGTACTGGTCTGAAAGAGTCATCCCTACTGGCTAGCTTTCATAGCTCTGGAAGGCGATATACACACTACCAGACATGAACCATAGTCATCAGCCTCACCCAGCTAAACCCTTTGAGCTAAATAAAGATTAGACTTGCAAAACACACTCACTGGAGCAACAGTGATATGAAAATGATGGGAGCAGCCAACACCTTTCTGATTGGATTTTGGTCCCATTCCAAAAGATGAATACCTGGCACCATTATGAGAACAAGAAGTTGTGGCTAGACAGGCAAGTTACATCCCCTAGTGAAGAACCTGCTGCTGTTATTCTGCTAAGTTGATACATAGTACTACTATATAGAAATATACCAAATCTTTATGGCATGTGTTTACCTGTAGATTAATGCATCATTCACCCTCCTCAGCGAAGTTCTATGGTAGTACATGGTGATTTACACAGAGACCCACATGATGCCAGAGCACAGAGAATGAGACTGTGGAATGCTCAGCCCCCACATAGTCCTTCCACATCACATCCCTCTCCTCAGGGCTCAGAGTTTTGTGGAAGAGGAGGCAGAAAGAGGAGAAGAGCAAGAGGCAATGGATGACCACAAGGAACCAGCATAGCTGAGTCATATATGCAGGGCAGCTGTATGTATGAACTCTTAGTATACACAAGAACTGTGCAAGATCAAGCCAGACCCAATTCTAGACAGGACAGGGAGTGATGGATGTGGTTCAACCAGAGTCATGGAGGTATTTTCAGGTAATAGCTCATGGAGAGATGCTCAGGTTTCCTTAAGAGGAAACTTTAAAGTCCATGGTAATTTGGTCACATGTCCAAGAGAACATTGGATGCACACATTGGACTTGATAGGTTGTAAAAATGAAGACAGAAAGTTAGGAGATAAGGTAAGATTGACAGATAATATGGGAAGTGGGTATATGTTATCAACATATATTCTATGAAATTTGCAAAGAAATAACTTTTAAACTAATTTTAATAAGGTAGAACTTATTATTAAAAACAAGCAAATAAATAAAAATTATTTCTCTGGTTTTTGCGCATTTATGAGGTGTTATAAATAGATGAATGTTCTACCTTCTCAGACTAGAGTCATCTTTTCTCATACCCATAAACACCTTAGAAAGTACATTCTAAAATAATGTAGAACATTTGCCTTAGTTAGGTTTCTATTGCTATGATGAAACACCATAATCAAAAGCAGCTTGGAGATGAAAGGGTGTCTTCAAGTTCATAACTCTTAGGTTATCAGTTCATCAGCTAATGAAGTTAGAACAGAGGCTCAAGGCTGGAGCCTAGAAGCAGGAACTGAAATAGACACCATGAGGTGGTGCTGCTTCCTGGCTTCTTCCTGGGGCCACCATCCCAGGAGCAGCACAACTGGCAATGAGCTGGGACCTCCAACATCAATCACTATTTAAGAAAATACCCCACAGGCCTCATATAGCCCAGTTTTATGGCAGTGGTTTCTCAGTCAGTATTTAGAATGCATTTTAGACAGTACACTGGTTTAACAAAACAACAACAGGAGGAGGAGGAAGAGGAGGAGATAGTGGTAATGTCACACCTCACCAGTAGTTAGCTAGGTTTTCAGTACCAGACATGAACTGCTTCCTAATGAGAGGGCTTTAAATTCAGTTAGGTGGCTGTTGGTTGCTATCAGGCTGTATGTGCCACTATCACACTTTTATGTCTCTTTCAAGCATCTTTAGTGTTAATTATCCCTCCTCTCTCTCCTTAAATCTCCTTCTGTATTGCCCCCTCACCAAAGGCAAGTATCTCTCACCAGTCTTTCCCATTTCTAATATATGAGAACTTGATAAGTGATTTTTTTCTTTAATTTGTGCTGATTTTATTTGAATCTCAAAGATTAACTCTACTTTTTTATCTAATAAAAATTTGATCTTATACAATTCTATACACATACAGTGCAGATTGAACCCTCTCAATTCTTACCATCTCCAACTGTCTTCTACCCATGCCCAACCCCTCTCTTTCTCACAAACCTGTTAGTGAGAATTAGTTTTTGATATATTGATTTATTTGATATAAAATCAAAACCTATTGATTTTATTTTTTTAACCACAGATTTTAACAAGGGTCATTGTGACCACAGGAGCTGTCTATTGCAGCCTGGTATAACCAGAAGAGAATCTACAACAGAAGGCAATGAACCTTCCTTTCTCAGAATCCACCAATAGCTGAAGTTCAACAGGAAAGGGCATAGTCCTGCAAGTCCCTCCTACTTCTGTGACTGATTGTTGATAGAACTAGTCTTGTTGACCTGGTGAAGGTAACCAGTATTGTAAGATAATGATTTTCATGGTTATATCAAGTTTAGAGAATAGTATTTCACAGCCTTTTATCCTGCCTTTCAACTCTTACATACTTCCCACTTCATTTTCTGAAACATTCTGAGCTTGAGAGTTATGTTTGTTTGTTTTTTTAACATCTAAGGGAGCATGCTATTGTCATCCCTTATTTATTAAAGAGGGTCTCACAGCATTACTACAGCCAAGGCTCATGGACAGGAACTGCCAAACCCTATGACCTCTCAGTTAGTTAATATGATATGGTTTCTCATTGCAGCATTTCAGTTTCGTCTCTCTGCCAACTGATGTGCTGGAAATTGAAGTGAAGGACAAGTTTGCCAAGAGTCGTCCCATCATCAAACGTTTCTTGGGAAAGCTGTCAATGCCTGTTCAGAGGCTGCTGGAGAGACATGCCATAGGGTAAACCGTGACTGGGGCGGCTGTGCTTCCACTTACAGGCCATGCCCAGGAAGGCTTGTAAGCTGCCATTACAAAGTCTGACGGAAAGACAGAAGGTTTCCTGTGTCAGGGTTTCCCCACCAATATCATTTCCTGGGCCATGGTATTCAGTTAAATCCTTCCCCTTCGTATTCTTGTGTAGTTTGTATAATACATATTAAAGAGTATAGACAAATCATAGACAATACTGAAAAAAGTAGTACACATTTTCCTGTAGAAATATAGATTTAAACTTTGCCATCGCTGTGGAAAGTCTTTCATTCCTTCACCTGTCTTGTATGTAGGATTTAACCTCATTCTGCACTTCCAGGCCAAGATGAAATACTGTTTCTTGGAGAACATTTCTCAAAATATGCTATTTACAAAAAATTTTAGATGAAAATTTGAAAGCATGCATTCTCATGGAATAACTGCAGCAGTCAATTGTATATGAGAATATGCTTTTGTGTTTTAAATATTTTGCATTCATATTCACTCATGGTTTTTATTAAAATGAACTATGATCAGATCATCTCTTTGTATAATGCGTATTTCCTTAGATAACAACACTATATTTGAAAATATTAGCATAGGTCTTTGGCTATAAGTGTATCCTTAATATGATTCATAGAGAGATATCAAAGAATGAAAAATATTAAGCAGAACTGTGGGGTATTTTAATTAAGTTCTCTTGGGATTTGTTTAGTAATTGACGGCATGTTTATGCATGTGTGCATATAAGGAGTCCATTAATTCTCAAACCAAAGGAAGCTGATGGAGCTACAGCCACATATTTCCACTCCCCATTCATGTTTGTGAAAACTGAGTAAACACCTCCCTAGCAAAAGATGCCTAACATTATCACTGGCATATAGTAGAAACTTCAAAGGAAATGGTGTTCTTGTGACCTCTGTCTTTTCATTTGATTTTCATAACACCTCTATAACTTAAGTATTATCTCTTCTCCATATAAGAAAGTGAAACCTCTGAGGGATAAGTCAAGCTTAAATTCACATTTGCCTACCTCCAAGAACAAGTACAACCTGTCCCCAAGAGATGCTCCCTGTAACCAACTGCTGGTTAGTTGTTCACATACTTCATTCCTGTCCTACTCTCACACTGCTAATACTCTGCCAGATGTGGGCTAAGGGGACAAAAAGTGGGATTTTATAGGATGTCTGTTACTCTAACAGTGCACTCACATCTGCCTAACAGATACTCAGTTACTCCCTGCTGGGCTGAACTCTGGCTCATTACAGCCACAGAGAGGACTTGTCTACTTCTCTATGCTAAGTCCTTTTTAGTATCATCCTGCAATCCCTGCCCTTCACTGTGGAAGAATGTCTACGAGGTAGCAAAACAAAAAACAAAAACAAACAAAAACAAACAAAAAACAAAATAAAAACAACCAAAAAAAAAAAAAAAAAAAAAAAAAAAAAAAAAACAAAGAAAAAAAAAAACCAATTGAGGTAGAAGAAGGTTTCCCCAAACCTGAGCAAGGGAGTCTAGTTTTCCTAGTGCTCTTGCAACTTGGAGGAAGAGGAGCAACAATAAGTCTTTGTGGGATTGCTTTCCACCACCTCTGATAAGATAGTATACTCACCCTACTGGGCTTGGAAGTTCTCCAACTTCTAATCCTCCACTTCTTCCTGCTGCTTTGCCTCCTCTTTCAAGGTCTATAGCATCCACTACCTATAGAAACCACTTTTGTAGTGCTGCCCATTATGGAGCTGTGCGATGAAAGTAGGAACAAATTGCTGAGCTATGGCCATGAAGCAGCAGTAATTTGCCTTGAGCAAAATTGGTACACCCCCAGGGTACACTTACACACACACACACACACGCGCGCACGCACACACACACACACACACACACACACACAATTTCCAGTCCTTTCTCCACTTCTCAAACTGTACCACTATTTTTTAATTGCCGTTGGCCTCTAAATTTAACTACAATCTTCACTTTGGAAGTGTCATGGACTACGTGGATCATTATTTGCTGCTCTTTCCTTATTCTGTAATCTAGTTGTAAGGTGTTAAGGGCAGGTCCTGTGAGAACACACAGACTTTACCCTACATGACACAAAGGCCAACTTCAGCACCTTTTACATGCTAGGGACTCAAAAACTATTTGTTTATTGAGTGATTGAAAGCAAAAATAGGAAATCTTAGAAAGTGTGTGCAAAATGTTGTGAACTTAATTTCCATTTTGCCATGTGATCATCTTTAGCTCTCATTACAATTAAGATTTAGATTCAGAAAGTATTTCTTATGATCATAGTGGGCATACTTCAAAACATTGATTAATATCGCTGCTTTCTAAATTGACAGAACTTTGTCATTCATCATATTATATCTCCATATACTGTTTTAATTAATGAACTCTGACAATAAACATTATGTCATGCTTTAATCAAGAAAAAATATTAAATTTGTGGATCACTAGACCATATTAATTGTTTCATAATGTCAGTTTTTTCTAAGAAATCATTTAATATTAATATCAACTGTGTTTTCATGTGAATATCATAACTGAATTAATGGGGCGACTATAGAGTAAATAACCAACTATGGACTGTGCCTTTTTTTGTACCTGGATATCCCAAGGAAGCACTCTCCCTAACTCAGTGAAGGTATCAGGCAGTTACTTTGTGTAAATAATAATAATAATAATAATAATAATAATAATAATAACAACAAAAAAACCTATATTGCAGTGAAAAATATATCATTACAACTCCTGACTAATTTATTCATGCATGTAGATTATATTTTCAATAAGTTAAAAGTTACTTTGAATGAGTATGGCACCAGAATCCAGAATAGTCAATATGTGTCACAATATTTAGTGTAACTGGAACTCAAAGATCAGTGAACACAGACCACAAGCTGGTGTTTGCTCCATCCTCCACCAGGGGGCTTCCCATAGCTCAACACAGGCTCTCCAATAGCTATTATGACATCTACTCTTATACATTTCATATATTCCTCCAACATATTCTGGCACATCTATTGCCAGGGAATATTTGGAAATGAGAATGTCCACATGAAGATCAAGCAAAGGCATTTATAATTTTTGTCCCCTCAATTTCTGTACAACACAGATTATCAAACTTAGTCTGTAAAAAGAATGATATTTTAGGATTTTATAGGTCACAGGTCTCTGTCTAAACTGTTCAACTCTTCCACTGTGGCAGAAAATAGCCATAGGCAATGTGTAAGCTAATAAGCATGGCTGTGTTCCAATAAAACAGTGTTGATGGAGACTTAAATTTGAATTTCACATACTTTACTCTTTTTAAGTGTTTTTTCCAGAACTCATGGCCATGCCAACATGTAAAAAGTGATAATTAAATATGACCTGTAGTTTTTCTGATCCTTGAGTTAGAATATTTGATAAGAATTTCTTTATTGATCCCACATTTGTACCTTAAGATGGGACCCCAGAGGGACCTTCACTCCCTGTTATAATGGCTTCTCTGTGATTGCCTGTCACACCAACTGGTGTAGAAAACACACTGTGTGGTCATTAGCGGGAGAGGTTATTACAGAATCTGTGATGGTACTTATTTCCTTCTAGGGATAGGGTGGTCAGCTACACACTTGGCCGCCGACTTCCAACTGACCACGTGAGTGGACAGCTGCAATTCCGATTTGAGATCACATCCTCCATCCACGCAGGTACTTTCAACATGATCTTCATGTCTTGTTCGAAGTTAGTGTCTGAAACACAAATAACCATAGTTCTCTCCAAGCATGTCATGGGCTGTGTAGTTCTCTGTCATCTCTGTCTGAGTCCAGGAGCCAGTGATCTATATTAGAAGGCAGGATTGCCTCCTTGATTAAAAGATTCCTCTTCACTAGGGTCCAAAGATAGATGCTTACACAGTAGAATAGAGGTCAACAATGTGATACAAAAACTGTGTCTTATTATTTTATTGCCAGAACCTCACATAGGAGATGCTCAAAAGCTGTTTAATCATTCTATACATGAGCAAATGAATGAATGATAAAACACATGAATGTGAATCATCTATTTATACCTAGTACTAGTTATAGGTTGGCTATGAGCTAAAAAATGACATATTGTAGAAAAATTGCAGTTAGACAATTACAGGGAAAATAAAGATTATGAACATAAATTTTCAGAAACATTCTATATTCCATTTTCCAAATCAAACCATATTTCCAAACAGTAATGATGAGAAGTTACCTCGTAATCCTTTTCTATTCTCCGAGGCACCCATACTACATGTAAACTCATGTTGAGAAATGGTAAGTCCTCTTGAGCCAAGCCTATGAGTTACTGAGAACTCAGAGCCTGAAGTATATCACTACCCAGTCACTAAGCTCCAGGATACACTAGATTGTAAGGAAATATTTTTGCTTTCTCCTGTCACATTTAGCCTTTTCCTACATCCTTAGACTGACTCATCTATGTGGGCATAAAGATGGATTATGACTTCATATTCTAGCAGAGATAATTTTCTTCAAATAGGGAATTGCACTAGTGCATTTAAAGTCCAATACCAATCTGGTGTATTTCCAGCCAGGGAAGGTAGAGTTAAATAGTGTTAACTGTTAAATATTAACAGAGTTAAATGTATCTCCTTGAAAGGTAAAGTGGCTGGAAACCTTGGTTTCTGACTATTCAATGATTATCAATGTAGCCCAATCCCCTGCTTCTTTGTTGCAGCTAAATACCTTGGCTTAGCCATTCCACATCTTGCAGAGTACTCCATGGGAAATGGTTTAAGCAAGTACAGTTTACTTGCTTAGAGTGGTTAACAAATTATAAACAGTACTGCTGTCCTCATCTCTGAAAGTCACTGTATGTAACAAACATTGTTGATCTCTGAGGTAGAGTATAGCTAGGTTCGAGATATTAATTTTTTTCTTAGCAGTCCCTTAAAAGAGAACTTTAAGGTAGCAGCCCTTCTGAAAGTTAATAATAATAATAAATATTAATTATTTATTAAAATAAATATAAAGTTACAAACATAAATAGCACTCCTTACAGAATTTTTCAGAAGCGATTGAGAAACACTCATATTCAGTATCCTATATTAGAGATCCTTTACTATGTTTTACATGTGCCTATACAGAACACCAGCTCCCATTGCTCTTCTGAAAAGGATGACATAGTTTTCTTCTTGCCCACAGATGATGAAGAGATCTCTCTGAGTGCTGAGCCTGAGTCAACAGAAGTGCAAGACAGTGTCATGAATAGTGTGGTGGAAAACAGTAATGGAGAGCCTTCTGGTGATGCTGCAGAATTCTGTAAGGACTTAAAGCCAGAGTCACCAAGTGAAGAGAATGGAGTAAACAGCTCAGAAAACCAAAACCAGGAGCATGCTGGGCCAGTTGAGGAAGCTGCAGGTACTACGGAGACCAGAGATGGTAGCAAGTTCTCTGAAGGACCCGAAGAGCCTGGGGAGTTTCAGGACCCAGAACAACATGATACCCAGCCCACTCTGAGTGCAGAAGAAGTGGCAGAGGGACTTCCCCTGGATGAGGATTGGCCACCCTCACTGTTGCCAGAAGAGAGTACAGCTCTAGGCAGCAAGGTAGAAGAGGAAACAGTGCCAGAAAATGGAGCCAGAGAGGAAGAGATGCAGGAGAAGGGGAAAGATGAGGAGGAGGAGGAAGAGAATGTTTCTACCCTGGAGCAAGGAGAGCCTGGAGGACTGGAGCTGAGGGTCCCTGTGAGAAAAAAAAGCAGACCATGTTCCCTACCTGTATCCGAGCTTGAGACAGTGATTGCATCTGCCTGTGGAGACGCTGAGACCCCAAGAACCCATTACATCCGCATCCACACCCTGCTGCACAGCATGCCCTCGGCCCAGAGAGGAAGCACCACAGAGGAGGAAGATGGCTTGGAGGAAGAATCCACCCTCAAAGAGTCCTCTGAAAAGGATGGGCTCAGCGAGGTGGACACAATAGCTGCTGACCCACAGTCCATGGAAGATGGCGAGAACGATGGGGCCACTCTATGCATGGCACCCTCTGACTGCTCTGGGGGACATTTCTCCAGTTTATCCAAAGGCATTGGTGCTGGCCAAGATGGTGAGGCTCACCCCAGCACTGGGAGTGAGAGTGACTCCAGCCCCCAGCAGGGAGCAGACCACAGTTGCGAGGGCTGTGATGCCTCATGCTGCAGCCCCTCATGCTATAGCACATCTTGCTACAGCAGCTCTTGTTACAGCAGCTCCTGTTACAGCAGCTCATGCTACAATGGCAACAATCGGTTTGCCAGCCACACACGCTTCTCCTCTGTGGACAGCGCCAAGATCTCTGAGAGCACAGTCTTTTCTTCACAAGAGGATGAGGAGGAGGAAAACAGTGCATTCGAGTCGGTACCTGACTCAGTGCAAAGCCCAGAGCTAGATCCCGAGTCCACAAATGGGACTGGGCCTTGGCAGGATGAACTGGCTGCCCCTGGTGGGAATACAGCAAGAACTACTGAAGGTCTGGAGTCCCCCATGGCAGGTCCTAGCAATAGGAGAGAAGGTTAGACTGCAAACCAGACCGTGATAATAGGAGCACCACAATTATAGGACACAAGTCTCCCCATATGGTTGGTGGAGGGACCAGTCCCAAAAGGGATGCCCTGGACAGTGTATGTAGGCATTCAAGCATTGGCTGAGTGTGTGGATTTCTGGCACATGTCTCAAATTCACACCAAGAAATAATATCCAGTAGGATGTAAGCAGCTACCTACTTATATGTGTGCTTTTGACTAGTGACCAGAAATAGCTGATATAAGTTAGCTTTCTGGTCTTAACAGCAACCCCACAGTTAAACAAGTAGTATCAAATAATATAAACATCAAATGGTCATGAGCACTAGGTAGCAAATATTTTGACTTCCTAAGACACATTAAAGATCAGTGATAGGTATGGACATTAGTTGAAGAACATGGGTTCTTCATCCCCCTGCGCACTCTCAGAGTTCTGGGGGCCACTCTTCCAGTTTTCGCAGAAGCATTGGCATTAGTGACCATGGCAAGGCACTCTCTAAATGGAAAACTACGTATCTTTTTCTTCTTATTATTTTTTTCTACCAGCACGGGTCCTTTTATAACAGTTGGTTCTGTTCATTTGGGCTATTTTTGCTAATGGGAAGGATGAACACCATAATCAACCAAAGTCACTCAAGTTTGAACTTGGGCCCTGGCATCCCTAACAAGCAAGGCTCCACTAACTAATCACACCACAAGTCACAAAAAGCAGGAACAGGAGGTTGTCGAATTACAGGAAAGAACTAAAAGATTCAGTGGTACACATTGAGTTCATGTTTAGAGGATTGACATAAAGCCTGAGTAGTTCAGGCTGAAGTTGGTTCTGCCCACCATCATTGTCCAGGTCTCCCACCTACCAACATCATCCCCCTCATCATCATGCCTGCTGGCTTTCCATGGAGGATTGTCTGACTAGTTGGGAGAACATGAGATTCCTGGGAAAATTCAAATTTCTTCAGTCCGTTGTTTCAATAGTCTATTGGTCAGATTGAGAGACACAAGCATCTCTCTGGAATATCTTCATTTCTGCGAGTCTAGTCACAATATAAATGCATAAATTCTCTTCTCATATTTCAAATAAGATTCTAATCCAAAGGCAGCCATCTTCAGTTTTAAAATCAATTACTCATTCCACATAAATCCTAACTGACACCTATTAAACTAGTATTTCTTGTCAACGTTTTGTTTCTTTTCTTTCTATAAAACTTTTACTTAAATCTCAGTTTAAAACAGTTATCAAAAACAAACTTACAGACAAATGAAAGGAGCAGAGTCATTGTGGTCATGAGTTAAGCCCTGTAGCTAAGTCCACCATGCCACTTCCTCACAAAAGACCTAACTGTGCTACATCTCTGCTTCTTGTGAGCCAAGTGGGTATAATTGTAGCATTAACCTCAAGGAATAAATGGAAGAGTTAAATGAGTTGAAGCAGGGATGCACTCTGCCTTTCTCCTAATGAGATGAGCAAGACAGCTAACTGTTTAAGTTCCATGAAAGAAACCACCCGTTGAATCTAGCCTCACCAAGGAAATTTTCACACAATTAAACGCTAATAACTTTACGTCAAATAGTATCCTGGTAGTTTATATTGACACAAATATATAGCTTTCAATTAAAAGGGAATAAGAATTGGTTTATTCTGGAGCCAATATGACCTAGGAACTTAGGAACACAGTTTTAGGTTACCTTAAATTCTAGGTCCCAAAGCATTGTCATGAAGTTATGAATAAAAATAGTCATAAATAATGATGCTTTTAAAAAAATAGTTGGTGGACACAGTGAGTAGGTGGCTACAACCCAGTGGAGAAACCTCAGCTACAGGCCTTAGATTCCATGTGATAATGTTCCTAGCCCCTTAGTTGGTGAAAAACTAGAGTGTTGTCAAGTTTAATCATTCTAAAATTGTTTTGTTCTTTCATCTGTCTGGACGTTGGGCCAGCTTTATCTACTAGTGGCAGGATGTTAAGTCTAACACAGAGGAGGGGTAAAGAATTGCTGTTTAATAGGTGAATAATAAATACCCCAGCATGAATTGTAATTCGTCTTTGGACCTGCAACATCCCCATCCTTCCCGCATCACTGAAATTCTAACCAGTCAATAGTGTTTGCAGACAACACACTTTACGGAAATTCTCTTTCATGCTTGTCTTTCCTACAATTTGGCAATGTCAGTTATAATCAAAATGAATTTAAAGACTCTCTCTTATTTTTAATTGAGAAATATTATCCCTTCTTGAATATTCTGAACACTTACTTAATTTGATGCAAAGGTGATGATTTGGAACTTGGCCCTAATACAAAACAGTACTGCCCTCATGTTTTATCCACTCAGCTGCCACCGAGCATCTGTCACATCCTCAAAGTTTCTTAGGACTCACAAGTAGGTGGGGTATGCTTCCACCAACCAACAGTATTAAATTTCTTTAGACTTGGAGGACTAATTAACATGTTGGTTGAGTTAGATTACGTAAGGTTTAACTAAATGAGGTAAGGTTGTTTTTTATTTTAAGAAACAAACTAGAAAGTACAGCAGCTGATGATCTAATAGCTATGCCATTGTTTCCTTTTTGAATTTTTTAACCCTAAACACTTATGAAAATAAATGGGAGTGCTATAGCCACTTACCCACAAAACCTGTATTTGAAACAGCCACTTGTCGACAATGAGTTTATGCTTACATGAGGAGTAGCTTCCTTTATTTCTACTGGGACCTTCAAAGAACAAAGTGTTTTAGTAATGGTGGGACTGTCCAGGAAAAAATGTATTTTTAATATTCTCTTCTGAGCACATCTTTATTTTTAGTTGCTAGTCATCTCTTGGAATTAAACTACTAAGCTAAGCCCACCTAATATTTTCTACTAATTTTATTTTCTTCTGTGTCTCTAGAACTATAGTGGGAAAAAATCATTTCCAGGCATGGATGTTCTGGGAAATGTTCACTATTTGAGATCCTTCTAAGATCCTGACCATTACTTTTTACTTTCTCTCCATTTTGACCCAAAGGTTAATAGAATACATGGCAATAGTCCTGGAAGGAAAAGGAAATGATGTCTTTTGTCCTCTGGTTAGTAGGCTATGACCATGGTCTGAGGCAGGAGGAAAGCAGCACAGAGTTCGATGGGGGCTGTCTGTGTTCTGAGCCCTTCAGGGTCTCCGGAGGTTGAGAGAATTATTTCCTAGAGTTTATGTGATCAATCTACACACCTCAGTAGATTATGAAATAGAATGCTGTTCCAGAATTTTGTTTAGTTAACAGTAAGTCTGTACTAACAGCAGTAGAAGCAATGTACAAAATAATGAGCCATGAAATCTATAGATACATTTAATTCTATAATTTCTCTGTATCTGTCTGGTTTGCTTTTGTCTATCCCACTTCTCTGTTTCAAAGTTTCTTGTATCTTTTATCTACAGCCTTTCTCTATTATCCATTCCTCTTTCCAGAGTACTGTTTGGCTTTTCTGACTCCTCCTCCATATAATCTGGACTAACCATGATTTCCCATGACATGTTTGGCTCCCCATCGTATTGTCTAATGTCCCTTTTTAGGAATTTACATTCTTGGACCACCAGTTCCTTGATCCATCTTGGAAACACACTATCTGAGAGTTTCAGTCCCCTCTAACTCTGAAAAAAGTCTTTTGATAGTCTTCTGTTGTTTTAATTATGAAACCCTCATAGCCATATGATCAGGTGTATTTTCCATAATCCAACAGAGCATTTGTGAGACCTTATAAATACTTCACCCCCTTCGAACAAGCCTGTCTCCTTCACAGGAATAAAATAAGGCTTGTTAAGTTTCTCCCTAGTGTTCCTTCCCGATGTCACCTTCTAGCCAAGACAATTCAAGTAGCTATAGAATCAGACTCTGATCACACGTATTGATTAGTATATATGGCATAGACCAAGAATCAAAACATATTTGGATTTTTCCTTTTCCTCCTCTTTTTCCTATCTATTTCCTCTTTTTCTTATTTCTCCTCCTCTTCTTTTCTCCTGCTTTTCTTCTTCCTTCTCTTCCTTTTCCTTAATAATTTGTGTCATAAATGACATGGTTATAGTAAACTGACACAAAAACTAGATTTCCCATTATTTGTTGTTCCTTATGGTGATCTTTGCTTTACAGTCATGTTTTTTTATAACATTGCCATAGCAATGCATATGAATGTCTTGACTATCTTGTCCATAGGTGAATGTCCTATACTCCATAATTCCCAGCCAATAAGCCAGCTTCCTTCCTTGAGGCCTGAACATCATCACTACCCAACAATCGATGAGCCTCTTCCACCAAGTAAGCTTTAGTTTCAAATCTATGGCTTAATTCTTCCCATCCAGTCTGAACAGGTCAGTGTGAATTCATATGCAAACATCCAAAATTCTTTCCAAGTTCCATAAATTGGCAGTGTTCCTAAATACCAATAAATACCTACTATAAAACTGCTTTTTTTTTTTAACAAGCTGTCTCACTATATGGTATTGAAGTGATAAACAAATGTTAATATACCTAAGTTTCTGAGAGAGAGGCAAAAAATAGATAGCATTTCTTTACAAGAACTATAACTTGCATTAAAGGATTAGAAATTCCAAATGCCTGCTATAGTTCATTGGCGTTTCCAGGAAAACTATCATTTTTAGGTTAGAATTCAGTATCACTTTACCCTAATAACTGTCCTATGTAATTTAAAATTCTTTAGTCACTTGAACTTAGGAAATTCATTTAATCTCTAAAATATTGTTTCATTATTTGTGAGATTAAAAGCTTTAATATCCTCTTCTGCTAAATACTAAGTCTGGACTAATACAGTCCTGCCTGTGTCATTCAGACTTAACCTGTATCACTCTAACTAAAATATTTAGGAAATGGAAATGAAGATAAGTGTTGCAAATTCATTTAACACAATGAGTACTTATGAATTCTGGAACTTCTCTGCTTGACTTCAAGATTTTTTCCCACAAAGATAATCTTTAATTTTGGGTAGATTACTATAAATGTGAATGTGTTCCCAAAATTCACACTTTTCCAAGAATTTTCATTAGACAGTTATAAACAGAGGCATTAAAAATAATTTAATATAAAACCACTTCAAAATAGCTACAAGCAAAACCACTCTAAACAATTTAAAAAGACTCAAAATAGGTTTTAATTTTCTATCTATAGAGCAAAGAAAATATTAGAAATTTGCTAATTAATTCTGACAACAGGATTTTGTTAGGAGATCTCAAATAGGACATGAGTGACTTCATTGCTGATAGTCATTCATCGTCAAGTTTTTGCTGAATACTTTGTAGCTGGTGCTGTTTTAGCTAACCAAAATGAACAATGACTGTTACTGTTAAGAATCATAATGTAAATATTTGAAAGATAGAAGTTTGTTGAGACTCACAGGTTGAAAACTGCCAGAGAGGCTTGCTTTTTATTCTGAATGAAGACACACCACGGCATTTTGAGCAGGGAAGTGGCATTTCTGACATGTGTTTTGAGGATTTTCCCCTTGTTGTTGTACAGGGGGTAAAATGCAGAGGAAAAATAGAAGTCTATGAAATACAGCATAAGGTTATTGCAGTGGCCAAGATGAAAATCATTGGTGATTTGGATCAGGGTGGCATCAGGGAACTTGTTAAGGAATGGTCATATCTGAACATACGTTTTGAAGACAAGTTTGATAACATATTGAGTATGGACATGGGAAGAAAATAAGAATTAATAATGACTCAGTTTCAGCCTGGACTGATTAAAAAATAAACTTTTTGTAGAGGGGGTTTGGGTAGGAATAACCTGAAGCTTGACCATATCATATCATAGTAGAGATAGTATCAGCTAGGGATGGGATGAAGACAATTAGATAAATGTTTGTAAAGTTCAAAAAAATCTACATATAGTATATTGCATTGATTAAAATATTTAAATACACAATCCAACAATAAAGACAATACATGTTTCAGTTCTTGTTAAAACATAATTTGATATTCAATAATTCATTTTATCCAAAACAACTCAACTTGACCAGTACACTACTGTAAGCTGCCACAGTGTAGAATAGATGCTGTTTTCAAGGGTCAAAGTAAACTCCTGGCATCAGAGGGGTTAATCCTTCTTATAATGCTGAGCCCTAAAGATCCATTCAGATGATTTTTCTTTGTTTATAGGATATATGAAAATAAATTCTTTACAAAGCAACCCAGACTATTTACTCAAATTCAGCTAGTTATTTAATGAATATAAGAATATAAAATTTATACGAATATAAAATTAACCCTGCATTTCCGATACTTAATCTATTAGTGAAAGAACGTAGGGTCTGGATGAACATGCTTTCCAGGAGTGATGTAGAGATTTGAAACTTGCTAAGAAAGTGTTACCAATGTTCCATTCTCCAGTCCCCCCCAAGGCCTTGGATGATTTGCAAGGCCAATAGAGAAGTCAATGGCCAAATTCTTGCTCTCCCTTAGAGATCTGTGTCCTTAGAACTTCCCCTAGCTCCTAGTTTATAGCAAGTGTAAGTGGACTTTTCACACTTGAATTGAATAACACAGTGTTATTTAAAAGTTAATTCTTACTCTTTGTTGGATGACAGTTCAATAAAAAAGTGTTTAATAATTTCTTTAATTGTTTAATAATTTTAATGAGGGTAAACATCAACAGAAATTTCAAACATTTAGAATATGATTAATTATGATGCTATGAAATTACAAGTATATACAGTAAGATCATCACTAAATTGGTTATTTTCTAATAGTTGATATCTGAATTATCTAATAACCTGCTTTAGGGAAATCTTAGAATATACTTCTGTAATTCAACTGCATTTTTCCTTCCATCTCTCATAAACATTAAATTTTAGATTTCTGGTATTTGGACTTTCATTGGTCATTGACAGCTTTCTAGATTAGACATATGGCATTATGTTTTCAAACAGATATGTCATATATATACTAAACCATAAGGATGCCAAATTTATCTTCCATTTAAAACTTGAGAGTCACTATATCATTACCTAACACATGAGTTTTCAAGATAACATCTGAACCAGTCCCAAAACTGTCTTCTCTCACTTAAACCAAATGGTTTTCCTCCTTTTGAAATTATGTTCAGTATATCTTTAGCATTTTCAGCACGAGACCATATGGGTGTTATTTCTACCACATTTTTATATGTGGACCACAGAAATTTTGCACATTACTGTGTATCATTGCTCTTATATACTTAGTTCAGGTACACATAAATCACATCTAACTCTCAGTGTCAAGGGGTTTACTCATGAATTTCAACTCACTTCAACTCACATGCACATCCCCTAACCATCTATACCTCTGCCTTGAGTCCCTCTACTCTATGTGATGGTTACTTAGCAGCAATGTTATATATCTATCATACATATATATGTGCATATATATGTAAAAACAACTAATGATAAAAGAGGCTATAAATTTGAAAAAGACCAAGATGAGGTATATGGGAGAGTTTGGGAGGAGGAAAGGAATGAGGGAAATATGTAATTATAATCTCAAAAATAAAAAGGATAATTTAAAAGATTTTATCTTTTAATCATTTACACATTACAATTTCATCACTTCCTCCCTTTCACTCTTCCCTCCAGCTTGACGTTTGTTGTATTGTTCAATTATTGTGACTCTATATTTGGTCACATGGATATTTTGATGGCTGTAGTTATCAATTCTTCCATCCACTCTCTAAAAAGGAAATGCTTGAGCTTGCTCAGTTTTGAAAGAGATGGGGCTGTAGAGATGGTTCGATGGTTTAAGAGCACTGTCTGCTCCTCCAAAAGACCTGGGTTCAGTTCCCAGCACCCACATGGCAGCTCACAACTGTCTTCAACTCCAGTTCCAAGGAATCTGACACCCACACACCAATACACATAAAAGAAAATTAAATAAATCATTAGAAAGAAACTTTCCAAAATTCCAGGTACAACATTTCAGAACTAAGTTAAAAGTGATTTAAACACAATATCTATTGTGACTGTCCCTAGCCACCTTTTATTAGCATGAAGGAAGGACTGATTCTCTGACATCACAACACTAATGTTTACTGCAGGGCTTGCCAATCTTCTGCACCTGTTTTTTGAATAATCAGCAATATTTTTAAAGCAGTAAGCAAGCATAAATTCAAGCATACATCCTAGTCAAGAAACCACAATTACCATGGCAAAGTAGAGAGTCTGAATATATTAGCTCTTTTCTGGAATGCTAATTCCCACTCCTGTTCAGCACTCATGGCAAGTGCTAGAAAGCAAGGGCAAGAGGGATGGGAGGGTCTTCATAATGAGTCACTGGTGAGTTCTGTCTGTTTTCGGAAGACCTGGAAGTAGAATATGTACACATGGGTCAGTAGTCCGTTCTTGACTTTTCTTGTCCTATTATCAAACATTAGACTGGGAAGCTCGAATTGACAGCCATGGACGGGTCTTTTATGTGGACCATGTAAATCGCACAACCACCTGGCAGCGACCATCAATGGCCCCTACCCCAGATGGAATGATCAGATCTGGGTCTGTCCACCAGATGGAGCAGCTTAACAGAAGGTTGGTGATTGGTTTGGAATGAGATCCTATAAGCCTGATAAGGATGGAAAAACATTCCTCTTCTGCTTTCCTGTTCACTATAAGGAGACTGAACAAAATTACTTATGTTAAGGAAGCTGTTCCCAGTATTTGGAAGGCTGAGTTTGGAAGTTAGTAACAGAGAGCACATTAAGCTTGAATGACATTTAAAGATAAACTCTTACTGGTACAAGCCAGAAATCAGAAATTCTTTAATTTTGACCCCATCTCGCATAGCATTTACCAAGGATGTGAGGATCCCCATGAGAGCATATTTTGGAAGACTAGCTCATGTCCATCATGAGATGTTTCCAAAGATACAGAACTCAAAATAGTTAATATTCTAAGGATAGTTTCCATAAAAGTTTTAAAGAAAAATTGCCTCATAGATCACAGTAGACTTAGTTTTTGTCTCATCTCCACTGTATACCCATCATTACAGAGCTCACACTCCTTTCTCAGGCACTATACACCCATATTTTTAGCTTCAAAAGTAGCAAGTACAAGAGGATATCAACAGTAAAGTCCTGATGAAATGAAAACTGGAAGGCTTTTAGAGACTTTCTGAGTCTTTGACATCTGTGATCTGGGCTTCCTTGGGCCTTCTGAGTTCCATCACAAAACTGTCACATGTGCTCTTAGTGCTCTAAGGGGAGAGGACTTTGATTCGACGTCATAAGAGGAGAGCAGGAGAGCATGTGGCTCTGAAAAGATTATTTAGCCATTTGGGAAAATCATGATCTCCAATATATTAGGCAATTGTCCAATAGCAGGGTCTGCAGTCTTTGGCAATGCTCTGCCCCAATTAAAGTCAGAGATCCAGGCAGCTTCTCACTGGTGGTTGTAGTCTCTTGCCTGGCCTGCATTCCTTGTGTTCCAGCAGGATCACAATGGGCCATATTTCACTTTCCCATAACCTCCACATAAGCATGTAATGGTTCGATCACTGAGTGGATTCTACACTTTGTTATAAATGGCCCTCTGAAGAAATGTCCCCATCGGCTGCTACTGGCAAACGCGTCTTCTCACAGGGTCTCAAAAGTGAATGATGGATAATAATATAAGCATATAGCCTTTAGGCCAGTGAATCTCAAACCCTGATATACTGAACTGTAGCCAGACAGCTTCTTAGAAGCACAGATTTCAATTTGCTTCAGTTAATGTAATTTAACAGGTTCTTTTGAGCAATTTGGAGACCCTAGTGGGAAAATTTTGCTCCTTAAGGTCAGGGAAAAAGCTAGGGCCCTGTCTCCTTCAGAGGCCTGCTGCAGAAGAATGAACCTGAACCCTGAACAGGACTACATGCACTTCTCACCAGATTTTGAGTTAAGACTTGGAGACTTGGTTATTTGTGTTCCTTCCTCTACCTCTGCTGCAACACCCCTCTCCATCTGCTTCCTGAACATAAGGCTCATATAAGCCATACTTTGCCATAACTGGCAGGGGCTTATGGGATTTCACTACTTCATTTCTGGATCTAACCAACATCTCCCCTCCCCTATCCACCACCCTCTAGTTTACAATCTGCAGGTCCTAAGAAATAGATTTGTAGAGGTAGGTGTCTTATAGTGGTTTCATTAATTGTTCTGGCAGTCTTATTGGAATTGTGGGCACTTCTGATTCCAAGACAATCTTTTCCAACTGCTTTATTCAAAGCATTACCAAACACAAATTGGTTATGGTCTTTCCATTTTCTACTGCTCAGGTATCAAAACATCCAGAGAACCATTGCAACAGAGAGACCTGAAGAAGATGCTGGCAATCCAAGCTGTGAGCAGATACCAGACGGAGGAGGAGGAGGTGGTGGGAGTGACTCAGAAGCAGAATCTTCCCAATCAAACTTAGGTATTGGAGCAGGGGATCCAGAGCACTAGAGGTGGCATTTAATGTCTGTGACAGAAGTGTGCAAGTCCTTACCCTGTCTCATGAGATAGTCACATGACCCACAGAGACGAGAGCAGCAAAATATGGGAGAACAAGATGGAGGAGTTAGAGGCCTGAAGAAAGGAGATAACAAGTCTTCCCATCAGGAATCTTAGAAGACATAGACTTCTGTGTGGTTAAGTAATGTTTATCTGTTGGTATCCTAAGGATTTGTCACTTATTTTTTTATTAGCTATTTTCTTTATTTACATTTCAAATGATATCTCCTCTCCTGGTTTCCCCTCTGAGGAAAAAAAAAAAACCTGTTCCCTCCCCGCTACCCTTGCTCACCAACCCACCTACTCCCTCTTCCTGGTCCTGGCATTCCCCTACACTGGGGCATAGAAACTTCACAGGGCCAAGGGCCTCTCCTGCCTTTGATAACTGACTAGGACATCCTCTGCTATTCATATGCTGCTGGAGCCATGAGTCCCACCATGTGTACTCTTTGGTTGGTGGTTTAGTCCCTAGGAGTTCTGAGGGTACTAGTTAATTCATATTGTTGTTCATACTAAGGAGCTGCAAACCCTTCATCTCCTTGGGTCCTTTCTCTAGCTCCTTCATTGGGGACTCTGTAATCAGTCCAATGGATGGCTGTGAGCCTCTACTTCTGTATTAGTCAGGCACTGGCAGAGCCTCTCAGGAGACAGCTATATCAGGCTCCTGTCAGCCAGCACTTGCTGGCATCTACAATAGTGTCTAGGTTGGGAGATTAAATATGGGAAGGATTCCCAGGTGGGTCAGTCGCTGGATTGTCCTTCCTTCAGTCTCTGCTCCATAGTTAGTCTCTGCAACTCCTTCCATGGGTATTTTGTGCCCTCTTTTAAGAAGGAATGAAATGTCCACACTTTGATCTTCCTTCCTCTTGAGTTTCTTATGGTTTGTGGATTGTACTTTGTGTATTCCGACCTTCTGGGCTAATATCCATTTATCAGAGAGTACATGCCATGAGTGTTCTTTTGTAATTGGGTTACCTCACTCAAGATGATATTCTCCAGAACCATCCATTTCCCTAAGAATTTCATAAATTCATTGTTTTTAATATCTGAGTAGTACTCCATTGTGTAAATGTACCATATTTTCTATAGGATTTGTCACTTATAAATAAAACAAGGCAAATGTTCACAATCCATTTCAAGTGAGTCTTGGGCATTCTGGATAAAATTCCATTTAACCAAAGAGGAACCCAGACACAAAGAGGTTTCTGGTGAGTTTCTTGTTCACAAAGCCCAAGAGCATATTATTTTTACCATGTGTCAAGCCTTATGTTCCTGATATTTTAATTCTTTAAATCTAACCAAATTAAGATACCAGATGATGTTTAAAAAGCATGAGCTTGGCTTCTACTTTTTGTATCCATAACAGCATATTCAAGTACCACAGGGAAATCCCAGTAACCCATTTCTATTTGAATTGGGTTGGTGACACATTCACCAAAAAAGGCCCAGTTTCAGTCTATGCAAGCAGATATTTTAATTCTTATTCTATCAGGCTTCAGCGATTGTGGCAACATAGATATAGGACATCCTTATTTGATTTATTTTATAGATTTACACAATGAATTTTAATCATTTAAAATTTCTGCCAATTCTTTCTGTGTGTCTCTCTGTGTCTCCCTCTATCTGTCTCTGTCCCTGTCTCTCTCTGTCTCTCTGTCTCTGTCTCTCTCTGTCTCTCTGTCTCTCTCTGTCTCTCTCTGTCTCTCTCTCTCTCTCTCTCTCTCTCTCTCTCTCTCTCTCTCTCTCTCTCTCTCTCTCTCTCTCTCTCTCTCTCTCTCTCTCTCTCTCTCTCTCTCTCTCTTTCTCACCAGAAAGAACTCTTCCCTATAGTAGGTCCCCATTCTATTTTCATATAATCTGTATGCATGTGGTCCACTGAGTTTCTTATCTAATGATAGGTGGGAGGATGTTTCCTAGAGCAAGAACAAGTTATCAATGGATACATAAGTAAAGAAAATGATGTGAAACCCCCTTCCCCAGTGAGATCCTCCCCGCCCATGATGACCTGTGAGTGGGCCCAATCTTTAGTAATTCTTGTGTAGACTTAATTTACTGTAGCTACAGTAAATTTAAATATATAATGGCCATGCCATAACTTGAAGATATCTTTCAGCTGGCCATCCCACTACCTACTGGCTCTTTTTCAATTGTGTCCATTCTGCTTTTTCTATCAGATGTGCTAACAATCCTGGTTTTGTTGTTGTTACTAATTTCTTTGTTCAGTCTTCTGAAAGACACATGATACAGCAATTAAGTAATTAGAGGATGAGAAAATATACATAGGATTATTTCTGGATTTAGTATTGAATCACATGTAATTTACTACATAATAAAAGCCTTGGTTTTAGTAGATCAAACTCATGACTGCATTTATCCTTCAGATATGCAAGTGAACAATGTAAGCTGACTAAGCTAGCAGTTTGCTTAGGATGTTGCTGGACTCCTAGTCACATTTAGTCACCTGTATCACCTTTAGTTACCTGTGGATCAGCTGTGTGGTGGCTGCTCTGAGACGGCCTTGGTTTGGAAGCTCTTCCTTCTGGCTTTTTCCCTTAGTGGACACAGGGACAGAAAAGAGACAGAGACACAAGTGCTAGGACCCCTATCTTAGAATTCACATATTGCTTCTACCTTGTGGTACCAGATGAAACAAAGCATAAGTCACGGTCCAATTCAACCAGAGAGGAGCTTGAAAGTCCCACAGCAGAGAAGTGTTTATAGAAGGGGAAAGCTTCTGTAAACTGTCTCAATTACAGGTAACATTTGTAATAAAATAAGAAGGAAAGCCAAAGGGAAGAGACTTGAGAGGACTTGAATGCAGTTGAAATTATACAAGAACATTATTGAAAAATAATGATTCTGACTTTTAAATTTTTTCTTTCTTATTTTCTTTTTTTTACAATCTAGATTTTATTCACTTCCCAGTCCACCCTCCCATACCTCCTCCTCTCCCCCCTGTCTCCACAAGGATGTCCCCACCCCACCCCCACTCCACCAGAACTCTGAGCTCCCTGGCACCTCCAGTTTCTTGAGGGTTAGGTGCTTCTTCTCTGACTAAACACAGACCCACCAATCCCCTGCTGTATATGTGTTGGAAGCCTCATATAAGCTGGTGTATGCTGCCTGAGAGAACTCAGGGGTCCAGGTTAATTGAAACTGCTAGCCTCCCTACTCCTCAGCTTCTTCTAGTTTTCCTAATTCAGCCACAGGAGTCAGTAACTTCTGTTCATTGGTTGGTTGCAGATATCTGCATCTGACTCTTTAAGCTGCTTGTTGGGTCTTTTGGAAGACAGTCATGATGGGTCCCTTTTTGTGAGCACTCCATAGCCTCAGTGTCAGGTCTTGGGGCCTCCTCTTGAGCTGGAACCCAATTTTGGCCTGTCACTGGACCTTCTTTTCCTCGGGTTCCTCTCCATTTCCGTCCTGCAGTTCTTTCAGACAGGCACAATTGTGGGTCAGACTTTTGACTGTGGGATAGCAACCTCATTCCTCACTTGATGCCCTGTCTTTCTTCTGGAGGTGGGCTTTACAAGTTCCCTGTAGGGCATTCCATCTAGGGTCCATTACATTTGAGTCCTGAGAGTCTCTCACCTCCCAGGTCTTTTGCACATTCTGGAGGATCCCCCTGACCTCCTACCTCCTGAGGTTGCCTGTTTCCATTCTTTCTGCTGGCTCTCAAGGCTTCAGTCCTTTTCCCCCACCCAATACCACATCATATTCCCCTCTAACCCCGCCTGTCCCCTTTCCCTCCCAAGTCCCTCCCTCCCTCTCCCCTTGTTGTTGCTGTCTTCTCCCTCGCAAGTGGGACTGAGGCTTCCTCACTTGGCCACTTCAGCTTGCTGAACTTTTTGATTTCTGTGGACAGTATCTTGGGTATTCTGTAATTTTTGTTTTTAGCTAATATCCATTTCTTAGTGAGTACATAGCATGCATGTCCTTTTGGGTCTGAGTTACCCCATTCAGAATGTCATTTCTAGTTCCATCCATTTTCCTGCAAAACTCAGGATGTCCTTATTCTTTTTTTTTTTTTT
>NW_022196913.1:18689262-18691188 GCF_008632895.1 Mastomys coucha | reverse complement strand
TTCCATGGGTATTTGGTTCCCCCTTTTAAGAAGGAATGAAATGTCCACCTTATTCTTAATAGCTGAGTAGTATTCCGTTGCGTAAATTGAACCACATTTTTCTTATCCACTGTTTTGTCGTGGGACATCTGGGTTGTTTTCAGCTTCTGGCTACCATAATTAAACCTGCTATGAACATAGTGGAACACATAGCGGGGGCATCTTTGAGGTATATTTCCAAGAGTGGTATTTCTGTGTCTTCAAGTAGATCTATTTCCAATTTTCTGAGGAATGTCCAGATTGATTTCCAGAGTGATTGTACCAGTTTGCAATCCCACCAAAAATGGAGGAGTGGTCCTCTTTCTTCATATCCTCCATTGCTGGAGAGAACCGCAAGCACATAAAGCCACTTACAAACACAAATATAACAGGAACCAAGAGTAATCTGTTTTAATATCTCTCAATATTAATGGACTCAAATCACCTATAAAAAGACATAAGCTAAGAGACAGAAACACACTTCAATAACAAAGACAAACACTATCTCAGAGTAAAAGGATGAAAAAAGGTCTTCAAAGCAAGTGGTCCCAAGAAACAAGCTGGAATTGCCATCCTAATATCCAATAAAATAGATTTCAACCAAAAGTTATCAAGCGTGATGAGGAAGAACACTTCATATTCATCAAAGGGAAAATCTACCAAAGAACGCCTCAATTCTGAACATCTATACCCCAAATCCAAGGGCACCCACATTTATAAAAGAAACTTTACTAAGACGTAAAACACACATTGAAACCCATACAATAATAGAGAGGGATTAACACCCCACTCTCACCAATGGACCAGTCATTGAAACAGAAACTAAACGGAGACATAGTGGAACTAAAAGAGGTTATGAACCAAATGGACTTAACAGATATCTACAGAACATTTCACCCTAAAACAAAAGAACACACCTTCTTCTCAGCACCTCATGGTACCTTCTCCAAAATCAACCGTATAATTGGTCAAAACACAACTCTCAACAGACACAGAAGATTGAAGTAATCCTATGTATCCTATCAGATCACCATGGCCTAAGGCTGGTCTTCAATACAGCAAAAACAACAGAAAGCCCACATATATGTGGAAACTGAACAACTCGCTACTCAATGATAGCTTTGTCAGGGAAGAAATAAGAAAGATTTTAAAGACTTCCTGGAATTTAATGAAAATGAAGGCACAACATACCCAAGCTTTTGGGACACAATGAAAGCAGTGCTAAAAGGAAAATTCATAGCACTAAGTGCCCTGATAATGAAACTGGAGAGATATTACACTAGCAACTTAACAGCACACCTGAGAGCTCTAGAATAAAAAGAAGCAAATACACCTGAGAGGAGTAGATGGAAGGAAATAGTCAAACTCAGGGCCAAAATCAACAAATAGAAACAAAGAGAACAATACAAAAAAATCAACAAAACCAAAAACTTGTTCTATAAGAGAATCAACAAGATAGATAAACAGCTAGACAAACTAACTAAAGGGCCCAGAGGCAGTATCAAAATTACAAAATCAGAAACAAAAAGGGAGACATAACAACAGAAACGGAGGAAATTCAAAAAATCATCAGATCCTACTATAAAAGCCTATACTCAACAAAACTGGAAAATCTAAATGAAATGGATGGTTTTCTAGACAGATACCACACACCAAAGTTAAATCAAGAGCACATAAACTACAGGCTCATATCCCATAAGGAAGTAGCAGCAGTCATTACAAGTCTCCCAACCAAAAAAGCTCAGGGCCAGATGGATTTAGTGCAGAATTCTACCAGACCTTCAAAGAAGACCTGATACCAATATTTCTCAAAGGATTCCATAAAATAGAAACAGAAGGAACTTAGTTCATATTGTTGTTCATCCTAAGGGGCTGCAAACCCCTCAGCTCCATTGGTCCTTTCTCCAA
>NW_022196913.1:18666861-18688822 GCF_008632895.1 Mastomys coucha | reverse complement strand
ATGCCAGGGCCAGAAAGTGGGAGAGGGCAGGGTGGCAGGCATGGGGAAGTAGGAGGCAACAGGGGTTTATTTTGGTTGTTTTTGGTTGTTTCTTTGTTTTTTTGGAGGGGAAACTGGGAATGGAGAAATTTACATGTAAATAAAGAAAAGAAAAAAAATAAAATAAAATAAAATATAAAATAAAAAGACTTTGAGCTTTTAAAAAAAAAAAAAGAAACAGAAGGAACACTACCTAATTCATTCTGTGAAGCTACAAGTACTCTGATACTTAACCACACAAGGACAAAAACAAAAAGAGAACTTCAGACCAATCTCCCTTGTGAATATCGATGCAAAAATACTCAATAAAATTCTTGCAAACTGAATCCAAGAACACATCAAAACCGTCATTCACCACAATCAACTGGGTTTCATCCCAAGGACGCAAGGTTGGTTCAATATACAAAAATCCATTAATGTAATAATACACTATATAAAAAAACTCAAAGAAAAAAATCACACGATCATCTCCTTAGATGCAGAAAAAGCATTTGACAAAATACAACAGCCCTTCATGTTTAAAATATTGGAGAGATCAGGAATTCAAGGCCATACCTAAACATAGTAAAAGCAATTGCCAATTTACTGCAAACCAACAGCCAATATCAAATTAAATGGAGAGATACTTGAAGCAATCCCGCTGAAATCAGGGACAACACAAGGATCCCCACTCTCCCCATATCAATTCAATATAGTACTCGAAGTGTCAGGTAGAACAATAAGACAAGAAAAAGAGATTAAGAGGATACAAATTGGCAAAGAAAAAATAAAGGTATCACTATTTGCAGATGATATGATAGCATACATAAGCGACCCCAAAAATTCTACCAGAGAACTTCTCCAGCTGATAAACAACTAACTTAAATAAATCAGTAGCATTCCTTTATACAAATGATAAACAGGCTGAGAAAGAAAATAGGGAAACAATTCCCTTCACAATAGCCACAAATAATGTAAAATATCTTGAGGTAGCTCTAAGCAAACAAGTGAAAGATTCCTGACTTTTAAAAACTCAAATTTTGAAATACTCAAAAATATATCCAGATTATTTAGTATGCCAACATGGGGCCACAAAAGGAAAATTCTGAGGTTCATGCATAAAATTATTTAAGATATTTAAATAAAAAATTATAAATCAAGTATGATACCACATGATTTTACTTCCAGGACTTAGGGAACAGAGACTAGAAGATCATGAGTTTAAATTTAGATCTCACTATATTGTGATACTGCTTTTTTTGAAAAAAGGTCATTACCTCTAGGCTATAAGATGTAAATGGAAGGTACATACATTTTATTTTATGCTCACAAAATCAAGGGGCAACCTCAAGTGTTGTCACCTTCCACCTCATTTGAGACAGGATCTTTATTGGGTTTTTGTGTACAACAGTCTAGTTGGACTGAGAGCTTCCAGGGAATTCTCTTGTCTCTGCCTCCCATCTCTCCATAGGAAGCTTGGATTATAGGTGCGCTCCTGCTCGGAGCTTTACAGGGTTCTGGCAATTCAGACTTGTATGGCAAGTCTATGTATGGCTATAAAATATCTCATTCTGTATATGCATATGTTCATAAATTTGGAAAAAATATGAAGCACTTTTGGTATCAAGCACTTTAGACAAGAAACACTTGAAATTCTTGACATGGTCTTGTCACTATGAAAAAGCAAGTGTCTGCCATGTGAGTGGGAGTCTGTGCTCTGCTATGGGAAGACACGTGCTCCATACGGGAGGACTTTTCTCACAACATATTCCATTACTTTGCTTCATGTTTCTAGATCTGAGGAGAGAAGGGTCACTTTCTCCTGTCAACTCACAGAAGGTCACCTTGCTGCTGCAGTCTCCAGCGGTCAAGTTCATCACCAATCCTGAGTTCTTCACTGTGTTGCATGCCAATTATGTGAGTGCTCCCAAAATAAAGGCAGGGTGGACTGGCTCCCTGAAAACCCAAGAAGAGTTTTATGTAGTCATTTAATAAGATAAAGGGGCTACAATTTTACTCAGTGAGCTAGGGGAAAGAAGGAATACTTTATTTATTTTATCTTTTAAGATTATAATTATATCATTTCCTCATCCCCTTTCTCTTTCCTCCAAATTTTCCCTTTACTTTTTCAAATGTATGCCCCATTTTTTTTCATTAATGGGTGTGTGTGTGTGAGCAACTCAGACTATACTTTTCCATGTGAATCTCCCAATAAAGAAGGAAGGACTAAGAAACTTTATTTCCTTCTATTGTAGAAATTATTTAATCCTGGCCTGGGATTTCTACTTGGCCTTGATTATTCAATCCCCAGATAAAAGACACATGCAACCTCTATATTTACAATAAGCCTTAATCAGCACTAGAGCTGGGCAGATATCTACCCCTATGCTATTAGAATCTCTTTTCCATCAATAACCCCAAATTATTACTTACTATGTTTCATCTGAGATGCTCTTAACTCCCTCTGGGCCATGTTTTTATGGCTTACCTAATCCATGGTGGCTTCTCCTTCCTCCTCTACCTTCGTTTTCTCCTCATGGTTCTCCTCCAACCCTAAGCCTAGAAATCCTAAACCCCACTTCTGTCTCTTCTGCCCAGCTATTGGCTATCTGCATCTTTATCTGCCTATCAAAAATAACTTGGGGGCAAGATCACATAGCATCCCTTGGGTCTACCTGCAGACTCCAGGTCTTGGAGGCCTGCACTTAGCATTACAATATAGAGCAAGACCAAACCTCAACAGCCTTCCCAAGGCTTTCTTCAGGATCATGTTAGTGAAAATTCCTTGGAAACAAATACATGCTGGTTTTATTGGTCTTACCTTTTTAAAAAACAAGAGTATAAAGTGTACAAATACTATCCACTCATGACTATTTTATAAACTCATCTTTATTTAAAAATATCTTAGACACTTTCTTTTAAATAATAACTAGGTTAGCTTTTGATATAGTTTTAAAATATTTTAATATTATTTGTGATTTGGCTTCACATATATGCTTTTTTCCTTGAAATTTCAGGGACATTTTCCCAAAATGTACATTATAGTATTCACTAATTCTTCTATTTCACAAACTTCTTTGTAATTTGGGCCAGAGATGAGAATCACAAAAACAGATTCAGGAGACACCTAAGTGTCAACAGGTATCTGTTTTGGGGAAACACATATGTAAGACTGTCAATCTAATGTGACAGGACAGAATCCAAATTGAGAGAGAGCAAATTGAGAGATACTACCTGGGTGACATGATACATGAGGCAAAGGCTGAATTGAGTCTTGGAAGTTTAAAGAGAATGGGAAGAAGCCCAAACAAGTGGGGCAGTGTATTAGGAAGAATGTAGCAGCCAGGACTACAAAGTGGCTTCACTATGGATGCAGACATGGATGAAATAATGAAGAATCAGCACCCTGGCAAACACTAAGGTACTACTCTATTCAGATGACAACATAAGCCCATGGTACTCTGGGAGAGCAGCTCTGAATTCTAGGTAGTCTGGTGAAGAATTTCTCTGGCAGAGTCTCAGAGAACTGCTGAGAGTCCAAGATTAAAGGCTGATTGAACCAATCAAGCAAAAAAAAAATTATTAAAGTCCCAAGTTCAATGAGGTACTGAAAGAGTAGGGAGAAATGGCTTAGCGCCAAGAGAATGCTGAGAAAACAGTTAATGCTGCTTGGACCTCCTATGGTCAACTGATGAATAATAGACGAAACTCAAGAAATACTAGGTTGTTTCTATTTGGGTACCAACATTAGTGGTGACTGTGAGGCAGGTGCAGTGATTTGATGCAGGGACAGAGGCTGTGGCTGGGAAAGAAGGAAATCAGGGTTTATCCCCAATTCCCGAACAATTGCAGAGCAATCCCCAATGAGGTAGTGGGGAATCATAAAGGATAATAAGTATGCCAGATACTGCACATATACTTTGCTGTATATACTGAGCTTCATGTGGGCCTTGGGAATATGGGAAACACTAGGCTGATGACCTTCTTTAGCTTTCTACAGTGTTCTTTCATCACAGTACTGTGCATAAAGGAGCATGTGAATGCTCACCCAACTCCAACACCAGATGTGTAGCTTCATCAAGCACTTTGGTGCCTATGTAACATAAAATTATAATTTGACTAACTTAGCAAGTCTTAAAGCAGCCTTCTTTTCTTCTCACGCCCTCACCCATAGATGTTATATAAGATTCACTAGTATGATAGGGTTCTGAAGTCTAACTTTAACTATACCTCCTATCATGGGTTAGATAGATAAAAGAATCTAAACCATAGCCCTGCAATCAGAGGAAATGGGAAGGAGAAGAGCAATGTTCAGAGACATACAGTAAAGCCTGAAAGAGCCCAAGTGTAACTGACACTAGAATGAGACCCTGAAGGTCAAGTAGAATCAGCCAGACAAATATGCCTAGAGGAGTTGAGTGCACATTTCCTTGTTGAGCCCGGTTTCTAAAGCCTGACTTTCCAGCTTACACAAATCAATACCAGGTTGGACTCATACCGTGTTAAAGCCCTCAATGTGTTTTCTCTGCCTTTTCTAACACCGTCTCCTCTCCCTTCATTTCCCCCAATCCATCTCAGAGTGCCTACAGGGTTTTTACGAGTAGCACTTGCTTGAAGCATATGATTTTAAAAGTCCGACGAGATGCTCGCAATTTTGAGCGCTACCAGCACAACCGGGACCTGGTGAATTTCATCAACATGTTTGCAGATACTCGGCTGGAACTGCCCCGGGGTTGGGAGATCAAAACTGATCATCAGGGAAAGGTGAGAATAATCAATATGTGGGGCTATCGCCAAACACCAAGATTCCCCAATGCAGAAGATAAGGAAGAAAGTGAGGGGAAACTGTGGGGAAGGGAGCTTACATGTCTCCGAGCTGTAATATTGGCCCCCTGAGAAGAAGGGAAGCAGTGACTTCCACAACAGATTTCTTACTCATTCCACAAAGTGTATACAATGCCTTATGTGATGTTTAGCATTTTTTGCTTCTTCCTTCTAGAAGTCAAATCGTGCCACTGCTGTCTGAGGAACAAAATACTGCTTGGTCCACGACTACCATCCAACTTTACACCTTTAAATTTTCCATTGAGTGATTTCGTTCAATGGCCTGTCTTAGTTACTTTACTATGACCAAGTCAACTTCCAAAAAGAAAGCATTTAATTTGAGACTTATGGTTTCACAGGGTTAAAACCCATGATTATCATGGCAGAAAACATAGCAGCAGGCATAGTGCTGGAGCTGAGAGTTCACATCCTGAGGAAGGATAATTACTGGGAAAGACACAAGTCTCTTGCAACCTTAAATCCTGCCTCCAGTAACACACCTCTTAATACTTCTATATTTGTCATTGTTCTGTTGCTGTGAAAAGACACCATGATGAACGTAACTCTTATAAACGAGAGCATTTAATTGGAAGCTTGCTTAAAGTTTCAGAGACTTAGTCCATGATCATCATGGCAGCAGCAGACATAGAGGTAGGCAGGTATGATGCTAGAGAGGTAGCTGAGAGCTACATCCTAAACTGTAGGCTGGGGAGAGGGTGCAGGGGTGCTGGCGTGAACTTTGAAATCTTGAAGTCCACTCCAGTGACACATTTTCCCAACAAAACCACACCAATTCCAGCTAGGCCATACCTCCTAGTCCTCCTAGTCCTTCCTGTGGTGGTTTCAATAAGAATGGCCCTCCACGGGCTCATATCTGAATGCTTAGGGAGTAGAATTAAGAAGCGTGGTCTTGCTGGAATAGGTGGGGCCTTGTTGAAACAAGCTGAGCAATAAAAGACACAACATGTACTGTTGGAGGAGAAAGGGAATGCCAAGAAGTGAAAACAGACTAAAGAAAAGCCTGATGCTAAATAGAATAAAGGGAGTGGTGAGCTAAAAGCAAGACCCGACCCAGCTAAGCTTCCAACTTGTAAAAAGGAATTAAAGAAAAGCTTAGGGTCTGGCATGGTGGTATACACCTTTATTTCCAGCACTCAGAATGCAGAGACAGGCAGATCTCTATGTTTGATGCCAGCCTAGTCTACAGAGCAAGTTCTAGGCTGGCCAAACTTAGGCAGTGAAGAAAACCATCAAAAACAGAAAGCTGGTAAAAATGTATTTGAATAAGTGGGCCATGTTCCAGCCCAAGCAAGCAGCAGAATGAGGCAGCTTCAGCCATGTGGTTCTGGTTTTGAAGTCAAGGATACATAAAGAAGGTTGTGGAATCTCCCTCTGCAACTAAGGAAAGCCACAGAAGTCAGACCTGTGTCTGGGGTGTCCTTGCGTGGAGCCCCAGAGATGCCCTTGAGTGAAGCTGCGAAAGTAAGGCCTGAATTATCTGGTAGACCTCAAGATGTTGGAAATGCCGGAACCATAGAATACCTAGCTAGGAAAGCTACAGACCAAGTTTTGAACCAGCCCAAGAGAGAGAGAGAGAAATATGTGACAGTCAGCAAAGCTGAAAGCAATTTGACATCAGATATGGAGATGCAGTTTGCCCAGATGTTTTTTGTTTTGTTTTGTTTTGTTTTGTTTGCTTTATTTCAGTCTAGTATTTTTAGAACAGTGGTATATATCCTGTACCTTATATGTTGGAAGTATGTAATCTGTTTTTTATTTTGATTTTATAGGGGATTATAGTTTAGAGATTACTGTGAGTCTCAGAAGAGACTTTGGACTCTGGACTTTTAAATAGATTTGAGACTGGTAGACTATTTGACTTAAAGATGGACTGAATGCATTTTGTACTGATATGGCTACAAGCCTATGGGGTCCAGGGAGTGGGATGCGGTGGTTTTAATAAAAATGGCCCCACAGACTCATAGGGAGTGGCATAATTTAAAAGGACTAGGACATGTGGCCTTGTTGGGAGAAGTGTATTACTGGAGGTGGGCTTTGAGGTTTCAGAAGCACAAGCCAGACCTAGTGGCTCACTCTTTCTCCCTGATCCCTACCAATCCAGTTGTAAAGCTCTTAGCCCCTTCTAAAGCTCCATGTTTGCCTGTATGCTACCATGCTTCCCTCCGTGGTGATAATGAACTAAACCTCTCAACATGTAAGTAAGCTCTAATTAAATGGGTTTTTTTTATAAGAGTTACTATAGTCTTGGGGGGGGGGGAAGTCTCTCCACAGCCATAAAGCATTGACTAAACACTTCAAATAGTACCTTAAATTCGGGATTCTTATTTAAACACACCATGTCTTCCAAACCATTCCATCAACTGAGACCAATTACTCAAATATATGAGTCTATGACAATCATTCTTATAATTAGGTACTGTGTTGTGACCAATTAGCACTTTCCGCACATACTCCTAAGAGCCCTTATATGCCCTACCCCTGAATCAGTAAAGTAGGGCTGACTCACTGAAGCATTCTCTAGAAGTCCTTCTGTCATACTCACGACCATCCAAACCCTGCTCACTACTTCTGCTTCCTCCACCATCATGGGCCAGACTCCCATAGCCCCCTAAGCAGAAGGAAGACCCACAATCTGTGTATATATAGATAAATATTTAGAATGTAGTTAGGGATTGTGCTGCTTCAGTAAAGCGGTGGATGTAGCTTCTCCTCCAAGATCCATGACTTCACTATCCCTGGGTAGTTGGCCAAGTTTCCAGCTTCATGCATGATTTCTTTCTTATTCAGCGTTAACATCCAACAAGGGAGCTATTGGTTACCTCTAAGGACACAAGCCACTATTGTGCAATGACATTCTGGTCTTTCTGATTTATAGATATAACTAGGTAAGAAAGTTGGTTTGCTTCTTTCCTTTGGAAGTTTGCATGGCATCTTCTGGTACCATGGAAAGCTAGTCCTCAGGGAGGAATACTGTCAGGCCAGTTCCAATTCAGAACCCTCTAGGCCTTGTTTTTGAAGTGTGTGGTATCTTCAACAATAGGTCTACCTTGCACCTCTTGCAGGGATGGGGTGAGAATAACCATGGGCAGTAGCAATAACCTGTAATGTTTTAGGAGTCTCTAGGAATACTCTGACCAGCAACACTAAGGAGAACATCTCATGTTTGGTGTTATGTGGTTTTCATTAGATGGCATTTGGCTCTTGGAGGGAGTGTTGTCAGCCCAGATGTGAAATTTCTATTTAAACTACATATGTATATTTATAAATCTACTTATGTGTAGGGGATGGTAAGTATTTCAGACAGTTAATAGTATGATTTCTTATGACTTTTTCAAACATCTTAGCTGTTGTTTTAGCCTCCTCCTTCTTCCTTACCCTTATAAGAACCCACATTTTTTAAATCATGTATATACTGCTATACTCTTTTATATTACTCTATTGTCTGCCTACCCTATCAGTGGTCCTTTTTTTTCTTTACCTTCTTTACTTCTGCAGTTACTTCAGGATATGTATTCACATCTAAACATTTGGAGATAGGGGTCTCTGATGAGACAGAACATGTATCTTTCTGGATCTGTGTGACCTCACTCAGCATGATCTTTTCTAATTCAATCCATTAAACTATAATTTTCATTTTTTTGCAACTGAATAGTATTTCATGTATTTACATACCACATTTTCAATATTCATCCTTCAATTGAAGGACATTTAGATTGTTTCCACTTCCTAGCTATTGTGAATAGAGCAGCAATACACATGGCTGAGCAAATATTTATGGAATCAAATGTGAAATCCTCTGGGTATTAGCCAAGAAGTGGTATATCTGGGTCATATGATAATTTATTTTCAGCTTTTGGGGTATTCCTCACACTTTTTTGTCCTTACAACACCTGCTACCCCACTCCAACATTTGTTGGTTGTTTTGTTAACTCAGAAAGTCATTTACTATATAGGGTTCTGTGTATGCTTTCTTCTCATAGTTTTCAGTGTTTCAGGTTTTACACTGAGATCTGTAGTGCATTTGGAGTTAGTTTTCTTCTCCATGTTGACATGCATCCATTTTTCCAACACTATTTTTGCTATTGTTTCATACTACATTGTTTTTGTTGCTATAGCTCTGTAATATTTTAAGGTATGAAATGGTGATCCCTCAAGCATTGGTTTGTTTGTTTGTTTGTTTTAATTGGGATTGTTTTGGCTATCCTAGGCCTGTTGTGATTCCATATGAATTTTTGGACAGATTTTTTTTTCTATTTTGTGAAGAATAAGATGGAGATTTTGATCAGGATTTCAATGAATGGGCAAGAAGCTTTTGGGAAGACGTGCACTTACTCTATTAATCAGTTATATGTGGTAGGATACAGAATCAATAGATCATAGATCAATAGATTTCCCATACAACAACAAACTTATGGAGAAAGAGATCATGGACATGCCCTCCTTCACAATAAGGCATTCACAATAGCCTCAAAAAAAATATCTTGGAATAAACCTAACTAAGGAGGTGAAGGACCTGCCACGGACCGGGATTTCTCGCGGGGTCCCTGTTCCGCGGGACAAGGGATTCTGGCCAGGTGGGCACGGGATTCGGCTTTGACAAACAGACTACACACGGGTGGTGTAAAATCTGAGTGTATTTTTCAAATATGGAGTCAGGTTTAAATAGTCCATACAGAAAGGTTTGAAAAAGTCAGATGGTACAATGATCAAAATACATCAAAACAAAGTACAGGTTCAGAGCTCTAGTTAGGAACACAATGAGTCAGGCAGCAAAGTAAATACATGTTAATTTGGCAGGAACTAAACAAGGATTACAATCTGAAAGAAAGCTTAGCTCTGACCAGAATCACCTGGCTTCTAAAAAGCAGATAACAGCTCCTCTTCAGCTCGTTGCTATGGTTACAGGCTGGGTGGGCCCAGGTAAGCTTTTCAACTAAGTTGCTTTTCTGGGCCAGTGGGAGCTAGCCCCAGGAAACACCTGCTAGGCCAGTTCCTAAGAGTGATTCAGCTGCAAATCTAATATGGCCTGCCTAATTTAACTAAGAATGAGGATTTCACCTGATCTTGCCCTGGGATAGTTTGCTCATTCTGTAAGCTTTTATGCCTTACAATGCTGGAGGCTATTAGTATGAATGACTTAACCTTCCAAGCCAGGGTTTGACTAGGAAGTTGGAACATTGATGAAGGTCAGAAAGCAAAGTCCGAATTTTCTTTTGTTAGCTGTGAAGAAATGATATCTTGGTGAGTTCCTAGCACACAAGTACGAAGACATATCTGAGCCATCTCTGAGTTTGGGGTGCCAGGCGTCAATGCGGAGGCAGGAGACTGACTTTCCTTAAAGTTTTCGCCTCAAATACCGCCACCATGCAAGTATGCGTGGCAAGGACCTATACAATAAAAATGTTAAACCTCTGAAGAAAGAGAGAGAAGATACTAGGTTAGACATCTTTAAAAGATGACTGGTTGTCATCCTGAGGACGCTGGAGGGGAAAAAAAAAGTGACCACTATTAAACATAAGGAAGATGCCTTAGACAAAAAACTAGTTAAGAGAAAGCACACAGAAATATGCTGAAAATAAACATTTTAAAATTTTCTGGGAATGGTGTAAGTACACAGGATAAATCTAAGCAGAAATTCATCAAGGAGGAAGAAGGAGCTATGACACTGCCAAAGTGTTGTGAACATAAAAAGTAGTGCCCAACGTGACAGAAGGAAATGATCAGATTTCAGCCTGTGAAGGAAAAGGTCCTAAAGCGCAAGACTCTCAAAAACCATTTCCATCCTTTCTATATAAGGCCCACCCACCTCATAACCAACTGAGTAATGTAGCTTTCTCTTTGTCTTTAACCCATACACTAAAATAATTATCCTTTTTCAGTAGAATGCTGAGCTCCAAGAATGTAGGAATCTTTATTTTAATTGTTTGTGAAACCCCAAGGCCAAGAATACTGCCTAGCATTTAGCTGGCCCCCAATAAATCTATATAGGGATGAAAGACTTACATATAGAGGTTCCTGAAGAAGAAACAAGAATAAAAAGAACAGAAGAAATAACTGAATATTAAATATTAGCATCAACTAAAGAAGCAAATGTCAAATTTATTTTCAGCTTTTGGGGTATTCCTCACACTTTTTTGTCCTTACAACACCTGCTACCCAACTCCGACATTTGTTGGTTGTTTTGTTGACTCAGAAAGTCATTTACTATATAGGGTGTCATTAAAAATGAAACTCCACTAATCTAAAATACATTATTTATGTCTAGCATGATCCCATGATCTAATTAATTAGATCATTGAGCATTATTCTTGGTCTTTGGGAGGTCAAAAACAAATTTAATAAAAATAAATTTTAAAAATAAGCATTAAAAAATCATCTATGGTATGATAATAAATCTGTACAAGATTTATTAGGTAGTTTAGTATAAATCAATAATCTTCAATATTTTTCTAACTTTCACCTTGGTAATCAACTCAATTTATAGGAATTTTTACTAAAAAATACAACATGCACAAATCTAAGAAACATTTAATTTATGAACCTCTAAACATATATTTGAATAATAAAATCTCATTTTAACATTTTTTGATCTAGCTGATATTTGTTTGCCTAAATTTTTATATAATCATTTCATAAATTTAAATTTTAATCTACTGATATTTCAGTCAAATTCAGATTATTATATTTTTACAACACTCTTACCACTTTTTTTTTTTTGACTTGGCAAGTACTTATTTTCTTCAATCCAGGTTCATATTTTTTTTCTTGGATATTTTATTTATTTACATTTCAAATGTTATCACCTTTCCCGGTTTCCCCTCCGGAATGCCCCTATCCCATCCCCCTCCCCCTGATTCTATAAGGGTGCTCCCCCAACCACTGACTCCCTCCTCCCTGACCTGACATTCCCCTACACTGGAGCATGGAACCTTAACAGGACCAAGAACCTCTCCTCCCATTGATGCATGACAAGGCCATCCTCTGCTACATAAGCGGCTGGAGCCATGTGTACTCCTTTGTTGATGGCTTAATCCCTGGGAGCTCTAGGGGATCTGGTTAGTTCATATTGTTGTTGTTCCTATGAGGTTGCAAACCCCTTCAGTTCCTTCAGTCCTTTCTCTAACTCCTCCATTGGGGAACCCTATGCTTGGTCCAATGGCTGGCTGTGAGCCTCTGCTTCTGTATCTCTCAGGCTTATTTGAGGACCCAACTATACAACTCCTGAGTATATAACCAAAAGATTCTCCAACAAGGACACATGCTCCACTATGTTCATAGCAGCCTTATTTATAATAGCCAGAATCTGGAAAAAACCCAGATGTCCTTCAACAGAGAAATGATACATAAAACGTGGTACATTTACACAATGGAGTACTACTCAGCTATTAAAAACAATGACTTCATGAAATTCTTAGGCAAATAGATGGAACTAAAAAATTTCATTCTGGGTGAGGTAACCAAGTCACAAAAGAACACACATGGTATGCATTTACTGATAAATGGATATTAGCCAAAAAACTCTGAATACTCAAGATACAATTCACAGACCACGTGAAGCTCAAGAAGAAGACCGAAGTGTGGATACTTCAGTCCTTCTTAGAAGGGAGAATAAAATATTCACAGGAAGAAATAAAAAGTGTGGAGCAGAGACTGAAGGAAAAGCCACACATAGACTGCCCCACCTGGGGATCCATCCCATATACAGTCACCAAACCCAGACGCTATTGCAGATGCCAAGAAGTGCTTGCTGACAGGAGCCTGGTATAGTTTTCTCTCATCACATTACTGATATAACTTAATCGGTTGATTTATATAGTACTCCAGATGTGATAATCCTTAGCATACCATTTGATGAACCTAGGCATTTTTTGTATAGCATCCTATTTGAAGCCTATTTTTCATGATTTCTGGAAGCATACCCATGAGAGGTACTTCTGTTTCAAGGCTTTTTATTTATAACTTTAATTGAATTGCAAACTAGTGACTTTCTATAAGGCCATGTTCATACATTCATAATTTTGATTAGCCTTCCCCATATTCTATCCACCTTAATCCCCAACACTGTGCCGTCTGAACCCCTTAACCTCTAGTTAACCTCTAATTTCTCTCATATCACATATGTTCTGCCACACCCTAATGTATATCTTTAACTAGATTTCAGGACTGTTGATTTCCATACAGATTTGTCATATGCTCTTCATTTTGCTTAATGCTTCCTCCATCTCTTCATTTCCCCATCCCTTATTTCCTCTCTGCTTAAATCTTTCTGTGAGTATTCACCTTCTCCATTGTCATCTGTATTCTGCTCTCCCTCCTCCTTCAATGTATCTACCCCAGTGACCCCTTTCTTTGTTTCCTGACAGTCACATGTATTCCAAAACAAAAGATTCAAAGCTAGGTTCTACATATGAGATAATACATGTGGCATTATTATTTCAGATCACAGCTTACCCCAGTATAATTTTTATTCAATTCCACCTATTAAACTACAAATTTTATGATTTCATTTGTCTTTTTAGCTGAATGCAATCTCATTATGTTTTGTTTGCTTGGTCTTTTTAACACTCTAAATGATTAGCAGAGTGGCTACACAGGTTGACACATGCACAAACAAGCAAGAATTTGTCTTTTACCACCTCAACATCAGCATTTGTTATTATTTGTATTCCTGATAATAGCCATTCTGACTGGGATGAAATAGAATATTAATCATTTTTTTTCCTTTTTTTTCTTTTGGCCTTTTTTTTTTCTTCTTCTTCTTTTTTTTTTTTTTCAAGACAGGGTTTCTTTGTATAGCTCTGGCTGTCCTAGAACTCACTATCCTGGAATTCGAGGCTGTCCTTGAATTCAGAAATCCACCTTCCTCTGCCTCCCAAGTGCTGGGATTAAGGGCATGCGCCGCCATTGCCCAGTGAATATTAATCATTGTACTCTTCACTTACCTGGTAGTTGAGGATCCTGAGCACTCTTTAAATGTGTATTTTTTCACTTTAAAACTTTCTGTTCAGTTTTATAGTGATTTTAAAATTAAATTAGTTTTTTCTTAATATTTACTTCTTTGATTTCTTCATATATTCTAAAATCAGACCAGTTTCTCTCCTGCTCCGTTATTTTTTATTTATTTCACACACAGAGAGAGAGAAAGAGAGAGAGAGAGAGAGAGACAGACAGACAGACAGACAGACAGACAGACAGACAGAGACAGAGAGACGGAGACAGAGACAGAGACAGACAGAGAGAGAGACAGAGTCAGAGACAGAGAGCTTGCTAGGTTCTGCTGCTTGTAAAGAGATGCATTTAGGGATAATTGCTTGGGATTGGATAGCATATCAATGAGCTCATCTCTGGAAAATATTGAGTTTCCCTCTCTGAGTAGCCATTCATTTCCTGTAGCTCTGCATCTAGAGGCAGGGCCCTGTAAGATTTCTCCATCTATGCTGGGATGTCAGGTAGTGTTGTTAATGTGAAGGTCTTCTTTAGGCAGCCATATTTTTATATTTCATTGCTGCAGATGTTCTGTCATATAGAGAAAACACTTACAGTTGGCATTATGATCTGGCTCTTACAAGATTTCTACCCCATCTTCCATGAAACTCTCTGAGCCTTAGGTATAGGGATTGTGCTGTAGATATATCAATTAGGTGTCACATCCCAAGTCAGTTCTCTATATTTTAAGAATTTGTGACTTTCTGTAATTGTCTCCATCTGCTGAAAAAGATGCTTCCTTGAGGAGAGGGCTACACATATCTATGATATATTAATAAGTACTTAGACCACAAATAGAAAATTAGAAGTAGTATGTTCTCCTCTAGGGCCCATGCCCTTACCAACTATGGGTAGTTGGCTAAGTTTTCAGCACCAGGAATGAATTATCTCTCCATGAGTGGGCCTGAAGTCCAATTAAATGGCTGTTGGTAACTCCCAAGATTTAAATACATCCATTGTTGTCTTGGGATCATCAATTTTCTTTATTTGATGTCTTAAAGTTTTTACTATAGAGATCTTTTGTTTCTTTTGTTAGGTTTATTCTCAAGCATTTGTGTTTGTGGAAGTGGGTATTATGAATGGGATTGCTTATTTTATTTATTTTTTGGTATAATTGTTATTGGCATATAATGAAGCTATTAATTTGGAGATTATGTTTGTTGCCACCATTTTGCTGAATTGTGTATTAACTGTGAGAAGTTTCAGGTGAGTCTTTACCATTGCTCATGTGTAGAATCATATCTATGAGTAGGAATATTTTGACTTATTTTACTATTTGTAACTCTTTCATTTTCTTCTTATTCATTATTTAGCAAAATTAATAATGCTGTAGTGAAAAGGAACAGAAAAATCTAGCAACAAAGGGTACTAAATTGTTATAAACCATTCAATTTAATAACTTGCTCACTAATATTTTAAATCATCAAAATAATTTATAATATTTAAATGCCCCTTAAACATACATAATGTCTTCTGAAGCTAAAAGTAATATGTACTCAACCAGTTTTTAAAATCTATCTGAAACACTAAACTTGATAAAAGTAGAAAAAATCTTTTATGAAGTCCTTTATGAGAGGAAATTGTGACAAGTTCCTGATTAGACAGAAATGTTTCCATCTCCAAGGAAGAATACGCAGCATAATAGTGGCTTCATAGCATAGCTTCTGTTTCTATTTTGTGGAATAGTTTGAAGACTATTGGTATTAGGTCTTCTTTGAAGGTCAGATAGAATTCTGTTCTAAACCCATCTGGCCCTGGGCATTTTTTGGTTAGGAGGCTTTTAATGACTGCGGCTATTTCTTTAGGGGTTATGGGACTGCTGACATGGTTTGTCTGATCCTAATTTAACTTTGGTATTTGGTATCTGTCTAGAAAATTGTCCATTTCATCCAGATTTTCAACTTTTGTTGAATATAGACTTTTGTAGTAGGATCTGATGATTTTTTGAATTTCCTGTTTCTGTTGTTATATCTCCCTTTTCATTTCTGATTTTGTTAATTTGGATACTGTCTCTGTGTCCTGAGGTTAGTCCAGCTAAGGGTTTATCTATGTTGTTGGTTTTTTCAAAGAACCAGCTCCTGGTTTTGTTGATTCTTTGTATAGTTCTTTTTCATTTTACATGGTTGATTTCAGCTCTAAGTTTGATAATTTCTTGCTGTCTGCTCCTCTTGGCTGTATTTACTTTTTTTGTTTTTGAGAGCTTTCAGGTGTGCTGGTAAGCTGCTGGTGTATGCTCTTTCTAGTTTCTTTTGGGAGACACTCAGAGATATGTGTTTTCCTCTTAGCACTGCTTTCATTGTGTTTCATAAGTTTCTGCATGTTGTGCCTTCATGCTCATTAAATTCTAAAAAGTCTTTAATTTCTTTCTTTATTTCTTCCTTGATCAAGTTATCATTGAGTAGAGAGTTGTTCAGCTTCCATGTGTATGTGGGCTTTCTGTTGTTTTTGTTACTATTGAAGACTAACCTTAGTCTATGGTAATCTGATAGGATGCATGGGATTATTTCAGTCTTCTTGTATCTGTTGCTGCCTGTTTTGTGACCTATTACATGGTCAATTTTGGAGAAGGTACCATAGGGTACTGAGAAGAAGGTATATTCTTTTGTTTTAGGATAAAATGTTCTATAGATATTTGTTAAATCCACTTGGTTTATAACTTCTGTTAGTTTCACTGTGCCTCTGTTTCTATGATCTGTCCATTGATGAAAGTGGAGTGTTAAAGTCTCCTGCTATTATTGTGTGAGGTGCAATGTGTGCTTTGTGCTTCAGTAAAGTTTCTTTTATGAATCTGGTTGCCCTGTCACTTGGAGCATAGATGTACAGAATTGAGAGTACTTCTTAGTAGATGTTTCCTTTGATGAGTATGAAGTGTCCTTCCTTTTTTGATATCTTTTGGTTGAAAGTTAATTTTATTCGATATTAGAATGGCTACTCCAGATTGTTTCTTGGGACCATTTGCACGGAACGTTGTTTTTTTGTCTTTGACACTGAGGTGCATGTCATATATGCAGCAAAATGCTGGGTCCTGTTTATGTATAGTCTGTTAGTTTATGTCATTTTACTGGGGAGTTGAGTCCGTTGAAGTTAAGAGATATTAAGGAATAGTGATTGTTGCTTCCTGTTGTTTTGGGTGTTATTTTTATGTTTATGTGGCTATCTTCTTTTCGATTGGTTAAAAGAAGATTATTTTCTTGGTTTTTCTAAGGTGTGGTTTCCCTCCTTGGATAGGTGTTTTCCATCTATTATCTTTTGTAGGACTGGATTTGTGGAAAGATATTGTGTAATTTGGTTTTGTCATGGAATATCTTGGTTTTTTCATCTATGGTAATTGAGAGTTTTGCTGGGTATAGAAGCCTGTGCTGGCATTTGTGTTCTCTTAGGAACTATATGACATCTGCCCCTGATCTTCTAGCTTTCATAGTCTCTGGTGAGAAGTCTGGTGTAATTCTGATAAGTCTGCCTTTATATGTTACTTTACCTTTTTCTCTTAATTCTTTTAATATTCTTTCTTTGTTTTGTGCATTTGGTGTTTTGACTATTATGGGACAGGAGGAATTTCTTTTTGAATCCAATCTATTTAGAGTTCTGTAGGCTTCTTGTATGTTTATGGACATCTCTTTCTTAAAGTTAGGGAAGTTTTCTTCTGTAATTTTATTGAAGATTTTACTGGCCTTTTAAGTTAAGAATCTTCACTCTCTTCTATACCTATTATCCTTAGGTTTGGTCTTCTCATTGTGTCCTGGATTTCAAAGATGTTTTGGGTTAGGAGCTTTGTTCATTTTGCATTTTCTTTGACTGTTGTGTCAATGTTTTCTATGGTGTCTTCTACATCTGAGATTCTCTCTTCTATCTCTTGTATTCTGTTGGTGATGCTTGCATCTATGACTCCTGATCTCTTTCCTAGGTTTGCTATCTCCAGGATTGTCTCTCTTTGTGATTTCTTTATTGTTTCTATTTCCATTTTTTATATCCTAAATGGTTTTGTTCAATTCCTTCACCTATTTGATTATGTTTTCCTGAAATTCTTTAAGGGATTTTTGTGTTTCCTCATTAAGGGTGTCTTGCTATTTACCTGTGTTTTCCTGTATTTTTTTAAGAGATTTATTTATTTCCTTCTTAAAGTCCTCTATCATCATCATGAGATGTGATTTTAAATCACAGTCTTGCTTTTCTGATGTCTTGGGGTAGCCAGGGCTTACTGTGTTGGGAGAACTGGGTTCTGATCATGCCAAGTAGCTTTGCTTTCTGTTGCTTATGTGCTTGCCCTTGCCTCTTGACATCTGGTTATCTCTGGTGTTAGCTGGTCTTGCTGTCTCTGACTGTGGCTTGTCCCTCCTGCAAACCTGTGTGTCAGTACCGCTGGGAGATCAGTTCTCTCTGGGAGGAATTTGATATGAAATTTTTTTTATACCAAAAGTATGTCTTTTATGTGTAAAGAACACATAGATTTTTTTATATGGCCATGAGAATAAAAAATGTTAAGGGTAAATGTCAAAAAGCATTTTTGTAGTTGTCTCTCTACACTGTGATTTGGGGGGAACTTGGTTATTCTCTTCATTCAAGTACTGTTGAATGCCCATGTGTTTTTCCTCATCTACTAGATGAGTGTCAGGTAGATTTTAAATTATATGGAAGATAAAGGGCCAAAAATAAGTATGATGACTATGAAGCCAGTGTTAATTGTCATCTTGACAGAATCTAGAAGCATCTAAGAAATGGTCTTTGAACATGTGTGCAGGATTTTCTCAATTACGTTAATTGAGGTAGTAAAAGCCATACCCTGATATGACAGCATTCTCTGGCCAGGGTCTTGGACTATTTGGATGGAGAAGGGGAACTGTGGAACAGCATGCATCCATTTTCTTTCTGGTTCCTAATTGTGGATGCAGCTGTTTCAAGCTCCTGCTGCCTTGACATTCCCATCTTGATCAAGGTATCCTCTAACTTTCAGCCAGGACAAACCTTCTCTCTCTTAAATTTCTTTTGTCCAAGTATTTGATCACAGCCACAGAAAATGAAACTAAGAAACTGAGTCCTGTAAGAGTCACAGTGTGTTGTCTTACTGTCCATCTGCAGTCTTTCTTCGTGGACCACAACAGTAGAGCTACTACTTTCATCGATCCCCGAATCCCTCTTCAGAATGGCCGTCTTCCTAATCATCTGACCCACCGACAGCACCTTCAGAGGCTCCGGAGTTACAGTGCTGGAGAGGTATGTTCTTTCTGCCATGAATCATTGTTTCCAAGTCTCTTCTCTTTTCTGGGGCCATGAAATTTTTCTTAATTTCTTAATTTTCGTGTTCTAGAGTTGTCTGTCCTGTGGGAGATGAAGGCATATTGATATTTTTTCAGGGAAAGAATGAGTGATTATTGTGGGGTGCCCATTTAACTGCCTTGATATATTTCAGGCTGTCTTCATCCTGTTCTTTCCTTTGTTCAAGCCACCATTACTAAAAATCTATCTGGTTTAAAAGAAACTCAAAACATAATGTTAAGAGACATATATACAAACATAGGATATCAAAAGTATCCTACTGCCAATCAGTAGCGAGTAAATGCTACTGAAAGGACAGAATTGGTAATATTCAGTGTATGACTGACTTAAAAATCTTTCTTTAAAATGTTTTATCCACAATCCCCATCAAAATTCTAACTCAATTTTTCATGGAGTTACAAAGAGCAACTCTCAAATTCATTTAGAATAACCAAAAACCAAGGATAGTGAAACTATTCTCAACAATAAAAGAACTTCTGGGGGAAATCATCATCCCTAACCTCAAGCTATACTACTGAGCAATAGTGATAAAAGACCACATGGTATTGATACAGAGACAGACAGGTAGATCAGTGGAATAGAATTAAAGACCCAGAGATGAACCCACACACCTATGGACACTTGATCTTTGACAAAGGAGCTAAAACCATCCAGTGGAAAAAACACAGTATCTTCAACAAATGGTGCTCAACTGATGATCAGCATGTAGAAGAATGCACATCAATACATTCTTATCTCCTTGTACAAAACTCAAGTCAAGGACCTCCACATAAAACCAGATATGCTGAATCTAATAGAAGAGAAAGTAGGGAATGGCCTAGAACACACAGGCACAGGGGAAAACTTCCTGAACAGAACACCAGTGGCAAATGCTTTAAGATCCACAGTTGACAAATGGAACCCCATAAAACTGAAAAGTTTTTGTAAAGCACGGGACACTGTCAATAGGACAAAATGGCAACCCACAGATTGGGAAAAGATCTTTACCAGCCTTACATCCAATAGAGGGATAATGTCCCAAATATAAACAACTCAATAAGTTAGACTCCAGAGAACCAAATAACCCTATTTTAAAAATGGTGTACAGAGATAAACAGTAAATTCTCAACTGAGGAATAGTGAATGGCTAAGAAGCACCTAAAGAAATGTTCAACATCCTTAGTCATGAGGGAAATGCAAATCAAAAAACAACCTTAAGATTCTACCACACATCAATCAGAATGGCTAAGATCAAAAACTCAGGTGACAGCAGATGCTGGTGAGGATGTGGAGAAAGAGGAATACTCCTTTGTGTCTAGTGGGGCTGCCACCTGAGAAAATTGGAAATAGTTTTATTTGAAGACCCAGCTATACCACTACTGGGCATATACCCAAAAGATACTCCAACATGGAATAAGGACACATGTTCCACTGTTTATAGCAGACTTCTTTATAATAGCCAGAAGCTAGAAACAAACCAGATGCCCCTCAACAGAAGAATGGATACAAAAAATGTGGTACATTTACATGATTGAGTACTACTCAGCTATTAAAAACAATTACTTCATGAAATTTGCAGGTAAATAGATGGAACTAGAAAATATTATCTTGAGTGAGATAACCCCCAACAAAAGAACATACATGGTATGTACTCACTGATAAGTGGATATTAGCAAAAAGCTCACAATGCCCATGATGCAACTCACAGGCCATAGGGAGCTTAGAAGGAAGATCAAGGTGTCCATGCTTCAGATCTTCATTGAGGGGGGAACAGGATGATCTCAGGAGGTGGAGGAAGTGGGAATCTGGGAACAAGAGGAGGGGAAGAAATAAGAGGGGGTAGTATCACATACTAGAGGTGATGGGAGAAAGGTAAAGGGAGTCAGGAGGTTGAATAAAAATATGTCGTAGTGGGGGATGAGGAACTGGGGGTAGTCACTGGAGGGTCCCAGATGTCAGGGAAGTGAACCTCCCAGGACCCAATGGGATGACTTTAGCAGAAATGCTCACAGTGTAGAGACCACCTCAGTAGATAGGCATGGCCCCCAGTTGAGGGATGGGGCCACCCACCCATCTCAAAGTTTTTAACCCAGAAATGTTCCTGTCCAAAGGAAAGACAGGGGCAAAAAATGGAGCAGAGACTAAAGGAAGGTCCACCAGGGACTGCCCCACCTGGGGATCCATCCCGTCTGCAGACACCAAACCCCAAAACTGTTGGCTGTTGCCAAGAGGAGCTTGCTGAAAGGAACCTGGTATGGCTGTTCCTGGGGAGGTTTTGCCAGCAACTGACCGATAAGGAAGTGGATGTTTGGAGCCAATCATCAGACTGATCTCAGGGACCCTGGTCGGGGAGCTGTCAGAAGGACTGGAGGAGCAGATGGGGATTACAACCCCATAGTAAAATCAATGTTGGCTGGCTGAACTACCCAGTTTTCCCAGGGACTAGACTACCAACCAAGGAGTATACATGGAGGGATCCATGGCTCCAGACACATATGTAGCAGAGGATGGCCTTGTCTGACAACAGTGGGAGGGGAGGCCCTTGCTCTTGTGGAGGTTTGATGCCACAGCATAGGGGAATGCAGGAGAGGTGTGGCAGATCCGGGTGGGTAGGCAGGGCACCTTCATAGAGGTAAAGGGGATGGGGGAGAGAGATGGGGGGCTATGGAGGGGTGACCAGGAACAGGGATATTATATAAGTTGTAAATGAATGGAATAATTAATAAAAAGAAGTTCTCTCTATAAAACCCTGGAGATAACTTCAGTAATAGAATCATGGACTAAAGCTTCTTTAAGGCAAAAGACACTGTCAATAGGACAGAACGGCAACCAACAAATTGGGAAAAGATCTTTACCAACC
>NW_022196913.1:18649753-18665565 GCF_008632895.1 Mastomys coucha | reverse complement strand
TGGAGGGGAAACTGGGAATGGAGAAATTTACATGTAAATAAAGAAAATATCTAATAAAAAAAAGAATCATGAATCATGGACTAATAATTGACAGAGAAATGGAAAGGAAAAAAGAACCATGCCCTGTGAATACTCCATCCCCTGGTTTTACCTTTTCCTGCTTATGATTACTTTCTGCTGAGCAATGAAAGTCTTCTGCCTTTCTGAAGATTCATATTCATTACTTTTCTAAATTCATTCGGCTTCTTAAACTTTTCAGTCTGGGTTAATTTTCCCAGTAAGTTCAGAAGTAAGCACCATTTTTCTCTGAAGCATGCCTAAAACACTAATTCTCCATGGAGTCAGGAATAGGAGTAAGCCCTTTCTGTTTAAAAGCTTTATTCATCTCAACAAAACTCACCAAGTTACTCCTTGGGAATGAGACAAAAGGGTTTTCCTAAAGTCAGGTCCCCCAGTCTTCTGTAGCTCAAATTTCAGATGTATCTATTTCTACAATTTCTGTCTATAACTCATTACTTAATCCACACACAGGTGATCATCAAGAATTCTCTCATCACTATGTATAAAACATACATTAATATAAACTGGAATAATTCCCTCCAAAGAAAACCCCATATCATTTCAGTTTCAGACAAGTTTTTACATGTTTATTAATTGGTGAATAAAATATGGAGACTAATACTGGATAATCTACTAAAAAAAACTTCATTCACTGCTGTGAGTTGTGTCCGCTTGCTTGAGATTAGTGTGCTGCAGCAGATCCAGCTCGGAAGGTGGGTTTCTAACTACACCAGCAGAGCAGAGTTCAGTGCTAAGCGCAAAGTCCACCAATGTGGCAAAACAATCTAATTCTTGTCTCTCAAATAAGCTACAGGCAACGGGAAGCACCAGAAGGGAAAAATGATGGGTTCACAGCCTAAATAGAAGAGAAGCGGAGTACTGTGGTCAGACACTGACTGGCAGCAGCACACTTTTGTATACTAGGGATATTGTTTATGTCACTACAGAGTATAGAAGTAGGACTTATTCTATGAGGAGCAGGACCTTTGTGACTAGAATTTAATCCCTTACTAAGTATCATAACTAGGTTCTTTTCAAATTTTTTAAATATATTAAGGCTTACTTATCATACTTTTCAAGTTTTACAGTATAGCTGATATATCTGGTAAATATTCCAAAGTGGAAAGTCTATACTGTCTTGGTCTCTCTGTTTGGTTGGTTGGTTGGTTGGTTGGTTGGTTGGTTGGTTGGTTGGTTGACTTGCTTTGGTTTTCAGGCAGGGTCTCACCCAAGTAACCTGGACTGGTTGAGAACTAGGCTAGCCTCAAACTTCTTATTCCCTGCTTCTATTTCCAGACATCTAAGATTACAACAATGTACCACAGTGCTGGACACTAAGGCCTTAAGAGACAACATATACGTGGACTCATGATAGAAAAATTACTACTATGTTCTAGATCTTATGAGCTTTATTAATTTTCAAAATTGACCTATGTTTCAATTAATCATCATAAGTATGGGTGTTAGGCTAAGCAAAGATATTTATCACAGGAGATTTTGCCAAAATTTCCAACACAAACAGTGCAGTCTGGTAGTAGGGTTTTATACAAACACTTTACAGTCAACTATTAGTTATAATCCTGGTTCTCTCTCCCACAATTGAAAACACTGGATAAATTTATATCTTGAAACCCTAGATTTTATATGTGTAAATTGAATATAATAATTTTATTTGGTAAAAAAATGTGGTAATAATGATACAATGTAGAAAGAAACCAGAGCCATCATTGGAATAATAGATGCTAAACCAAAAGGGCTATTTGAGGATGGTCAACACTACCTAAAGAGCAGGTGCATCCCACATCACTATTGAAGTTCAATACCAACTGTCTGAAAAGAAAACCATAGATTTGTGTTTCTACTAATGCTTATATAGATTTATTTCTCTAATGTTTCCGGTCAGTACACTGATTCATGACATTTGGCCCAATCACTTTTACAAAATGGCACACCCAACATTCCACTTACTCAATTTTTTAAAAATTTGCTTGGTTTTCGTCACTTTAAAGGTTTTAACATTGTTTTCTGAATCTAGGTAATACCAAGATACTTTAACTTTCATGCAGAAAAGAAAATGATTCTCAAAGAAAATCTGTAATTGATGGCAGATTTGCAATCCTACATTTCTATTTTAAATTAGGCCTCAGAAGTCTCTAGAAACAGAGGAGCATCTTTGCTGGCCAGACCAGGACACAGCCTAATAGCTGCTATTCGAAGCCAACATCAACATGAGTCCTTGCCACTGGGTATGTATTCTAAGTCATTGAGCCTATAGCAACCCAATGCTTAAAGCACTGCTGTCTGTACTGTGAACTCTTCAACAGTCCTACATATTCTTTCTCTTCTTTTCTTTTGAGACAGGTTCTCACAGAGTACATTTAGCTCTCCTAAGACATTTTATATAGACTAGGCTATCTTAAAACAAATAAGATTGATTCTACTCTCTACTCTAAGGTTAAGAGTGTGCACCCCCATGCCTGGCCTCTCCTCTTTCATGACACATCATAACTTTTCTCTCATCCTCCTCATCTCCATTAGTCCTTTCTTCTATAGATCCTCTTGCTCTTTTTTCCATTCTAGTAAATGGTCAATTAAACTCAGAAAGAAAAAACAGGATTTAAGTGAAATAATTGATTCATTTTCTTGTTGCTGTATGCAAGGTTTTGCATTGTTTGTTGGTTTATTTGTTTACTATTGTTATCTACCATTAATCAATATCTCCATATTATAATTTTTTGCAACATGGTCACACTAAGTTGCTAAGGCTAGATTTAAACATTCTCTATAGCCCAGGCAGGCACTGAATCAAGATCTATCTGCCTTAGATTTCTGAGTAGGCTTCAGATAATAAACCTCTGCCACAACACCCAGCTACATGTAGGTGTTGTTTTTTAATATGGTGATTTTAATTTATCTTTAAGAATTTTATACCTGTATACAATGTGTTTTAATCATTATTTTCCTACCAGTCTCCTCCAACTCCTCCTAGTCCCCCCTCTATTTTTAACCCACCATGTTCCATTAGTGCTGCCCATATACACATAGGTATAGGGCTATCTACTGGTGAATTTGTAAACTACCAAAGGACACACTACAGAGAAAAAATGACTCTCCCTCTGCTATCAACCACCAAGTGCTAATAACTTTTCAGCTAGGGATAGGGCATCAGGTGCCCCTCCACATACATGCTATGTGGACTGGCTTGGTTTTATGCAGTTCTTGTGTAGGTAACTATAGCTGTTGTGTGCTCGTAAGTAAAATAGCCCTGTCATATCCAGAAGACATTGTTTTGTCACAGTCCTCCCTAACCTGACTCTAAGAATCTTTCTGCCCTATTTTCTTTTGTGTATACTGAACCTAGAGAGGAGGGAGTGTGCTGCAGTGGTCACATTTAGGGCTGCTTACTCCACAGTCACCTACTCTCTACATTTTGACTAGTTATAAGTATCTGCAGGAACCACTATCCACTGAGCAAAGAAGCTTTGCTCATGAGCGTCTAAAGTTGCACTCCTCTGTGGATATAAAGATAAATATAAAAAATGTAGTCTGAAACTTTGCCTATTTATCAGCATAATAGTGGTTGGTTCTCCCCCAAGCCTACGATCTTCCCAGCTATAGTTCTTAATCAGGTTTAGAGTACCAGACTTGGGATCCTTCCTGCAGAGCAGATCCTAAATCAGATTTAAAAAGGGTTGATGACCCTCTGTTACATGAATGCCATCACTGTACCAATGGGAATTCTTGATTGACAGCTGGATACAATGGTAGTTCTTTGTAGTCTTTAGTCTATGCTTCTCTTTCCACTCTGTGTAGGAGGAAAGCTTGCACAGTCATTATTCCCAATCTCAACTATTAAATTCCAAAGCACTTGTATTAAACAGAATGAGGTGAGAGTAAATAATGTTTATTTTCATCCCTGTGAATGGAAAGTCAACATAAAGCCATAGCAGCAAGGGTCCAACACTCAGAAACGGCTTTCCTTGAATTCACAAAGGATTTTTTGTCATAATAACGTTGGAAAAGAACTATAAATACAGATGTCCTCACAGGAGAGCTGTGCTGATCTTCATCTTCCATCTAAACACAGATGAAATAGCCCTATCCTGATATTTGCAGATAACCACTCAGATCCAATTCACTTTTACTCATATCTTTTAAGATAATAATGCTATCGTGTCCTGTTTTTACACAGGAGCTTGGCTTTCTTGAGACTACTTCAAATGATTACATTATTGCCTATTATCCAGTGGGCATTTTATGGTCATCTTCCTCAACCACCACTATGCATTTTCTTTTCTGTTTCAGCATACAATGACAAGATTGTGGCATTTCTTCGCCAGCCAAACATTTTTGAAATGCTACAAGAACGTCAGCCAAGCTTGGCAAGAAACCACACACTCAGGTAGGATTCATCTTCCAACCCTAAAGTGCTTGATCTTTCCAGGTTTTGTTTTTGTTTTCCAGGTTGTAAAGTAACATATGGAGAGGGGCCAGTGAGGCTTATGACACCTTTCACCCTGTGTATAAGTTTTAGATTGAGTACTAAAAAGGAAGGTTCCCGTGTTCTAGAAAGTTTCTCAGAGAAGGTAGTCCTATCAAGTTACATAATGTTAACATTATTTCCACTGACTTGGAGAAAAACAGACAGGAAACAACATAGATTTTTATAAACATTAGTTATATAAAGCACTATCTAAATTATTTTTAGTCTTGAAATACAATTGTTTCATTGCTAAAACAATTAGGTAACAACCTTCAAAAATAAGCAAACACTAAGTATTATGTGTATGCTGACTATTTAAATCCTAGTATATGTGAGTCATGTTAAACAATTTTTGTTCCTCTTTCTGTTTTTATTGTTTTATTTATTTACATTCCAAAGGTTGTCCTGCCTTCTCAGTCACCCCTCCAAAAGTTCTTCATCCCATCCTCCATCCCCTTTGCCTCTGAGAGGGTGCCCCCCCATCCATCCCAATCACTCTCCCCACCTCACTTTCTCTGGGGCTTCAAGTCTCTACAAGATTAAGCACAAACTCTCTCACTAAGGCCAGACAAGGCAATCCTCTACTACATATGTGCCTGCGGCCACAGATCAGCCCATGTATGCTCTTTGGTTGGTGGTTTAGTCTCTGGGAGCTCCTAGGGGTGTGGGTCAGTTTATACTGTTGGTCTTTCTATGGGGTTTCCATCCCCCTCAGCTCCTTCAGTCCTTCCCCTAACTCTTCCATAGGGTCCCTGACTTCAGTCTAATGGTTGACTGTATGTATCTTCATTTATCTCAATCACTTGATGATAGAGCCTCTCAGAGAACAGCTATGCTAAGCTTCTATCTTCTCACATCCTCATCATTGAATTTATCTTAATTTTCAGAAGTTTCTGCCCTCTGGCTGAAGAAAATAAGTCTTTATAATGCAAGAGGGGCCTTCCATCTTTCATAGCATTCTCAAAGATAATATTTGGGTAATATAAGATTTTAATATAATTACATCATTTTACTCTTCCATTTCCTCTTTTTGATATATCCTTTCTTGCTCTTTTTCAGCCTTATTTTTCATTATTTCTTGTTATATATATATATATATATATATATATGTATATATATATATGTATATATATATGTATATATATATTCATAAATACAACCTGTTCAGTCTGTACAGTGTTTCTTGTTCAGGGTTGATGATTTGGCACTGTTCAATCAACTGCTTCTCTTCCCTGGGGAATAGTTGTGCTAGGCTTCTCCTGCTCTAAGCATCCCTTAATTACCTGTAGGCCTTTATCTGGATTGAGGCACTGATGTCATCTCATGAGTAAGCTCATGTTTAGGTGAGATTTTATGGGTGTGGCACTGAACAATCCAAGAAGACACTTACAGCAATCTTACAGCAATCTCCCTGTTCCTCTAGCTCCTGCAGTCTTTTCACCCACTCTACTGCAATGATCTCTGAGCCTTAGTTACAAGGAGTTGTTGTGTTGTAAATGTATCAGTTGGGACTGAGTTCTAAAGTCTGTGTTTTGGTTGGTTGTGATTTTCTGTAATAGTTTCTGCCTGTTACAAAGAGTAGTTACTTTGATGAAAGGTGAGGATTGCATTTATCTGTGGTACAAAGATAAATTTATAATGCAGTTAGGGATAATACTGGTTTAGTAAAGTGGTAGTTTTAGACTATACTCAAGAATCTGTGATTTCATAAACCCTGCCTGGTTAGCTAGGTTTCCAGTTACATAAGTATGTAATGGCAATTAGTGACAGAAAAGAGACCACGGATTGAAAGAAAGCAAGGAGGGGTTTGAAACAAGACAAGGGAAGGGGGAAATTATATAACTATATGATAATCTTAAAAATAATAATAACTTAAAAATTTTTGGATTTTGCACTCCAGCAACAATTAGCCAACTTTTCTAGCAATACTCACCCACAAATGTCATTGTATATGTTCACAGTAACTAAGTATGCATTACAAAATTATTTTCAGATATATTTTAAAAGAAAAAGCTAACTAGTAAAATTGTAATGTTGTCAGCCAAACATTACACAGAGCTCGAGGAATCCTGCAGAAGAGGCAGAGGAAGGGTTATAGGAGCCAGAGGAGTCAATTCTTTGAGTTTCCTTGTAGTATCCTCCACCCCTCTGGCTAATACAATCCTTCTTCCCCTTCTTTGCTCACTCTCACCCCAGGAATTGGCCCTTTTAACTGGTTTCTGCCATCACTAAGGATATGCAGTGCTAGGAACCTCAAATAAGAGGCAGGGGGAGGGGGAAAAGAACATGTAACATTTGTCTTTCTGGCTCTGCATTACCTCACTCAATATGATCTTTTCTAGTTCCAATTATTTACATAAAAAAATCAAGGCTTTATCTTTCTTTAAAGCTAAACAGTATTCTATATTGTATATGTATCACATCCTCCTTAGCCGTGTGTCAGCTGAAGGACAGTAGGCTGTGTCCATTTCCTAGCTATTGTAAATAAGCAGATATGGACATGACTAAGTATCAGAGGAGCAGGGTGTCTAGTCAAGGCATGGTATATAGCTGGGTCATAGGGTGGGTTCATTTTTACCTTTCCGGGAATTCTACACATGATTTCAAGGGTGCTGGCCTAGTTTTCGATTGACCAACAGTGGATAAAAGTTTACATTTCCTCATGGCCCCTCCAGCATTTGTTGTTAGTTATTTTCTTGATCTGTGCCATTCTGGCTGGGGTAAGATGAAATTTCATAGTTGTTTTTTAAGGAACTCTGACCAAGTCAAAAGTAGCTCTGGCAGGCCTTGCCCTTCTCCCTAGTTCCCTCTCTCTTCCTTGCTAAAAACTATTAGATTTCATTCCTAAAGCTAGCTACCAAGGTCTACACACTTGGGCTGACTGCCAAGATCCCGCTATCAAAGTATTGAAGTCCAGCAGTCAAAACATTCTTTGGCTCATCTAATTAACATTCCCAACTAAAAATTAAACACCATACCCTAACATGGAATTTCCCCTTTTACTTTTATAAACTGCCATTGTATGGGTCACATCTGTCTCCTCTCTATTCAAAGACAGTCCTTTGTCCTCTAGGACAAATATGCCTTCCCCTCTCTCTCCTTTCCTCCCCTTCCCTCTCATCTTCTACCTCCTGTTCTTTTTACTTATTTTCTGCCCTCTGTCCCTCTGTCAAATAAATCTCCTTTTCTTCTGAGAACTTGGTCATGGGGGCCCTGGGCCTATAATAATCTCTTAGAATTTTGATTACCAATTTCCCTTATTGCTAGGATGATAGCAATTTTAAAAGACATTCCTTGTCCATATCTTTCTTCTTTTGAGAATTTTTTTTCATTTTTTATTAGATATTTTCTTTTTTTACATGTCATATGATATCTCCTTTCTCGGTTTCCCCTCCAAAAAAAGAAAAAATAAAATAAAATAAAATAAAACCCTGTTCCCTCCCATCTTCCCCTGTTCACCAACCCACCCTCTACCACTTACTGGCCCTGGAATTCCCCTACACTGGGGCACAGAACCTTCACAGGGTCAAGGAACTCTCCTGCTCTTGATGACCGACTTGGCCATCCTCTGCTATTCATATGCTGCTGGAGCCATTGGTCCCACCATGTGTACTCTTTGGTTGGTGGTTTAGTCCCTGGGAGCTCTGAGGGTACTCATTAGTTCATATTGTTGTTCATCCTAAGGGGTTGCAAACTCTTCAGCTCCTTTGGTCCTTTCTCTAGCTCCTTCACTGGGGACCCTGTACTCAGTCCAATGGATGGCTGTGAGCCTCTACTTCTGTACTAGTTGGGTACTGTCAGAGCCTCTCAGGAGACAGCTATATCAGGCTCCTGTCAGCCAGCACTTGCCGGCATCCACAATAGTGTCTGGATTTGATGATTGAATATGGGAAGGATTCTCAGGTGGAGCAGTCTCTGGATTGTCCTTCCTTTAGTCTCTGCTCCATAGTTTGTCTCTGAAACTCCTTCCATGGGTATTCTTTTCCCCCTTTTAAGAAAGAACAAAGTATCCACACTTTGGTCTTCCTTCCTCTTGAGTTTCTTGTAATTTGTGGATTGTACTTTGTGTATTCTGATCTTCTGGGCTAATATCCACTTATCAGAGAGTACATGCCATGTGTGTTCTTTTGTGATTGGGCTACCTCACTCAGGATGATATTCTCCAGATCCATTCATTCCCTAAGAATTTCATAAATTCATTGTTTTTAATAGCTGAGTAGTACTCCATTGTGTAGATGTGCCATATTTTCTGTATTCCAGGCTCATGTTTTAAATGGGTCATTTGGGGTTTTTTTTACCAATTAAGTTCTTTACAGATTCTAATATTGATCCTTGATCAGATATATATTTGTCAAAGGTTCTCTCCCATTCTGTGGGCTTCCTCTTCACCCCATTGATTGTCCCAGCATGTTTTCCTCTTGTTGAGCAGATCCTAAATTCAAGTATACACCTGTTGGTTACCACCAAGATATGAGTGACACATGGGCCTACTGTGTACCCTTAGGGTTATCATGGCATGAAGGTTGTTGTGGTTTGTAGGCATCATAGCTGCGTAGGACTGTTAGTCACTTCCCTCCTTTGGAAGCTTGCATGGTGCCTTCTGGTTGCTCTCCTTTTTTAGAAGCTTTCAGGTCAGATCCATCTCAGAGTTCTCTAGTCCCTGTTTCTTACATGCCTGGTGTCTTCAGCAACAGAAGTTTACCTTACACCTCTGCAGAGGAACCAAGGGCAGTAGCAATAGCCTATAATATTTTGGGAGACTTTTGGAAAATCCTGACCAACAACTCAAACAAGGGCTTCTATGCCTTGTTGGAGAGGGCAGTGTTATATGGTCTTTGGCTCTTGGAGGGGGTATTGTCAGTCCAGATGAATAAATTCCACTTAAACTATATATGCATATTCATGCACTGACTTACTTACATGTATTATAGGTATTTTTAGGTAAAGAGTTAAGGAGCTGGGCTTCTGTTACTCTCTAAAAAGTATGTAGACCAGCCTATTTTATTTTCCAAACCCAGTTAGAAAAGCCACAATGAACATCCCCATGTTTTACTTATAGCAATTACTGCAGTAGTATTTTATCTCAAATGAGGTTGGATCCCAAGATCATGTCCTTATTCAACAACGTCTTGAATATTTTAAAGACCCCCAAAGATTTCCCTTACCTTTAAAAAGTATCTATTCTACAATAATAATTAGAGAAAAAAGTCTTCAGTATTAAAGGGAGTGGGGATTCATGGGATGTATTTGAGGGGAGAGAGAAAGTGGTAGAAATGGTATAAGTACAGTACTCATATATAAAATTCTCAAAAGAAGAAGTTAATAAAAGCTTAATGTTGAGTGTTGTGCTGTAAACAGCTAAGAAAGAGACTCAGCCTACATGTTCATCAATAGGTGAATGGATAAAGGAAAGCTAATACATACATACAACAGAATTATATTTGGCCATAAAGAAGAAATAGAAACATCACATTGAAAGAAAATGAATAGACCTGGAAGTTATTTTAAGCAAAAGAAACCAGATTCTTAAGACAAATACTGAATATTTTCTTCATATACAGATTCTGAATCTTAAGTTTTAGATTTGTGTGTGGAAAGGGCTCATTTACATACTATCAGGCTTCAGGATTATGTTGTTATAACATGAAATGGACCTAAATATCCATTCACCTGTTGATGAGCACTTGTTTTACTACCACTTTGGGGATATTAGGAAAGAAGTCATTTTGTAGAATGATACTGAGTAAGGCTCTGTCTTCTGAACCACACTGTACACCTTCATAAGATCAGCTGTGTCGACTTGCCAGAGTCCATCACACATTATACTGCTGACATACCTACCAAGACAGATACATCCAGTCACTTCTCCCAGTCATTTGCATGCAATTCTGCCCTAATGCATGTGGCCTCAGGGTTTCAGAGAGGGCCTTGAATATATAGGGTAGGGAAAACTTCACTTACTTAGGGGAAGGAGACTTCATTTATTAGTCTGTAGGGAAAACATCACCCATGCTTCCAGGGCAGCTGTTATGGGGTCTCCCATGGTCCTGCAGGCAACCCCTTACTCATGATGCATAAGTAAGACCAATAGATATAATAATTAACTATGAAAAAAAGCTTAAGTAAAATGTCCATATGTTTGGAGTCAGTGTCAGAGAGAGAACAACATTGCACTGGCAGTAGTCCATTGTTGGGGTAAACCAAGTGAAGGGTATATGTGATATCTTCATATTTTCATTTTTAATTATTTTTAATTGTGCCTCACCTGATATAAAAATACAAATTTTAATTAGAAATGTAAATATTTAAAAATAGAGCAATCTTTACATGTTCCCCAAATTTATCTGCAAAAAGGCAAATTTAACTCATTTAAAGCATTTATATATAGGGTGATTACTGAAGGTAGTGGTATTGCTGCAATCAGGAAAGAAAATTGAAAAATCAATTTGAGCAAAATCAATACTCCTTACCTTAGACAAACTTGTAATTTTCCAGATTAGACTTAGACATCAGAATGGGCAACCTACAACTAAACCAAGGCAGATTGACATCTATGCTTTGACTAAACCTGGATGTCCTGGTCATTCTAAAGCTCTAAGGCTGCCTCTGCTCCCATTGTGGCATTATACATTTTCTATCAGGCAGGAAGATTTCCCTAGAGACAGTCTTCACTTTGTCCTCTCATGGCTTCCGATATACCTTGAGCCAAGAGAGGTCTTTTTACAGTTCCCCTCTAACTTTACTGTGGTCTTCTCTATCTCAAGCAGACTCTGACTTTGCTATACTCAACTTCAGAATATGTGTGAGTCTCAGAGGGAGCCATCCCTTGCAAAGCATCCTAGGAATTAGAAGACGACCATTGAGTATTATGAAATGCACCGGATATTGGGGGAATGCTGTTAGCCCTGTTTCAAGAAAGGATAAAAATAAAATGATTTATTCATTCCTTAGCTTTTGAGTTGATCTGTAATTCATGTTTTCTTTTCAATTTTACTCTAGGGAGAAAATCCATTATATTCGGACAGAGGGCAATCATGGGCTTGAGAAATTGTCCTGTGATGCAGATCTAGTCATTTTGCTGAGGTAAAAGGTTGGACCTGAGACCTTCTTGAAAAGCTACAGTGGAGAGGTTGGAGAAGGAATTGAAGCCAGCCTGAAACACTTTCCATTTGCTCTAGAAGATCATAAAAGCAGAGATTCTGACCTTGATTGGCAGCACTTGCTGTGCATCCTTATTGTTAGATGTACAACTAGAGCATTAGGAGCTGTTATGAGTAGTTTTATGTTACCACCTTTGCTCCTGGATCTGAGACTGCACTACCAGCCCCCACCTGGCTTCCCTTTAGTTCTACCCACCTTTCGCTCCAGGAGGCAATGCAACCAGCCTCTCCCAGCTTCCCTTGAATCTGAGAATAAAAGACACATGCACAGTTTGTTTCTTTACAACTTGCCTTCTTGGCACAATTGTTGGGTGTTGATATCTCCCTCCTGGAAAAGCATACCCTTACCAATTTATTATTTCCATCTCCACACCTTCCCTAAACTTTAGTGGCTAGTCCCACCTATCCCCTTTCAAACATCCCTGGTCACCCACCTACAGTAGTAGCCACAGGCCCCAGCTCTCCTCTCCCACCCCACCCTCACTCCCAACTCCCAAACCTCACATAGTTGCTTCATTCTTCTTCCTCCAAACCACAACAGTAAAAACTCGCTCTCCTTCCTTTTGTCTGCCTTTTCCTCTCCTGGGACCCAGAAGGCCTGCCCATACCTTCCACCCAGCAATTGGTCCAGGTTTTCTTTATTGACAAATCAAGAACCAATTGGGGAACAGGACCTTTGCATCAGAACTGCCCCCTTCTTCTTAATGGAGACTTTGTTTTTGCACTAATAAAGGGTTAAAGAACCAGAGGATTTGCAAGTGGGGATTCTAAGTGCTCTTTCAAAGTCTGTATATACTTCCTCATGGGGAGACAGACAACTAACTTTCCTCTTTTTAACCTTTACAGTCTCTTTGAAGAAGAGATCATGTCCTATGTTCCCCTGCAATCTGCCTTCCACCCTGGATATAGCTTCTCTCCCCGCTGTTCACCCTGTTCCTCACCTCAGAACTCCCCAGGTAACTTGGAATTCTGGCCTGTCCTCTGTGTTTTCACCAACTGAAATGTGTGTGTGTGTGTGTGTGTGTGTGTGTGTGTGTGTGTGTGTGTTCTCTCCCTCCACCCATCCTAATCAAAAGTACACTGTAAATCAGGTATTGACAAACTAAGCTGTTGATTGTTTTTATAGTTTCCCCAAGCTACAGTGAGACTTGTTTATATTTCTAAATGATTGAGAAAGAAAATGAGATATATTCTAATAACTATCACAATATAGCCTACTGAGATAACAGGAGTGTGTCATCATGCCCAACTGAACAATAAAATAAAACCTCAGCATATATGCTGAGGAATGACAGTAGGAAAATACTAAAAAGTGTTTGTCTTCTGTAATAATTCATATCATGCAATAGTCTCCAAGCTAAGCTGAGGTGTTCAGGCAGTGTTCATTGACATCACATGCCATGACAACATGCACAGGGCAAAGAATACATGTAGTGTGTTCAGACCAAAATTGCAATAAAGTTGTATGGAGTGCAGGAGAGTTCTGCCAGATGCTCTGAGAACTCATTTGGTTTTGAATTAATTTTTGGTTATTATGTGTTATCCCACAGCCTCCACAATCAGTTACACAGTTCATGAAATGTTGATATAATATAAACCCCTAAATGCATAAGTTCTAGCATATAAGCATGTTTCTCCTCTCAGCATGAGTATCAATACAGAAGAATGAAACATTACACATGCTAAGGTCTTGTGTCATTCTGCATTCAGTCATTTCTCAATGTCAACTTATAAGAAAACTTTTATTTAGTTTGTTTTATCTTAATACTTCTAATTACCCAAGAAATGAGCAAGTCAAGGAAATTATCATGGAAGTGCTTTTACTAGAAACACACTTGAATAAATAAAGTGGAAAATATACACATTCCAATCAGGATCCAGTTTTCTCCTTGCTGTTTTGCTTCTGTTTAATATAAAAGTTATTGTGTGGTGGCAATGAATGGGATTTCTTAAAGCTGGTCACTAAGGCTAGGGACATGCTTCCATGGCTCTGCTGTTACCATGCACAGTTGTTCTTGAATGAAAAGTCATGACAATCACCATGTGCTTCTCTCTACAGGTTTACAGAGAGCCAGCGCAAGAGCCCCTTCACCATACCGAAGGGATTTTGAAGCTAAGCTCCGCAATTTCTACCGAAAACTGGAAGCCAAAGGATTTGGACAGGGTCCAGGTAAAATTAAGTGAGTACTGGGCCCTAAATTAAGGGAATTACCTTTTTATCTATTTACTTTTTGTATCCTGAACATTGGATATATTAATATGGTATCACTACGGCCTGAAAGGGTTGACTAGGAAAATTAGAAAATTGGAGAAGAAAAAGAATAATGTGCAAGTAATTGGAAGGGTGAAGACAGGGAAGCTGATGAAAAGGAGAAAGAATTATAGATTTAATACAAAGAGGTACATAGCATCAACAACAGAGTTTTCCAGAAAGCAGAGACCCTTAACCCAAGCTAAAATCCTATATTTCCATTCATGTAAGAGTTATCAAGGCAATTTTTGTGAACTCTTTGCAACTTTGCAGTGAAGTCCAAGTAAAAACAGTGTTATCTTACTCATGTGTTCATTATTTTAATTGAAAAACTGAGCTCAAATTTAAAATCCTAACTTAAGATACCTCCTAGCCAGAGGCCCTTGCCCTGTGAAGGTTCTGCGCCCCAGTGTAGGGGAATGCCAGGGCCCATAAGTGGGAGAATGTGGGGTGGCAAGCATGGGGAGGAGGGAGGCAACAGGGGTTTGTTCTTGTTGTTTTTGGTTGCTTGTTTTTTGGAGGGGAAACTGGGAAAGGAGAAATCATATGACATGTAAATAAAGAAAATATCTAATAAAAAAAAAGATATCTCCTAGGCTAAGGCACTTGATACCACTTAACAAAACAATAATTTTAAATACAGTTTGGTTTGTCAAATGATAAGCATACATGTGTTCTTTGAGTGCTAGCATTTTGAATGTGTCAAGCCCAGTACCAAACTGACAGAACCTCTGTCTTCTCTTTTCCTCTCTCATTAGAAGCTAATGAGTGAATTTATAATAATGAGTATTCATGATTGATATACAACAGTGCTCAGTACCCTGATGTCACTGCTTCCATTCACCATGACTTTTTATTCTCAGGCTCATCATCCGTCGAGACCACTTGTTGGAAGGGACCTTCAATCAGGTGATGGCATACTCCCGGAAGGAGCTCCAGAGAAACAAGCTCTACATCACCTTTGTTGGAGAGGAGGGGTAAGGCACTAGATGCTTCATACAAATCAGTATGGGGAAATCAAATCGTAGGAATGCGAGGCAATGTCTCTCAGGAAAGAATAGAGTGGCTACAAACCATTGGCCTAAAGTGGCTCTAAGCATAAACTCTTAGTAAACTTTCCTCTCCCCAGGCATTCTCAAGCTTTAGGCTTCTTTTTCTTTAAAGAAAAAGAGAAAAGAAAAATTCTGAGTTACTGGCATGTCCCAAAGTCTGAGATCCCAAGACCAAAGTATAATATAAATTAAAATCTTGAACAATTGAACATTTACTTTATAGGTGGTGTACGTTTCTGAGAATGAAAAAAAACAAAACAAAACAAAACTCTTCACCCCAAAAATGCATATATCAAATTACATACCATTGTTTTCATGTGCTTTCTGTGACTTCATTAATTACCTATGTGTGCAATTCAACTACCTTAAAGGCAAATTAAATTGACTTGTACGCTTGTATGAATACACACACACATACACACACACACTTTTGTAGGAAGTTTTCTTATGCTCCCACAGCAAACCCTGTTTACAAGGGGCCAGCTGTGTGTTTTATCTTATAGATACTTGATAGTTGAAAGGGAGAAAGTTTAAATACAATCGCCATAAGGAGTTCATTTGTAGGCATTTGGTTAAAAAGTGCCACAAAACCAACATTGTCTTCTATAAATTGATACTTCTACTTGGAGTTCACTGCAAAGATGAAAAAGACTGTTCACTGCTTCTCAGACCCTATACCCGAAAGTCCTCACTAGGATCTGGATTAAAAACTATCATAAAACTGAACTTCCTGTCTCCTGAGAGGCTCTGACAGTACCCAACTAATACAGAAGTAGAGGCTCACAACTGTCCATTGGATGAGTACA
>NW_022196913.1:18645526-18649453 GCF_008632895.1 Mastomys coucha | reverse complement strand
TTTTTTTTTGGGGGGGGAGGGAAACCTGGGAAGAGAGATATTGTAAATAAAGAAAACATCTAATAAAAAAAACTGAACTTCCTGAACCTGTACTTCTTTTGCAGCCTGGACTACAGTGGCCCTTCTCGAGAGTTCTTTTTCCTGTTGTCTCAGGAGCTCTTCAACCCTTACTATGGACTCTTTGAGTATTCTGCAAATGACACATATACAGTGCAGATCAGTCCCATGTCGGCATTTGTAGAAAACTACCTTGAATGGTAAGGTTTCTAATGTTCACTTTCTCATGTCTAAAATCTGTCTTTTTGAGTTAAAAGTCAGCAACATTTCTCTAGGAAAACTGCATTTGGAGCAGTTAGCCAGGAATAGCTGGATCCTAAGAGCCAAGATCCTAGGTTAACATCAATAGAAGCAAGAATACTAATCATTACAGAGAATGTAAGACATTACAGGGAACAAAAGACATTGATATAATTGATATAATATAGAATAATTATATCAATTGATATAATATAGAATAATTTCCTGCCTACTTAAAATACTCTAAGAAGACATGGATCATAAAATTGATAATTTTACTGAAATCACAAATGTGCTACTGGCTGCATCTCAGAGGTATTCATGGTTTTAAAATTCTCTTACCTTGAACCAGTATGCCTTTAACATTGGATTTATATCTTACCATAAAATAAACTTCTTGAGTCAGGTGACCTCTAAGTATCTATCTGATGTGAAATTTCAGTGTTGTTTTTATTGGCCTCTAATAAGGAATTATATTATGGAATTATATGTAATAAGGAATTATATCTATTATGAATTTGTGTGTGGAAATCAGGATCTGTCATTTCTGTGTGGCCCTGTGAACTCAGTACCTGCTGCTGTTGATGCCTCCAGAAATCTATGTAGAACTCTTAGTCACGGACTACTGCATCATTCTAGACCTAATTCTATTATCTCGTTGATCTAAGGAGATCTTTTTGGGGTTCTAGAGATAGATAACACCACTCCTTTTGAAGCAACTAATTTATACTATCATTAAATTAATCTATTGAGAATTCTTAGATATATTTATTTTTCACATTGTTGTGACAAAATACCAGGTTAAAAAAAATAAGAAAAAAGGTGGATTTCCACTCACAACTTGAGGATGCAGTTCATCACTGGGAAAGCATGTTGCAAGAGTGTGAAATACTTGGTCACATTGCTCTACAATCAGGTAGCAGAGAGCTATGAACACTTGCACTCTACTTGCTTCCTCCTCTTTATTTAAGTCAAGTACCCTAACCTGTAGAATGGTGCCATTCACATCAAGAATGTGTCTTCCCACCACATTTAATTATCTCTAGGAATGTCCTCTCAGACAAGCTCAAAAGTCAACCTTCCAGATGATTCTAAACTCCATCAAGCTTACACTCAAGATTAACTATCACAAGTCTATTCCTTGTCAGCTTAATAACCAAACATAAAACTTTAAAGTTTTCATACCTTTTATTTACAATTTTTTCATAAAATGCATTTTTGTTTTGTTTGCTTTTTAGTATTTTTTGTTTTCTTTTATTGAAAATGGATTTTTTATACAAAATATTCTGATTAAAATCTTCCCTCCACAACTCCTACAAGACCTTACTCACCTCTTCTCCCATGCAAATACTTACCCTTTTCATTTCTTATTAGAAAACAAACAAACATTTAAAAAATAACAATAACATAAGATAAAACAAGAACAAACAAACTAACAGGAATAGGGTAAAACAAACAAACAGAAGAAAAAGAACCAAAGAAAAAGCTTAAGAAACACATATAATATATATGCAAAGGACCTGAAAGGTTTAAAAGAAGGAGGAGGAAGAGGAGGAGGAGGAGAGAGAGAGAGAGAGGGAGAGGGAGAGGGAGAGGGAGGAGAGGGAGAGGAAGAGAGGTAGGAGAGGGAGAGGGAAGAGAGGGAGAGGGAGAGGGAGAGGGAGAGGGAGAGGGAGAGGGAGAGACTCACAAAACATCATGAGGCAAAGAACCTCCAAAGATGCTGTTGAGCTGATTTTGTGTTGGCCATCTACTGCTGGGTGTGGGGGCACCCCTTAAGAGTGGTTTGTATCCCCAGTGAGATGTTGCTATGGAGAGAACTAACTTTTTATTTGTGAGCTATTGAAGATAGCTTCTGCATTCGGAATATATGGGTTTGTGTCCACTTCTCTCAGCACTAGGATTTCATTTGGTACAGACTCATGCAGACACTGTACATGCTGCCACAATCTCTGTGAGTTTAAATGGACCCTGGCCCTACTGGGTTTAGAGGGCCATATTTCATTGTATGTCACAGGTGTTCTTAAAATCTTCCCACATCTTCCTTCAGGGTTGCCTGATCCCTGAATGGAGGGATTTGATGGAAACATTCTATTTAGGACAGAATGTTTCAAAAGTCTCTCACCCTCTGAACATAGTCCAGCTTTGAGCCTCTGTACTTGTTCGCATCTACTAAAGGAGGAAACAACTCTGATGCTAGCTGGAAAAGCCACTGATCTATAGGTATAGCCGAATGTTCTTCAGAGTAATGTTATGGTTTGTTCAATCACCAAACAACCCGGACTATTGCGAAGGCTGTTGCTTGCTCTCCACAAACTGACAGTAAGGCCATGTTGCTGAAGACAGCACCTACACAACTCATTGAACATGGAGAAGTCAAACTGGTGCTGCCAAAAGCCTTTACCTGAAAACTAGTGTTCACGATACAGGAAAGTGCTCTTCATGCTGCCATAGAAGAAAGATAAACACTAACCCAGCTACAAACTCTAATCTACAATGATGATCTGCCTGCATCTTGTACTAGTACAATAGTGACACAAAGTTTGTAAAAGTAACCAACCATTATTTGATTGGTTTTAAGGCCCACTCCATGATATAGATCCCATATCTGACACTGCTCAAGTGACCATAAAACATATTTTGATCATGACAGGTATGAGTTCTATCACATGGAATGGGCCTTAAATCCAACCAAAAAGTGGTTATTTACCCCCAAAACATTTGTGTTGCTATTACACCAATATCTGTTGTACGCAGGTTGCTGTTGTAGGTGTCAGGATTTTGGAGCTGGATGATACTGATGATTACTTTTTTTCTCTGGCAGCATGCAAAGTCAGTTCCAGTACTGCGGATACTAGTCAGTAGGGGTGAAGATTCTAGTCAGGCACCAGCCAAATTTCTCCATATTCAATGACATAACTTAGTGGTGTCTTCGACAGCAGGTTCCATCATCTTGTGAACTGTAACTAGTAACCTTGACAGTTATCTGTGATATTTGTCAGAGGATATAGGACACGTTTAGCCAATGACTCACCAGGATGTAATTTATTCCTGACACTGGACATTTTACTGAGTGGTATAAGATTCCACTTGGGGAATTTTCTCCCCTATTATATAGTGACTTCATATAAATTATTTTTAGATAAGTATATGTTTTAGAAAGCTTCCACAGTAATAGGCTTCAGTATGGCTTTTCAAAAGGCCTTAATGTTAGGTGTCCCTGTCCATATCCCTTCCTTTATTTTGTCCTCCCTTAACCCTCCCTTTTAATCCTCCTAATCTAGTTTTCTCTTTGTCTCTTTATAACACTATATTCTATTTTCCCTTCCTTGAAAGGTTCCTATTTACTCCCTGGTCGCTTCCCAGCTACCTAACTTCTATGGCAGTTGCAATTGAAACATACATATTTGAAACTTAAAAACTAGCATCCATATATAAAAGAAAAAATGAAATATTTGTCTTTTGGGGTTTGGGTTACCTTACTCAAGTTGTCTACTTCTAGTTTCAATTATTCACCTGAATTTTTATTTTTTATCCTTTTACTTATATTTTTCACTTTTCATTCTTTTTTTTAACTTTTATTGCATTATCAGAAAAGTTACATGATTTCAATTTATCTGAATTTGTTAA
>NW_022196913.1:18617797-18644786 GCF_008632895.1 Mastomys coucha | reverse complement strand
AGAGTTACAAATGTCAAGCAAAGCATTAAGTCTCACTTTGTTGTTCTCTTACAAGCCACCTCCCTAGTCACTTTTCATTCTTAAAATTGAAAATAGCATTATATTATATCAACTTTCCTCTCCCTTACCTCCTTCTAATCCCATCCAGTTAACCTCCCTTAGACTCCTTCCATGCCCCAACACTCTCAAGTTGATAGTCTTTTTTCTTTTATTAGTATTGTTACATACATTATAGATATATATGTATGTATATGCATAAATACATTTCAATACAACCTATAGAGTCAATTTTTGTTGTGTATAAATGGTTTTAAGGCTTACTACTATGCATTGGATACCCAATGGAGAAGATCATCCCTAGGAGAAGTTAATTCTCCTTTAGTTCTTTGTTACATTTAGTTAATTGTCTAGGGATTGGCCACCAAGAAAATTTTCCCATTCCATATAAACATGTTCAATTGAGATTGTCATTGCCCTTGTACTGTTTATATAGCCATTTCTGGGAGAGATTTTTTCACATCAGTCTTCCTGGTATTCTGGCTTATGCAATCTTTCCACCTCCCTCATTGATGTTCCCTGAGTCATAGATAAAGGAGCTGTGATAAGATGTATCCATTGGGTCTGGGCTCCCCATGAACTGTGGTTCTCTGTATTATGTATTGCGTCCAGTTGTGTTCTTCTGTGACTGACTCCATTTTTTTGTTGTTGTTGTTTAGAGAGAGAGACTTTTTCATTACATATATTAATCATTCCAATTTTTACATCTCAAATGATATTTCCACCAACACCTCATCCCATATTCCTCCTCCCCCTCTACCCTCCCTTTTGCCTGTATGAGGGTGCTCCCACACCCATTCACCCTCTCCCACCCCACTGCTCCAGCATCCCCCTACACTGGGGCATCAAACCTCCCCAGGACCAAGGGCCTCCCTTCCTATTGCTGTCAGGCAAGGTCATCCTCGGCTACATATGTATCTGGAGCTATGGTTGGTGTTCTAGTCTCTGGGAGAACTGGGTGGTCAGGCCAGCCTATGTTGTTCTTCCAGTGGGATTGCAATCCCCCTCCGCTCCTCCAGTCCTTCTGACAGCTCCACCACGAGGTTCCCTAAGCTCAGTCTGATGGTTGGCTCCAAGCATCCACATCTGTATTGGCCAGTTGCTGGACAGACCTCCCAAGGAACCACCATACCAGGTTCCTGTCAACAAGCGCCTCTTAATGACGGCAATAGTGTTGGGTTTGGTGTCTGCGGACATGATGGATATCCAGGTGGGGCAGTTCCCAGGTGGCCCTTCCTTACTCTCTATTTCATTTTTTTCTTTCCTGTTCTTCCTTTGGACAGGAACATTTCTGGGTTAAAAACTGAGATCGACCAGGGACCATGCCTATCTACTGGAGGTGGTTTCTACAGGTTCTGTCTCCCCCTTCTCTGAGCATTTCAGCTAAAGTTATCCCCATTGGGTCCCAGGAACCTCATGTTTCCCTAATCTCTAGGACCCTCCAGTGGCTATCCCCAGTTTCTCATCCCCCCTGCTACATATTTTTGTTCTATTTCCTGACCCTCTATACCTCTCTCACATCCCCTCCAGTTCCTGATACTGCCTCTTCCTCCTCCATCCCTCTCAGGACCCCCTCTCCCTTTACTTTCCAGTATCATCCAATTCCCCCCTCAATGAAGGACTGAAGCATCCACACCCTGGTTTTCCTTCTTTCTAAGTGGGTTGTATCATAGGCATTGTGAGCTTTGGGACTAATATCCGCTTATCAGTGAGTACATACCATGTATGTTCTTTTGTGTCTGGATTACCTTATTCAAGACGATATTTTCTAGTTCCATCCATTTGCCTATGAATGTCATGAAGTTATTGTTTTTAGTCACTGAGTAGTACTCCATTATGTTCTATATCCATTTTTCTGTTGAGAGACATCAAATTAACTCAAATAAATCACTAGCCTTCTTTTATACAAATGACGGACAGGCTGAGAAAGAAATTTTGTCATATGTATAATTGGTAAAGGTTTTTTTTCCCTTCTGTAAACTGCCACTTTTCGTGAATGATGGTGTCTTTTGCTGTACAGATTGATCTTTAGCTTTGTGAGGTCCCACTTAATAGAGTTGTTGGCCTTAATGCCTGTGCTGTCAGTGTCCTGTTCAGAAAGTCCTTTCCTGTGCCAATGCAGTTGTCTATTCCCTACTTTCTCTTTTATTCAGGTCCTTGATCCATTTGAAGTTGAATTATATATATATAGATATATAATTCAACTTCAAATGTATATATGTTATATATATTATATCAGTTGAATTATATAGATATAGATACATAGATCTACTTTTTCTTTTACATACAGCCATCCAGTTTGACCAGAATCACTTGTTAAAGATGTTGGCTTCTTTTCAATGAGTACTTTTTGGCTTCGTTGTCAAAAATCAAATGTCTGTACATGTATATATGGATCTTCAGTTCAATTTCATTGATTAATGTGCCTGTTTTTATGCTAATACCTTGTTGCTCTTATTACTATAACTCTGTAGCACAACTTGAAATCTGGGATTGTGATATTGCCACCAGTTCTTTTATTATTCAGGATTATTTTAGCTATCCTGAATTATTGTGTTTGCATAAGAAGTTTAAGTTGTTTTGTTTTGTTTCATTTTCTGTGGGAGGTCTTTCCATCTTCTGATATCTTCTTCAGTTTCTTTCTTTAATACCTTAACGTCTTTATTATACAAGTCTTTTCTTGCTTGGTTGGGTTATCTGAAGACATCTTTTGAGGCTATTGTGAAAAGTACTGTTTCCCTAATTTCTTCCTCAGTATGTTTGTCATTTGTATATAAGAAGACTATCAATTTCTATGTGTTAATTTTGTATCTTCCTACTTTATTGAAAGGGTTTTTGAGCTGTAAAGTTTCCTGGTGGAATCTTCAGGGTCATTTATATGGAAAATAATTTCATTTTTTTGTCCTATTTGTATTCCCTTGATCTCCTATAGTTGTCTCACTGTGCTGTCTGTGACTTCAAGTACTATATTGAATAGGTATGGAGAGGGTGTGCATCCTTTTCTTGTTCTTCCTGTTTTGTGTTTCGCTCCATTTACGATAACAATGTCTGTTGCTGTAAATTGCCTTTACTGTGTTGAATTTATGTTTTTTGTATCCCTAGTTTCCCTGAGACTTTCATCATGAGGGGCTGTTGGATCCTTTTCAAATATTTTTCCAAGCAACAAACAAGCAAACAAAACAAAACAAACTTTTATATGTGATAATTCAGAAAAGCAAAGTCTTATAATTATCTAGAAAACTTTGGCTTAAATCATCAGGCTGAACTCAGGGAACCTGGTGGGGGAGCTGACAGAAGGACTGGAGGCACAGAGGGGGATTGCGACCCCATTGGAAGAACAACACAGGCTGGCTTGACCACCCAGTTCTCCCAGAGACTAGACCACCAACCCAGGAGTGTACCTAAAGGGATCTACATATGGCTCCAAATACACATGTAGCAGAGCAGCAGGAGGGTAGGCCCTTGGTCCCAGGAGGTTCAATGCCTCAGAGTAGGGGAATGCTGGAGCAGTGGGGCTGGAGAGTGTGGGTGGTTGGGAAAGCACTCGCATACAGGCAAAAGAGAGGAGGAGGGCAGATGTGGAGTGGGGGAGTGGCACAGGGATAACTGGGAAGTGGGATGTCATGGGAAGTAGAAGTTTGTGGAGGAGGTAACAGGAAAGTAGGATATCATTTGAGATGTAAACAAGTGGAATGTTTAGTAATAATATTTTTAAAAAAAAAGAGAGAGAAAATTTGGCTTAAGAAAACAGCTGGTGAGAAATGACCTGAGAAGGGAAGGGTTTTGTTTTGTTTTGTTTTTTAATCGTTTCAAAGTCCTGCTTCTATGTCTCAATCCAACAACCCTAGTGAATGTTAAGAGTCTTTGTCAGACTATGTGGGATCTGCTTATAAGATCAATGATTATAGTATCACCATAATTAAAAGGAGAGAATAAACTTGGAAAAGGTGGTCCTACACAATGCTCTTTCCTTATACTCACTCAAAGGGTTATGATTGCCATACACATTTTAACTCTCTTAGATATTGTACTAGCTGATTCTGTGTGTCAACTTGACACAAGCTAGAGTTATCACAGAGAAAGGAGCCTCCCTTAAGGAAATGCTTCCATGAGATCCAGGTGTAAGTAAGGCATTTTCTCAATTAGTGATCAAGGGTGAGAAGGCCCATTTTGGTTGGTGCCATCCTTGAGCTGGTAGTCTTGGTCTCTATAAGAAAGCAAGCTGAACAAGCCAATGGAAGCAAGCCAGTAAGGAACATCCCTCCATGGCTTCTACTTCAGCTCCTACCTCCTGACCTACTTGACACTGTAGCTTAAACGACAGAAATAGACAAAATATTTAAAATAGTTTCTAAAGAAAAAATGCAATCACAAAAAAGTGAGGTGTTACTGTTTAACTTTTAATTCCCCCCCCCAAAAAAAAACTTCTTAAAATGGGATGGCCAAACCAAATTGTTTAATACAGCACAAAACCTGACCTTGTCATTGCTTATAACAAAAAAATTCAGAAATATAGGAGACCCATGATGATAGCAAAAATGTGTAATGCTATTGCCTAGTTTTTGTTTTTGTTTTTGTTTTTTTGTTTTGGTTGTTTTTTTAAGGAAAACTTAAAATCTAACACCTAAGAGGCTCAGTATTTTCTTTGCTACCAGTTTCAGATTGCTGAGTATGAGTCAAATGTAAGGTATCCATCCACATATAAATATGGACTCTTTCTCACTGACTTCAATCTCTTTGGCTATTTCAACCTGAAAACTCCACAAAGTAAGGCTAAATTTATTGTATATAAGTCAAATATTTAGGCCCATGGTGAATTGTAGTACTGAGAAACCAAATTATCAAGTATACAATCTGGCTATATGTCTTTCCCTTAAAAAAAAAAAAATCCACCATGTTCTAGCATCAAGCCATACTTGTAAGTTTTTAATTACCCTGGCTGCAAATGTGAGACAACAGCATTCTTTCTTACTTCTCCCCTGTTGAGCATGAGCTCAGAGGCAGGGTCGACACTGACTACTGCATGTAGGAGTGTACAGCATGAGCTCTGTGTCTTGGGGTAGGCTAGACTTCCAACTCAGCTCTTCTGCAACTGTGGCATATATGTCACCCAAGCAGCATTTTTCTGGTGACAGGGTTTAAGGTTCTATTGTAGACATAGCCATGGCCATGTGGTAGGAAAGGCTTGTCTATTCCTCATCTCCTGAAGACCTAGCTGCTGTTCTCAAATATGCACTGTTTTAGTGTTTTAGCTCTTCTATCGCCTGGGTTTACACAAAGGGCCTTTCACAACCGCCAATGCAGAGAAGGCTACCATTCTAAGGAGGCAACCCTACTCCTCTCATTCTCATCCTCTCATTCTCATCCTCTCATTCTCATCCTCTCATTCTCATCCTCTCATTCTCATCCTCTCATTCTCATCCTCTCATTCTCGTTTAAGGAGAAATCCAGAGTTCAGAGTATGAGGCTTCCATTTCAAAACTGCATCACACTGGCTAGGTTTGCATTTCCTTTTTTTTTTTTAAGATTTATTTTATTTATTTTATGTGTATGAGTACACTGTAGCTATACAGATGACCATGAGCCATCACATGTGTGGCTGCTAGGAATTGAACTCAGGACCTCTGTTGCTCCAGGCCCCACTTGCTCTGGCCCCACTCGCTCCGGGTTAATTCACTGTAGCTGTCTTTAGACGCACCAGAAGAGGGTGTCAGCTCTCATTACGAGTGGTTGTGAGCCACCATGTGGTTACTGGGATCCGAACTCAGGACCTTAAGAAGAGCAGTCAGTGCTCTTATCTGCTGAGCCATCTTGCCAGCCCCAGGTTTGCATTTTCTGATGGGTTGAACCATAAACCCATCCATTTAATGGGTGACTTCTTCAGAAAATTTTCCTTCTAGAAACTTTCTTGAAATATTGATGTCAAAACTGTTTCTGACATTAAGTGGTTCCTGTTCTTTGACAATGAGCCCTGTCTTCATTTCTCTTGTTAAAGATTTATTTCATCTAAAATACAGTGAAGATGAATATTAAACTCATAATCTCCAGCTGACTGTGCATTAAATTCAATTATGTCATATATCAATTGTCTAAACACCCTGTCTGCTTACTGTGTTGATGATCATTTCCCCTATCCATAAGGGTATTTGAGTAATTCATACACAGAGCTCTACAAGATGGAAATTGCAGATTTGATACACAAGACTCTGGGTTATCTCTGACAGCCATAAATAATTTATTTGTGCCATCAATCAACATCATTTAATGATGCCATTTGCATTCTGTCTCCTTTTATATGGTTTCTATTCTAAAAATCTACTATGCTTGACCATGGAAATAGGTTATGCTCCAGAGAGCCCAGACTCTTCTCTTCCATGGAACTCAAGACAACTCTTCGGACTCCTATCTTTGGTTGAGTTATTACTTTGTCTTTTAGTTGATTTGATGAAAGGTTTGTAAATTTTGCTGATTTTCTCAAAAAGCTAATTCTTTATTTCATAGATTCTTTGTGTGTGTGTGTGTGTGTGTGTGTGTGTGTGTGTGTGTGTGTGTGTGTATTTCATTGATTTCAGCTTTGAACTTGACTATTTCTTCTAATTTACTCATTGTGGGAATTGCTCCTGTTTTTTTTTTTTTTACACCTTTCAAGTGAGTGTTATTATTTGTCACAGACGAGGTTGCTTCGAGGACCCCTTGTACTGCGGGGTGATAAAAGTTTTGGCCTGGTGGGCAAAGAAGTTTGTGAGTGGCAAACAGAAACGGCACAAGGGAGTGTGGTATCTGAATGTAATTTGTACAAAGTGAAAATCAGGCTTATATAGTATACAGAGAACAGGGCAAAGGACAGAAGTCACGTAGGCAGGAGACAGCCACATCAAAGTCAGTGAGAACAAGCAGCCAGGTGCAAGGCGGAGGAGCAGTGGTGTCCTTCTTCTTGGGCTATTTTGGCAGCCCCAAGATAAATTCTCTGAGTCTGTCTGAGGCAAGTAGCTGAAGGTAGTATACTTGCATTTCTTGGCTGTAACATAGATAGTTAGTGACAGAAGCCCTACAACTTCTCTCTGGTAGTAAAACAATTCTGCCTTGTGTGGGACTGCTCTGATAATAAGTGCCTAACTGCTATCTTTAACTCTTGAGACACCCTGTCTAGTAAGACAGCTTCTTAGTAAAAATTCCAAGCTAATTACAGCTGGGAAATCAATTAGGATTATTGAAACACTGTGGAGGCCAGGAAATAATGTTTAATCTCAGTATTAGCTAATAATGAAATATTTCTTAGGGCACCTTTATGCCTGAGTAAAGAAAGCACGCAGATTTCTTCACAGACTTTAGCAGAGATCAATCTGGAACACATCTGAGCTAGGAGATGTCAGCAACTGACTACCTCAGGAGTCTGGCCAGAGTGTACGCCTCAGGTCTATGATCAGGTTTTTAGGCCTATCAAACAGACAAAACTGAAGTAGACGAGTTCTGTGAGACAATTATTAATATGAAATCTTTCCTTAATATAGATACTTAGTGCTATGGTCTTGCCTCTTAGAACTGCTTTGTGTCTCATAGGCTTGAGGTGTTGTGTCTATATTTTCATTCAACTCTAAAAAGCTTTTAATTTCCTTCTCAATTTCTGTTTTAACCCAGTTTTCACTCAGTAATTGGTGGTTCAGTTTCCATAAGTTTGCACACTTTCTGCTTGTTTCTATTGTGATTGGTATACAGCTTTAATACATGACGATCAGGTGAAATGCAGGGAATTAAATCAGTTATTCTATACCTTCTGATACTTGCTTTGTGCCCTAATATGTAGCCAGCTTTGCAGAAAGTCCTGTTGGCTGTTGAAAAAGAGTATATTCTTTAGTGTTTGGGTGGAATGTTCTGTAGCTGTCTGGCAGGTTCATTTGGTTTATGACATTGTTTAACTCAAGACATTCTCTAGTTTTTGTCAGAATAGGCTGTCTATTGGCAAGAGTTGGATATTAAAGTCATTCACTATCATTGCCTTAGGGTCAATCATGTGATTTTTAGCTATGGTAATGTTTGCTTTATAAAATTGTTTGGCACATAAGTATTTATTATGAAATGTTTTTCTTTTTCTGGTGATTGTGATTTATAATTTTGATGTACATAGTGATCTAGACTAACATATGTCATCTTCTAGAACTGGTAGAGCATCCATTCAGGTCCTTCTGGCATTAAAAGTCTCCATTGAAGTCAGATGGTATTCTAATTGAGTCTGTCTTTATATATGACTTGGTATTTTTCCCTTGAAGCTATTAAAATGCTTTCTTTGTTTCACACTACTTAATACACTGAGTCCTGCGGCCTAATTATTATAAGTAAGTTATGGAGTTGCTGCCATTTATTGGTCTTTCAGTATCTTTATTGAATAGTGAATGTAGTTGAGAACTCTTTGTATATCTTATTGGAAACAAAATTTGAATATAATAAATAAGTACATAGTAGTAGTAAGTATTCAACCTGATCTCTTAAAAATTAGAAGTCACTTTAAATATATTAAAATGAACTACAGTGGATTTGATTCTAGGAAAACTTCCTAGATTCAAAATTGGTTTCTTTTTTTAATTGGATAGTTTCTTTATTTACATTTCAAATATTATCCCCTTTCCTAGGTCCCCCACTCCAGAAACAGCATATCCCATCCCTTCAACCTCTAGGTCAACAAGAGTATTTCCCCACACACCCTCCCACTCCTGCCTCCACACCCTCGCATTCCCCTACACTGGGGCATCAGGCCTTACACAAGACCAAGGGCCTGCTCTCCCATTGATACACAACAAGCCCATCCTCTGCTGCTACATTTGCAGCTGGAGCCATAGGTCCCTCCATTTGTACTCTTAGGTTGTTAGTTTAGTTCCTGGGAGTTCTGGGGGTTCTGGTTGGTTGGTATTGTTGTTCTTCTCATGGGGTTGCAAACCCCTTCAGATCCTCCAGTCCTTTATATAACTCCTCCATTGGGGACCTCATGCTCAATTCAATGGTTGTCTATGAATATCCACCTTTTTATTCTTCTGGTTCTGGCAGAGCCTCTCAGGAGACAGCTATATCAGGCTCCTATAAGCATGTACTTCTTGACATCCACAATAGTGTCTGTTTTTGGTGACTGTACATGGGATAGGTTCCTGGGTTAGGCAGTCTCTGGTTGGCCTTTCCTTTAGTCTCTGCTCCACACTTTGTCTCCATATTTGGTCCGTTGAGTGTTTTGTTACCCCTTCTAAGAAGGAGCAAAGCACCAACACTTTGAACTAGCTACTTCTTGAGCCTCAAGTGGTCTGAGTCTGACTCATTTAATAATTTTTTTTTTTTGCTGGAACATGGGTCATGTGTTAGTTACTAGAGCAAGGGCAAATGATCAGTGGCTACATTGCTGAGAAAAATGACACCTGTCCCCCCCCCCCGCCCCAACAATTGTTAACTGCCAATAGGTCCTCAAGAAAGCAGTGGAGCCTCCCAGTCCCCTCTCCTATCCTTGATGAAATGATGACAGGCCCAATCTTGTGCAGGTTTTCTGTATATAAAACCACAGCTATGGTTAGTTTGAGTACAAACTACATCAGAGAAAAAGAATACCTATGTCATAGGAAAAAGACATCTTCTTGCTTCACACCTCCTATTCTCTTTCTTTCTGTCACCTCTTCAGTAATTCTACCTGAGATTTGGAGGGGTTTATATAGCTGCATCTTTTAGGGAACAACCCTCCACTATGCCTTTTCTAAGCACTTTGGGCAATTATGAGTTTCTGTATCCACTGCTGCTGGGCAATAAGAAGCTTCACTAATGAAAGCTGGGAACTACACTGACCTATATACTTTTTGTTATTTGAAGGACTTCCATATTGACTCCATAGCAGCCACAGCAGCTCACTTCCCACCAGCAATGTGTGAAAGTTTCTCTTCTCCCACATCCTTGCTAGCATTTGTTATCATTTCTTTTTTTTTTCTTTTTATAATACATGCCCTAGAAATTTGTAGTTTTTTTAGATATTTTCTTTATTTACATGTAAATTTCTCCATTCCCAGTTTCCCCTCCAAAAAAACAAAGAAACAAACAAAAACAACAAAAACAAACCCCTGTTGCCTCCCCCTCCCCATGCCTGCCACCCCACCCTCTCCCACTTATTGGTCCTGGCATTCCCCTACACTGGGGCACAGAACTTTCACTTTAAGATGTACATCAGTTTTTACTAGGTGATATAGAAGTCCAAAACAATTCTGATTTACATTTTCCTGACAGGTAAGGACACACACTACCTTTTGAAGCATTCATTTTCAGATATCTTCATGCACTTCATAATTGTGTTAGATGATTTAATTTTCTGGTGTTTAATTTTTGAGTTTTAATAGATTCTGGATGTTAATATCCATGTTGGAAGTATAGTGGGGAGAGTTTTCCTCTCATTCTGTAAGATGTCTCATTGTTCATATAATTGTTTTCTGTGTAGAAACTTTTATTTATTTTATTTTTTACAATCCAGTTGTTGCCCCACCTCCCAACCCCCCTCCCACAATTCCTCATCTTATTCTTCCCCCCTGTCTCCAAGAGGATGCCCCCACCACATAAAGAAATTGGGGAGATCCTACACTAGCAATTTAACAGCACACTTGATAGCCCTAGAACAAAAGAAGCAAATATTCCCAAAAGGAGTAAATGGCAGGAAATAATCAAACTCAGGGCTCAAATCAACCAAGTAGAAACAAAGAGAATGATACAAAGAATCAACAAAACCAAAACCTGGTTCTTTGAAAAAATCAACATGATAGATAAACCCTTAGCCAAACTAATTAAAAGAACACAGAGACAGTATCCAAATTAACAAAATCAGAAATTAAAAGGTATGCATAAAAACGGAAATTAAGGAAATTCAAAAAATCATCAGATCCTACTACAAAAGCCTTTACTCAACAAAAGTGAAAGATCTAGATGGATTACCAGAGTTAAATCAAGAACAGGTAAATTATCTAAACAGTCCCATATCCCCTAAGGAAATAGAAGTCATTAAAAAACCTCTCAACCAATGAAGGTCAAGGCCAGATGGCTTTAGTGTAGAAGCTTTTAATTTAATGCAATTCTATTTGCCAGTTCTTTGGGTTATTTCTTGTACTATCTGAATCCTTTCCAAAAATTCTTTAACTGGACCTATATCTCGAGATGTTTTATTTCCCCTAGTTTTATGGTTTCAGTTCCTAGATTAAGGTATTTGATACATTTTGAAGTGTTTCATATTCAGGGTGAGGGATGTGCATCATTCCATGATTTCACATGGAAATATGCAGTTTTTGGAACATCAATTCAAAAAAGATACTTTCTTATCTCTAGTGTGCATTTTCTACATTTTTATTTTAATAAATCAAATTGGGCACTCATAGCTGCGTGGGTTTGTCTCTTGGTCCCCTGTTCCACAGTCTACAGCTTGTTCTGTGCCGGTGCCATGCTGATATTGTTACTATAGCTCTGTAATAGAATCTGAGATCAGGTTTGATGGTGCCTCCAAAATTCCTCATTCTGTTCAGTGTATCAAGGGGTGCTCTATTCTTGCACGTGCGTTTTAGGATTGTTTTTTTCTACCTCTGTGAAGAAAGTTCAAATCCTGATGGGAATTGCATTCAGTCTGTAAATTTTTTTGGTAAAAGTGTCCATTTCACAATAACAATTCTTCTCATCCATTAGCTTGGGGAATTATTTCTCCATATGTCTTCTTTAATGTCTTTTTGCCTGCATCTCAATGTTTCTGTTATTTGGGTTGTTCATCTCGTTTGCTGGCTTATTGATATATTTTTTTAAATTTTTGAGGAGATCATAAGTGGAATTTTCCCTAATTTCTCTGTCTGTGAGCTTGTTGCTAGTATATAGAAAAACTACCTTATTATCTTGTTAAAAGTATTTGTCAAGATGAATAGTTTTCTGATGAATTATTGGGTCTTTTAAGTACATGATCATGTGTGCTGAAAATGGATAATTTTACTTCTTCCATGCTTATAGTTTTTACCCTTCAGACTACTTATGCTCTGCATTATAGTCAACAGTTTACATGTGTTGAGCCAATCTTGCATCTCAGAATGAACCCAAGCTAGTCTTCATATCTCATCTTAATGTATTCCTGAGTTCAATTTTTTTTTAATTTTGAGAATTTGGGAGAATTTTATTCATTGGAGAAATTTATTTATAGTTTCCTTTTGCCAGGTTGGTTATTACAAGAATACACTAGTTCTAGAGTTATACAGTAAGTTTGGTAATGCCTGTTTCCTTTTTGTTACATAGAAGAACATTTGATGAGCAGTTCTTGAAAGCTTTGGTAGAATTTTGTAGTGAATCCATCTGAATCTTGCCTTTTTTTCACTGAGAGGCTTGATTGCTACCTCAGTCCTGTTGACTGTTTGTAATCTGTTTAACCTGTTAATATATTCTTGATTTAATTTTGGCAAATCAGAAGTGCATTTCTTTTTACTTTCCTAGGTTTTTGAAAATTTAAGTTCTCAAAATATCTCAATTTTTCTTGATTTAGTTATAATTTATAATAACCTCTCCTTTTTCAGTTTTAATTTTATCAACTTGGGTCTTCTCTTTCCTCTGTTTAGTTTGGCTATGAAGTTGTTGTATCTTGAAGTTGTATCTTGTTTCAATAATCAGCTCTTTGTTCAACTGAGTCTGTGTATTGATCTTTAATCTCTACTTTACTAATTCCTGATCTGCTTTGCTCTAAGGTTTAATTGGTGATTTTTAGTTTGAATAACTTATTCATAAGTGAAGTGGAGATTTTGAAATTATCTACTATTGCATCAATGCTTATCTGATTTTAATGTTGGTGTTTTACGACACTAAGAGCCCTAAAGTGAAGTATATATGTACTATATTTATTGTATCTTTTTGATAAATTGCTCCCTGTATTTAAATTTAGTCACTTTTAAAAAAGATTTTTCTATTTTTAATTGTGTATATTATGGGTGTCTGTGTGGCATATGTGCATATGTGAATGAAGATAACTACAGAGTCCAGAAAATGGTATTGAATTCTATAGAGCTTCTATAACAGGCAGTTATTAGCTACCTGACATGAATGCTAGAAACTGAGTTCAGGTAATCTGCAAGGACAGTGTGTGCACTGAGCCACCTCTCCAGACCACAGTAGCCTTCTCTGTCTAAGTAACTTTGATTAGCTATACATGCTATTGGAGGAAAAAAAAAGTTATTATCAGTCTTATCCAGCTGTGAGTTCTGTGAACTGAAAGACCTGCCTGGCAAGATATACCCATTGGTACAATAGTGGTATAAATGTTAGATAGTTACCAACCACTGTCTGATTACACTTAAGACCTACTCCAGGTAATCCACACCTGGTACCATTATCAGAGACAAGAACTAAAAGTCTTCTTTACCAGGTATCAGAATAGTTGGGAGAGATTATTTTCAATTTCCATTTGTTTGAAAGTTTGTTTTCCATTCTGTGTCTGTCAGTCTGTGGTATATCCTTGTGGCACGTGTGTGTGTGTGTGTGTGTGTGTGTGTGTGTGTGTGTTTTAATTTTTTATTGGTTCTTTGTGAATTTCACATCATGCACCTCAATCCCAATCATCTCCCCCTCCCTTCATACCTGCCTTCTACCCTACAACCTTCCCCCCAACTACGAAAAAATATCTCTTGTGGAAGCTGTAGTGTGTCACAATGTGTCCCACAGTATATACCCTTTTGTCTGCACTTCTTGCTTGATAATGCTCATTGCAATGACTCATTGGTCTGGTATAAGACCTTAGACTTCTTCTACTCAATACTAGAACCTCCCTGGGACTCCTATTGGACATCCAGTGTCATGGAGATCCTGTAGTTTTAGATACGTAGGACTGGCCTTTTCATGCACCCTGGCAGTTCATCAATGGGTGAATGTCAGAGTGGACCAATTCAAAAACCATAGATCTGGGCCTGAGAGGTATCTGACCTGGTAAGCCTGCTGGTTCTCCCTCTCTCAGGGCTGGCTCACTGGCAACCCCTACAACCAAGGACAGTCCTATCCTGATTCCCAGATGAGGTGCAGCGCCTGTTCTCCTAGTGTTGCAGCCTGTGAGGGACAGGGACAGTTCTCCCATTCTCATGACCTTAAGCCAGCTTTCCTAACTGCCCAGGTTAGGGACAATGAAGAAGGGTATCTCTTCTTCATCAGTGCCACCACAGAGCAGACGAGAGGCAGGACTGGCTCTACTGCACTCATACCCTCAGATCCAGCTCCCCTGCAACTCCTTCACCAAGGGCCAACTATTATGTGCTGCCAAGGTGAGGTAAAAGACCCATTCTCACTAGTGCTGCAGCAGGTGAGGGGCAGGGACAGCTCTCTTGCCTGCCATAGGTGGCAAGGGGCAAGGGTAAGGGAGGGCATCTCTCTCACACCCATGCTGCCATTTGACAGACAAATGGAAAGTCTATCTCTCCCACACTCACATCATTGGGGCCAGCTCACCTGCACCCCTACCATCGGGGTCAGCTCTACAGTCTTCGCCAAGTGAGATACAGGGCCTGCTCTCTTGAGTGCTGCAGGAGGTGAGGGGCAGGACCAGCTCTTCCACTCTGATGACCTTGGGACCAGCTCTCTTGCCTACCATAGGTGGTAGGGGAGGGGCATCTATCCCTTTTCTGTGTCATGGTACAGCAGACAAGTGGAGGGACCAACTCTCCCACGCTCACATCCTTGGGGTGGCTTATCTATGTTCCCACAACCAGGATCAGCTCTATTGTGCACAGGAAAGGTGCAGGGTTCACTCTCCCAAGTGCTGCAGCTGGTGAGGGGCAGATCCAGCTCTTCTGTTCTTGTGACTTGGGTCAGGTCTCCCACCTGCTGCAGGACATGAGGGAGGAATTAGAAGGAGGGTATCTCTCCCTTGTCCTTGCCACCACAGAAGATAAGTGTCAGGGCCAGCTCTCCCATATTCACACCCTCAGGCCAGCACACCTGCAACTTCCACAATGTTCAGGAGTGCTCTCCCAAGGACTGCAGCTAGCCACAGGCAGAGGCAGATGCCCTGACCTCACACCCCCCCAGGGCAAGCTCTCCCATGATACTCAGGTGAGGAGCAGGGCCAGTTCTGCACAGCCCTCAGACATCAGCACATGCCGGGACAGCAGCCTAGACCAGATATATCTAGCTGGCCTTTGGTAGTAACAGACCTCTGCTGTTGCAGGACCATGGATACCAACATGACCCCCAGTGGCAGCACAGGCCAAGACCCCACCATGGTCCCACGTGGAATCACTGGCTACTAACATCAGGCTGCTACCCTCAAGTCTCCAGTTGTTCCCCTCACTATACCCACGTCACTGTCTCTCCTCCTTTACTTATCCACCACTTATACTTGGCACCTGGAGTTTCCAAGTGTCTGGGTCATCCCAGTAATGTGTCAGGCCCAGGAGTGTCAGGCCCCACTTATGCACCATGGCACCTGGCAGGGGTCATCTAGGGCATGGTCTGCCCCCTTCAAAACCTGCACCACACTCGACTGGAGGTCATCTCAAGCTAGCTCCTCATGGCTCCGCTCTAGGGGTTATCTCAGACTCATTCCTCACCAGGGCCCATGGACCTAGATAGAATTCTTCTAGTCTCCAGCTTGTCCCAGTACTGGGAGCCCATCTGGGCAGACCAGACTGGTGGTCATATCAAGCTCGCTTTTTTTTTCAGGAAATGTTAGGCTGCTAATCATTCAAGTAGGAATAGATCAGAACACTGAGCTGAGCATAGACATAGCCTCTCTCTGCCACCTACTGTAAACACATGTTACACAACACCCATTCCTACCTGTACCACCTCTAGGACCAGAGTAATGTGTGTTATTTAAAGATAACAGAAAGTTAGTTCCAGGTTTTTAATCCAGTCATATAATCTGTGAGTATTTATTGGTGAGTTGTGGCCCCGTATATTTGTTTGTTTTAGATAAATATTTGCTAATTCATATAATTTTGCTGTTTTGTTTTCATTGTTGACCAGATTATTTGTTCTTTACTTTCTCTTATACTAGTACCAAGGTTTTGATGATTTGCTGTTTTGGACAGATAGATTCCCTTCCCAGCTCTCCTGTGTTCTGCCATTCCAACCTGAAATTTCTCTCCTGCATTCACATGATTGAGACAGTCTCACTTCTGTATATAGTATTCCTACAATTGCCTTCTTTTTAAATACTTATATTACCTTTTGGGGAATTTCATACACTATATTTTGATCATATTCATCCCTGTATCTTATTCCTTACATCCCCACCTCCCATTCCATACTCACCTAACTTTGTACCCACCTTTCTTTAACCTATGAAATTCCATTGGTACTGCCTATAAACTCATAGGGGTCTGGCTATCCACTGACTCATGTTAAGCCTACCAGAGGCACAGATTCTTAAAGAAGGCTGGCTCTACCTCACCTCAGCTAAGAGTGGGAATTCACACCTGCTTCTCCATTCAATTCTGGAATATTCTTTGACTTCAGTTTGCACAGGTCTCATGCATGCTGTCACAAACACCATGGGTTCATATGTGCAACTGCCCTGCTATGTCTAGAAAACTTTCCTGTTAGTCATCCACTGCCATTGGCTTTTACAGTTTTTCCATCCCCTTTCTGCAATAATCCCTGGTACTTGGGAGGAAGGGGTTATAATGCAATGTCCTATTTAGGACTGGGAACTTCACAGTATCTTATTCTCTGCACCTTGACCAGTTATGGGTTTCTGTGTTAATCACCAACGACTAAAAAGTGAAGCTTTTTTGATGACATTTTGGAGAGGCACTAATCTATTGGTATAATAAGAAGTTGTTAGGAGTCAGTTAATACTGTGTCTGTTAGCTAAATAATAGTAGTAGTTATTTCTAAAGGTCTATATCCTGTCCAGATACAAGTTCTCAGCTACAATAATGGTGTTAGGTATGGGTTTCATCTTGTGGCGTTGTCATTAAATTTAATCAGAAAGTGATTAGTCGCTCCTATGGCAGTTGTTCCACTATTGCACCAGTGACATATTTTACCAGGAAGGTTTTTGTTGTAACTCACAGAGCTCATAACTAGGTAAGAATGATGATTACTTTTCCCTTCTGGTAGTATGCATAGCACCTTCTAACACTGAGAGTTAGTCAGTAGGAATGAGGCTTCCAAGTCGGTACCATCTTAATTTCTCCATAATCTGACTTATGTATGTGATGACTTCAGCAATAGGCTCTTACTATCAAGGTCTCAAGGTAACAAAGCTTACCAGATTACAACTGCAATAAAAGGTAGCTCATTTCTAATGTTGGACTTGCAGTATATATTAGAAGCAATGCTTTCCTATTCTAAGTGTGTGTGTGTGTGTGTGTGTGTGTGTGTATATTTTAGAAAATTTCTATAGTAGTAGTTTCTTCTATGGCATTTTTAGAAGGGCTTTAGAGTGTTCACTTCAGCAGCACATATACTAAAATTGGAGTGTTATACATTTAGCATAGCCCCTGCACAAGGATGACATGCAAATTTGTGAAGCATTCCATATTTTTTTAATGCCAGCCCAGACTACTATATCCAGCAAAACTCTCAATTACAACAAAGGAAGAAACCAAAATATTCAAAGACAAAACCAAATTTAAACTATATCTTTCCACCAATCCAGCCCTACAGAAGAAAATAGAAGGAAAACTCCAATACAAGAAAGGAAACTACACTCAAGAAAAAGCAATAAACTAATCTTCTCACAACAAACCCAAAAGAAGAGAACCACACAAACATGATTCCACCTCTAGCAACAAAAATAACAAGAAACGACAATCATTGGTCCTTAATATCTCTCAATATCACAGGACTCAATTCCCAAATAAAAAGACATAGACTAACAGGCTGGATACATAAACAGGACTCAGCATTTTACTGCACACACACCTCAGTGACAAAGACAGACATTATGTCAGAGTAAAAGGCTGGGAAAAAATTTCCAAGCAAATGTTCCAAAGAAACAAGCTGGAGTAGCAATTCTAATATCAAATAAAATTGACTTTCAACCTAAAGTTATCAAAAATGCCAACTCTATTCTTCATTGAGTTAGAAAGAGCAATTTGCAAATTCATTTAGAATAACAAAAAGCCAAGTATAGCAAAAACTATTCTCAACAATAAAAGAACTTTTGGGGAATCACCATCCCTGACATCAAACTGTATTACAGAGCAATACTATGGTATTGGTACAGAGACAGGCAGGAAGATCAGTGGAATAGAATTGAAGACCCAGAAATAAACCCTCATACCTATGGTCGCTTGATCTTTGACAAAGGATCTAAAATCATCCAGTGGGAAAAAAGACAGTATTTTCAACAAATGATGCTGGTTCAACTGGCAGTCAGCTTGTAGAAGAATGCAAATTGGTCCATTCTTATCTCCTGGTACAAAGTTCAAGTCCAAGTGGATCAAGGACCTCCACATCAAACCAGATACACTGAAACTAATAGAAAAGAAAGTAGGGAAGAACCTCAAACACATATGCACAGGGGAACATCTCCTGAACAGAATACCAATGGCTTATGCCCTAAGATCAACAATCGACAAGTGGGACCTCATAAAATTGCAAGGCTTCTGTAAGGCATAGGACACTGTCAATAGGACAAAATGGCAACATAGAGATTGGGAGAAGATCTTTACCAACCCTACATCTGATAGGAGGCTAATATCCAAGTTATGCAAAGAACTCAAGAAGTTAGACTCCAGAGAAACAAATAACCCTATTTAAAAATGGTGTACAGAGCTAAACAAAGAATTTTCAACTGAGGAATATCAAATAGCTGAGATGCACCTAAAGAAATGTTCAACATCCTTAATCATCAAAACAAATCAAACAACCTGAAAAAATCAAAACAACCCTGAGATTCCACTCCTCATAATGCATATGTCTGTCGTCTATCTTCACATTTTATACTCTCTAACTTTCTTCTGTGTGAATTAAAAATGGGGTCCCATGTCTGGCCCAGGGCTCAGACCCCTGGGTGAGGTGGGATGCAGGAAATCTGACTGTGCAGCTGCTGGGCAGGCATTGGGGCTATGAGAAACCTCCAGATCCCGCTCTGGGGTCCCCGCAGAACTGCTGGAATTGGCTCAGGATCCTCGTGCCTGCATGGAGGCTGAGGATGACAGGTTTCTGCCTCTGTATGCCATGAAAGAGCTAAGAACAGAGTGCCCTCCACCCCACCCCTGCAAGTGGGTTCTGGCCTGGGGCTGAAAGGAAAAGGGCAAGAGGAGGGAGCTCAGGCAGGATCCTGCATCATCAAGGAAAGAGTCTCTGGCTTCCTCAGGCCGGTGGCTTGGCTTGGCTTGGCTGTCAGCCACGACTGAGAAAGCAGAGATGCCTCCCGAGGGAGATTAGCTGTGGCTCTCTAGAGGAAGACCTGCTCCATTGCTCTAGCACGGCAGATCCGGATGAAAAGAAACAGTCCATGGTTTTAAGGCGTTTATTGTAGAAAGGCAGAGAGAAGGAGAGAACAGGGAAGTGGAGACCAGCCATGGCCACTTGGAGAGACCGGGGAAGGGAATGCAGGGGGGCAGTAGCAAGGGAGTGAGAGCAAGAGTAAGAGAGTAAGAGCGAGAAATTAAGGGAGGGAAGAGGTGGTAAACAGCCTCTTTTATAGAGAGCCAGGCCTACCTGGCTGTTGCCAGGTAACTGTGAGGAGGAGCATGCTTGACTATTGCCAGGAAACTGAGGGGGAGGAATCCAGGCGGAATACCAGGAGCTTGGGGCATTGCCCTACATGACTGATAGCCGCAGAATTATGGAGCTGGGGACTCATGTCAGGAGCCTGGTGTCTGGAAGAGTGTGGCAAATTTCCTTTCATCCCTTGCAGATTAATTTGCTGGGTCTCCAGGGTTTAAACCTAGCTCAACCAGAAAACAGGCTGCCTCTCATGGTCCCACACTTCTGGATTTTCCCTCACCTACTTCTTCACCTAATAAAACCTGGTCCCAGTAATCATCATCAAGATGAACCTTACAATGAGCAGCAGAGAATAGCTAAATAATAAATGTAGTTATCAATCCTTGACTTGATGGGTACTTTTCTGCAGCAGATATAAACTCTACTTGATACTCTAATTGAATTGTGATGTCCCACCATTACCTTGTTTTCTGTACTTCTTAATTGTGCAGAATAAAGATATGGGAGCTATGCACAATCATTATGAAAATGTAATGTGTACAGGAAATATCATTGCACAGAGATAAATGGGATTTTGTTCTCTTCTTGTGCTTAGAATTGAATATGTTAGACAATTAATTTATCACTGACAAGGCCTTGCTATTATTATTTTGAGTTTACTATCTTCAGTGGATGGATATAATTTTATATAAAATATAGCCAAGTAAGGCTAATGAAATGGTTCACTGGGTCAAGGTACCTGTCACCAAGCCTGATGACCTGAGTTTGATCCTAAGTTCTATCTCTGGAACCCACACAGTGGAAGGAGAGCACTGACTCCAGCATGCTGTCCTCTGACCTCCATACGTGACTATGGCCTCCTTCCTCCAAGTAAATAAATAAATAAATGTTAAAAACAATAGAAATGCAATCAAAGCTTGTTTTATAAATTTTCCTCCAGTTAAAATATTTATTCTAATCTTTCTTATGAGTCATAAGGAAGATTATGCAAATACCTACTAGACATCTATTTATCCATTTATCATCCTTCACATCTCCTGCTCACATATAGTTCCATGTCCTGCTGATTTAACCCCAAAATAATCTCTCACAACTCTTTCTAGGAATTTTCCTTGAAAGAAAACTCTGCCTCACCTTACTCAACTCATAAAATTTGGTTTCAGTAATTTCACCATGAGGAAATTCCTAGAAATAGTTTTATAAGCTCACTTCCCACTGCTTCTCCACATTCTTCCCACCTACCCTTTCTTCCTTTATACTTTCTGGAAAGACTCTTAGAAAAGCTGTTGTCAGCTTTCTGTTCCTGTGACAAAGTGCCTGAGATGGACAATTTAAAAAGAGTTACAGATAGGCTAGACAGATGATTCCGTGTTTAAGAACACTAGCTGCTCTACCAGAGGACCCAAGTTCAAGTCCCAGCACTCATATGGCAGCTCACAACTATCTGTATCTCCAGTTTCAGAGGACCCAACACCCTCACAGACATAAATGCAGGCAAAACAAGAAAAAAAATAATTTTTTAAAGGGAGTTAGTGTTTATTTGGTCCTGTGGTTTAAGGTGAGGATTCCACAGCTCTGTTGCATTAGACCTGTGACGAGTAAGTACATCCTGAGGAGGTTGCATGAGAAGAAATTGTTCTCACAAGGAAAGAAAGAGAGGGAACGGTCAGCATTTCAGCAGTGGTACACACATACTGTCCTAATTACCTCCCATTTGGTTCTACATCCTTAAAACAGCACCATCTACAAATATTATCACAAGATGAGGATAACACCTTTCATATACAACCTTTTGGGGAACACTCAGAAACTTAGCTCTAATTGTCATATCTGTTGGAGACCCCTCATTACCTAGTCTGAGAGAAATAGCCAGTCTCTGCTCCTTGCCCAAAGCTCTGGTTCCTGTTTTCCTCACAGGTGGTTCTGTCACTTCACTCTGTCATTGGTTCTCATCTTTCAAATCCCTGAATGTTACATAAATTAAGATTCATCTTTTTTTTTTTTTCGAGACAGGGTTTCTCTGTGTAGCCCTGGCTGTCCTGGAACTCACTCTGTAGACCAGGCTGGCCTCAAACTCAGAAATCTGCCTGCCTCTGCCTCCCAACTGCTGGGATTAAAGGCGTGCACCACCACTGTCCTTCATCCTTTATTCCACCATGATTTGTACAAATTTCCTCAGTGGTTTTGTCTACCTGTGTGACCTCAAATATTGTCTACATCCTTATCACATTCAAATTACCATGCATAACCCTGTTCCCAGAGGTAATTACATAGCTCCAGCCAGATATTTAGTAAACTTCGAAAACATAATATGTGTGAAAGATAATTCTGTCTCTGTCTGTCTCTCTCTGCCTCTCTCTCTCTCTCTCTCTCTCTCTCTCTCTCTCTCTCTCTCTCTCTCTCTCTCTCTCTCTCTCTCTCTCTCCATTTCTCGCAAACACACACACAGTGTTTACTACTCAGTAAAATGTTCGACTGTCCACTCAGTTGCTCTGACCCACGACAGTAGACTGTCTTTGATATTTCTCTTTCTCATGTCTCCTATGCAATACATCATAAATATTCCAGGTTGTACTATAAAAATACACCCTGGATCTGATTCCCATTGCCTTCACTACTCCTGCTAGGGAAAGCCACTATCATCTTCCACCTTCCATCTAAAGAAAACGTCTAAGCTTGTATCTGTTTCCACTCTTGTCAACCTCACCTTTCTCCATGTAATGACCAAAGCAGTCATGTTAACACGTTGCTGTGTTCATTCTATAGATCCCACAAGAAGCTTCCAGTGGATTTCCATCACATTCAGATAGAATACAAAGTCTATCCTATGGCCTGCCATGCCCTGTATAGCCCATCTCCTAGGTATCTCTCTAAACGTCAACTATCCCTAAACTCTCCTCTCTCTGGGGTCCAGCCTCATTGGCTTCAAACAATCTATACATATTACCACCTTAGTAGTTGTGCTGTTACTCTCCAGGAGGAGGCTCTCCCTGTCTTCTTAATTTGTATCAGACATTCTCTTTGAAAGACTGGTATTTCCTGATATATTCAGGGAACTCATTCTTTCTTCCCATTTCCTCCAGAAAAAGGCACAGTCCAAGAATACCCTTTCACAAATTTCAAGATGAAAACTACCTGTGTATCAACTAGAAATACCCAGCAATTCAAAAAGCCTCCCCTTACTTTGTGCTCTGTCACAGGAGTTCTCAGGAGATAACGGCTTTTACCTACCACCAGCAGAAGATATTTGGCATGTCAGGAGATAATAGGGGACCTAATGGGGAATTGGTACTAATTACATATGAGTTAAACAGCTAATGTTAAACACCCTTCGGCTCATAGGACTTCAAATGTCAATAATGTTGAAATTCAGGAACTTGTATTTGTTTTAAAAAGCCTCAGTTTGCTTAACTAGCTAGGACCTGGCCCACACAGGAGCAAGAGCACAGGGCTGGAGCCTCTGGTGATGAGGATCCCTGCTGTCTTAAGCTTTTTCCCCATAGTGCCTATAGTTTCCAAAGAAACTTAACTTCCTGGGTATTAACTTAATATTTTTTAGAGCACTGCACTTGACTGAAAACATGCAGATGTACTGGAAGAGAACCTCATGCTGAGGTAATGGCCTCCCACTGCCGCCTGAGTACTGAAACACTGAGCTTGAGGTGTTCTTCTAAGCCAATGTTGTGGGGTCACTGTGAGGTGACTGCATGGTACCCGCCCCTGGTACAGCTGGTGACTTCCCTTGTAGAGTGTGTGCATAGCGGAGTGGAGTGGCAGTTGCTCATCACCCCTTTTCCCAAGTGCTTTAATGAAGAAACCTCCCTTGTGTTTCAACCAATCAGAAACTACTTTATCTAAATGTACTAACCTTTTTCCCCCTAATTTGCTTTGAAAAAGTTTAGTAATTCAATTAAGTGTGATTCCATCTTAGAAGAAATAAACTCAGTATTAATTCATGTCTATAAAAACATATAATTCTAGTTTTATTTTAATTGAACAATTATGATTTTTAATGATAATATAATTACATTATTTTCTCCTCATTTCTCCCTCTAACTCTTCCCATATCCCTTCCTTCTACCCTCTTTGTTGCCCCTCATTATGCCCTCTAAAGTCTCTGGTCCTATATTCCTCTGATTATTATTATCATTATTATTATTATTAATTATTCACATAAATAGTACAACCTTCTGAGTCTCTTTAATGTTGCTTGTATGTATATAAGATTCCAAAGCTGACCACTTGATATTGGATAAGGAATTAGGAGGCTCCTCCCTGAAAAAGACAGATTCCCCCTGATTTGTTTCCTGTGGTTCTTTGTGTTGGGTTGAAGCTGCACATGATTCCCCCCTTCCACATTAGCATGTCATTGATGCTATCCATGTTAGTTTTGCTTAAGTGTATTATTGACATATCATGAGTGTAGCTTCCCTGACACAAGACACAATCTCATGACAGATTTCCTGGTTCTCTGGATCTTAAAATCCTTCCACTCCATCTTCTGAAATGTTCCCTAAGCATTAAGTGAAGGGGCTGTGTTGTAGACATAGATACTGAGACTGGCTATCCCATGATCAATAAAGCTGCCTTTTGACCAGTTGTGGGTTTTTTGTAGCTGCTTCATCTGTTGCAGAGTGAAACTTATTTGTAGATATAAGGATAGTATTTGGAATGTTGTTAGAAGTTATGCTGTCCCAGTAAAGTGTTGGTAGTAGGTTCTCTGCTCAGATTCACAATCTCATGAGCCATGGTTAGTTAGTTAGATTTTCCAATACCAGGCATGATTCCCTTCCTGTTGAGCAAGCCTTAAGGCCAGTTAAAGAGCTATTGGTTACTGCCAAGATGAGTGTCATTTTCCATATTCAAGATATATTGAGAGAATGGTCATTCTTATGGTTTGTAGGTGTCACAACTGAGTACAACTATTGATTGCTCCCCCCCCTTTGGCAGTTTGCATAGCACCTTCTATCAAAGCTAATTCTCAAGAAAGAGTCCTTGGTTAGATCCAACAGGAACCTTCCTAGTCTGGTGTCCAAAAGTACATGGTATACTACAATAGTCCTGTGTATAAAATACAAACAACCCAATTAAAAAGACAAAAACAAACAACAACAACAACAAAACAAGCTATGGATCTTAATGGAGAATTTTCAATAGGGACTTACTTGTAACCTCTAGGAGGCAACCAAGGGCAACAACAAAGCTTATATTATTTTGAGAGTTTGGACTCCAACAGTTTAAAAGAGAGTTTCTCAGGCTGCAGGGTTTTTTATTAGATTGTCTTTGGCTCTGGGGCAGAGTATTGTTAGCCTGAACAGTATAACTTTATTATATAGCTATAGATGGATAGATAGATAGATAGATAGATAGATAGATAGATAGATAGATAGGTGTGTATGTATGTAAGTCTATGAAACTGCTAGAAGGAAGCCCAGGCAGTGCCCTAGAAGTTGTAGGTTTAGGAAAAGACTTTCTGAATAGGACTGTTTTTGCCCTGGAATTAAAGCCAACAATTGACAAGTGGTACTTCATAAGATTAAAAATCTTCTGTTCACCTAAGCAAACAGAAATTTCATAGAGTGGGAGAGGATCTTTGCCAGATATATATCTGACAGAGAATTAGTAGGCAGGATATATGAACTTCAACAAAAGAGACCAGAAAGTATCCTGGATGTATCAGGGATCTAAAACATTATTATTGAGGGAATCTTCTAGAACTCAGCTGACACAAACCCACTGATATTAGCTTGTAGAAGGAGATAGATAGTACATAGATGGATGTGGTCATCACTGTACCTTAAGAACATCTAGGCTTAGTGAAGTTATAGTAGTCCCTCTGCCCAGCTAAGCGACTACTCCAAATGGCTTTGAATCCATAGAATTTGCCAGGAGCTGATGTTGACAGGTGTTCCCGATAATACTGGAGTGTTTACAAATTCTAAAGACAGAGTGCAAGGTTTTGAAACTTCTTCACCAGGTGTTCATGAATCTGCCTTGGTCATTCAGCCCCTTCATGGGCCAGTGGATATAAAGTACCCAGTTCTATGATGGCATTCCCAGATGCCATCTGATCCCTTTTCCAAGCATGGGGATCTGTAAAACATTGTGTGATGCAGAATCCAAAAGTCAAGCAGAGATCATTGACTATGCCGACATTTGATTCCAGCTTTGTATCACTGTCATAGACAAAGACTAACTCGAAACCTGTAAACACCTGTTGGTCCACTGCCTAAAATGCCTTCCAAATTAACATAAACTTCATTCCATTTCCTTGACAAACTACCCTGCATTCCCTTCTGGAACTCTTGACTTGACTCATTGATCAAATTTCTAACCTGTATAATTTTTTTTCTTTGTAAGAAATACTTTCTCTAAATAAATGTTTGGAAAGAAGAATCAGTTGGAAGCTATATTGTAAAATAATTAAAATCTAATTCTACAAAGTTTTGTTACAGAGATTGAAGAGGGAAGGAGGATCCCTGCTATTTCCAGCTCTTGGTATAAAACAGTCATCACATCGTTAATGTAATTAGAGCCAGTCACCTGACCAGTCCTTGTGCATGGTCTCCCTGGGTGGAGACTGTCTTAGATAGGGTTTTACTGCTGTGAACAGACATCATGATGAAGTCAACTCTTATAAGGACATTTAATTGGGGCTGGCTTACAGAACCAGAAATTCAGTCCGTTATCATCAAAGTGGGAACATGGCAGCATCTAGGAAGGCATGGTGCAGGAGGAACTGAGAGTTCTACATCTTCATCTGTAGGCTACTAGCAGAATACTGGCTTCCAGGCAGCTCAGACTAGGGTATTAAAGTCCATGCCCACAGTGACACACCTAACAAGGCCACACCTCCAAATAGTGCCACTCTCTGGACCAAGCATATACAGACTATCACAGAGACCCATTTAAAAGTACTGAAATGGGGTGAGAGCCGCCATCTTCTCTCCGGTGAGTTCCTAAGCCTGGAGCAGCCAGACGGGAGGCACAGGCCCCACAAGTCGCAGGGGAGCCACAGGGCGGCAGGGACAGGATCCTCTCAGCTTCCAAGTGACAGAGGTGGAACAGCAACCTTAGCTGCCCCCTTCCCTGCAAGTGGAGGGCCTGCCTCCAGAGACCACCTTGACCCGGAGTCTCCGGTGAGAGCCTCCATCTTCTCTCCGGTGAGTTCCTAAGCTGGGAGCAGCCAGACCTGAGGCACAGGCCCCACAAGTCACAGGGGAGTCGCAGGGTGGCAGGGACAGGACAAGCTCTGGTCAGAGTCACTAAGAACATCTAACACCAAAAATCAAGA
>NW_022196913.1:18566278-18610523 GCF_008632895.1 Mastomys coucha | reverse complement strand
AAAATATCTAAAAAAAAAAAAAAGTACTGAAATGGGTAATTAATGTAGGTAGGCAGGCCAAATAGTACATTATATTTTAGACATTTTTAGAAGGTTTGCATACTACAGTTCACTGTAGTAAAACCAAAATATTTTTCAATTTAATTCTATTCAACAAATCTTGATAGATAGCTCTTGTGTTTTTACTTATCTTTCTATTGCTGTGATTAAAACCTTGACCAAAACCAACTTATAGAAGAGTTTATTTTGGCTGAGAGATCACATCTCAACCATATGTAAGAATTAGAAAAAGAAAGGAAAAAAAAACACTGGAAGTGAGTGAGGCCCTAAAACCTCAAAACCCATCCTCAGTGATGTTTTTTCTTCTGAAACATCTCCAAAAAACATCTCCAACTGGGAACCAAGAACACATGGGCCTATGGGAAAATTTATCATTCAAACCTACAACATTCTACTCCTGATACCCCTAAGTTCATGTCCATATCATAATACAAGATGAATTTAGTCCAACTTCAAATATTCCCAAAGTCTTTAACAGTCTCAAATATTGTCAAAAGTCTAAAGTCTCTTTTGAGACTAAAGGAAATCTCTTAATCGTGTCTCCTATAAAATAAATTTTTAAAAAATGAATTATTGAATATATGAGATTTGCATTCACTCTCTATTTCAGTGAGTTTCCAAAAGGCTATAACTGGGAAATAGGTATTCAGCTTCTTCTTGACACAGCTGAACGCCTAGGAAACATGTCTACAAGTGTGTTGTCAGTAAGACCTTAAACAAAGAAGGTGAGACGCTTAGAACCAGAGCACCCAAGATCCAGTGTTTTGCTAGTCCCTGTGTTCTGCAATACAAATGCTGACATATTGTTCTGAAGAAACAACAAATTAAGTGAATGAATAATTTAGGAGGTTGCAGGACATGCTAAACTTCTGGTCAAGAGAATGAAATAATCCAGAGAAAAACTCTAGGAATAGAGTACAAGAGACATAGACTGTCCTTGCTTCCACATCTATGTCTGAGTCCAGTCAAAAGTAAGAGTCTTTAAGAGAAACAAAAAATTATCAGACTTAAAAAAAAAAAAAGAACTACATATTTCCAGTGCATAATGGCAAAGAATATATATTCCAATTTCAAAAGGTAGGATTAGTTGGAAAATACTGGACCAAAACAAGACCAAAACCCAGCAGACAAAATACCTGTTCCTCTAGTGCCAAGCCAGATGTGTGTAACTTTAGTTTCAAAGGGCATAGATGGTTCCATATTGCCACTTGGTTGCTTTCAACACACATATCTTCCTTGGACCAGTTCTTTTCCCTGTGTGTGTAGTTCTCCTTGGCAGATATCTCATGGCTCTGGCATTTCCATTATCTAGAGGTCTCCAATACAACTTGGGCTTCATTTTCACAACTTTATAAAATGGCTTCTCAGTGCCTCTTGCCCTCCAAGGCTTCAGACAGAAACTCTTCTACCATATATCGCCTGTGGTCACAGTGGCTCTCTGAAACCATTAAGAGATATTCAACTACCCTCTCAAGTTTACTTCCAATAACTCATGATTGATCGAGACTGTACATCCAACCTGCGCTGGAACAATCAGTGGATAATGTTGGAAATTTTTACTTAAGTTAGTGAGTAAGGTTTGTCTCTATGGGTGCTTAAAACCAGAATATAAATAATGGATAACACTAACAAGTAAAACAAAAGTAAGGAACAGAGATGATCCAGAAGGAGAAACTAGATGAGACAGGGTAAAATCACATGTGGCCTGCATATTCCTGAGACACAGCTACATTCCTATTGTGTGACACTATTCCTGGCAAACATCTACTCATTCCAGATGTGGAACCAATAACAGATAAGAGTAATGAAGAATGTGGGTGAGAGATTTCCTACAGAAGCAAATCAAATACTCAAATACAGCTGCATCACTAACATCCCAGGCCAGCACAAGTAATAATTCTTGAAACCTGGGACCATAGAGCTCTTTTCACAACTTACAGGCTGCTGGAAATGTTGGAGCATCTGATTCAGGTAACCTAAATGGTTTCAATCCCTTCAAAAATTCTTAGTCTTGTGGATCTTGTCAGTTTCAGGAACTTTTTGAAATTTCTGAGTTGTGTATATTGTCTCAGTGAAGTTCCTATAGGACTCCCTGAGTTTTAATGACTCTTTAGAACTCTCTGGGTCTCAACAAGCTCAAGAGGAAATTACCATAAAACAGTCTTGATCTAGGTTTTTTGGGGTGTTTTTTGGTTTTTTGTTTTGTTTTTGTTTTTGTTTTTGTTTTGTGACACTGCTATGATTTTTAATTGTTCTCCCTTTGACTTGACCTAGTTAAAGTTCTTAAACTAAAGTCTTTCAAATTAGCACAGGAGGTGTTTGGAGCCAGTGTGTGAAGAAGAAACAAACCAGATAGGCACCCTGCTCTGGCAGCCTAATCTTTAGGATGCCTGGAGCTCAAAACAGATAAAAGTAAAGGCTTGGTCAGATGAAAAGAAGATTCTAGTAGGCTCCCTTGCTACACTACTACGTGTAATTCTTCCCTCTAGGTTTTCTGAATCTATGAATCAAGGATGGCCCTAAACATAAAATAAAGTGCTTACAAGGATCAATGGGGTACTGTCTTAGTTAGGGTTTCTATTCCTGCCCAAACATCATGACTAAGAAGCAAGTTGGGGAGGAAAAGGTTTATTCAGCTTACTTCCACATTGTTGTTCATCACCAGAGGAAGTCAGGACTGGAACTCAAGCAGGTCAGGAAGCAGAAGCTGATGCAGAGGCCATGGAGGGATGTTCCTTACTGGCTTGCTTCTCCTGGCTTCTCAGCCTGCTCTCTTATAGAACCCAATACTTCTAGCCCATGAATGGCACCACCCACAAGGGGCCCTACCCACTTGATCACTAATTGAGAAAATGCCCCACAGCTGGATCTCATGGAGGTCCTTCCCTAACTGAAGCTCCCTTCTCTGTGATAACTCCAGCCTGTGTCAAGTTGGCAAACAAAACCAGCCAGTACAGGTACTATCAATACCATGCTCTAGCCCAATAGGTATTCCATAAATCTACATTTGTTCTAATTTTCTCTTATAAATAACTACAGTACCAGACTGATAGAATTGTGAATAGTGACAGTAGCAAACATCTTCCCATGTTTTTACTGTTAAATGCAGTAATTTCTTTGTATCCCCAGTGTGTTGTGAATTCCTCATGAATACTAAATTCATAGATATAATAAAGTGTCAGCTGGACACAATCAAGAATCATCTGAGACAGGAATCTATTTAGATTAGTCTGGCCTGTGGACACCATCTTTAGAGAATTTTCTTGATTACATTAATTAATTTGGGAAGCCCCAACCAAAGTGGGCAGCTGTAGGGCAGTGGTCTGTTCAGGCAACCTAGGCCCAGTCGAGTAATAGATCTGAACCCCGGTGACTCAGTTGGTAATATCTCTGCCTGCAAGGGACGGAAGGTGTTCGACCAGAACTCCTGAGTCTTTGGCCCCTGTTTCAGTCACAACAGCTGCCCCCACAGAAGATGTGTGCTCTATCAGGTAGACAATGCCCCAAGCTCCCAGCATTCTAGCTGGACCCTACCCCCAGTCAACTAACTACAGCCAGGCATTCCTTGCCCCACAGATAGCCACGCCTCACACAATATAAGGGGTGGTTCACCTTCTCTCCTCTCTTGTGCTCTTTGTTCTCTCTGGCCCTCTTGCCTTCTTGCTTTCTTCCTCTCTTTCCTGCTCTTTGTTCTCTCTCTTGCCTTCTTGCTCTTTTGCTTCCTTTCTTCTCTCTCTCTCTCTCTCTCTCTCTCTCTCTCTCTCTCTCTCTCTCTCTCTCTCTCTCTCTCTCTCTCTCTCTCCTTCTCTTGTCCACTCCTTCCTCTCTTTTCTTTCTCTCTACATGACCAGCCTATTTTCTCCTTCCTATAATAAAATATCTCACTTATGCATTGCCTCCTTTTTAACTAATACACAGTGCAGCCCCAGGTCTCAGCAGCAGAGAGCCTCAGCCATTGGCAGCAGCAGAAACACACAGGCCCCACAGGCAGTACCACTTTTAGAAAACAAGAAGCAAAGGAACTGAACACAGCATTCTTGTATTAAACATTGCTCCCTGATCTTCTGTGACTGATGTGAGCACCTGCTTCACAACCTGTCACATGGACTTGCTTGAACAAGCCAAATAAACCCTTTTCTCCTTAAGCTGCTTTTGTCAAGGTATTACCACAGCAATAGGAAGCAAAATTAAAACAGACAACTCTCTCATATAAAATACCATATTTTATACACAACACATACACACAGACACACACACACACACACACACACACAATCTTCCCACATACGTTGAATCATCTTTAGATTGTTCATAATACCCAATTAATACAGACACTTTATAAACTGTTATACTATTTTGCTAAGGAAATGATAATGAAAAATATTCACATTTGACAAGGATGAGATGATCCTTCTGAATGTTTTCAATATATGATTAATTGATTCCTTTTATATAGAGGATACAAAGGGATGACCAAGCTGTTGAAATGAATGTTATTTATTATTTAAGGAAATTATTTTCCTCTATCCTTCTATCTAGAGGTAAGGATTATTTTATCTCTAGAAATTGGTGATGCAGATTATCAAATAACTGTTCATGAACAATTTTTTAAAAAGCAATTATGATTAAGGCCTTGGGCCTTAATTTTTAAATAAATTGTTAATATTAAATATCCTCTCCTTCTTAAAATTAAATTTAAATATCCTTAGTCATTTTGCATTATCTTTGGAGTGACCTCTCAAGCTCAATTTTACTGTATTGTACTTGAGCTTTCTGTATATACAAATGGGATGTCTTTAGCTCATTATCTTGTTACTACTTATAGATTATGAGCTGTAGTTTGACATCTCACTATGGTGAATTAAGAAAATTTTCGGGGGCTGGAGAGATGGCTCGGTGGTTAAGAGCACCAACTGCTCTTCCAGAAGTCTGAAATTCAATTCCCAACAACCACATGGTGGCTCATAACCATCTGTAATGGGATCTGTATGCCCTCTTCTGGTGTGTCTGAAGACAGCTACAGTGTACTCATACACATAAAATAAATAAACCTTTAAAAAAAAAAAAGAAAAGAAAAGAAACTTTTACCCCTTTCTTATTTAGGAAACCATTTAATTTGTAAAGGACTTACTATCCCTTAGAGACTTAAAGAACTTATCTTTAAATGAGAAAGAGTGCTTGGTTTGGAGATAATTTTTCCTCAAAGTCTTCTAATTTAATCTAGGAAACAGTCTAGCTATTGGTCTATTTAAACTGGATATTTCATCCTGAACATATTACCAGAACACTAATCCTAAACTATACCAAACAAGACGCATAGGAACTCAACACAGCATGAATTATTAACTCATTGTTCCCCGCTCTTCTGTGACTGATGTGAGCAGCTGTTTTGCAACCTGGAGTATTCAATTTTGACATTAAACTTAAAGTAGTATTCTCTTTGAATATGTTTATGAGTTACACATTTTGCTATTTGCTGTAATTTTTAGCTTTCTTCTATGGGTCACTGGAGGGCCCCTGAAGTTTTGGAAAACACCTATAGGTACCTGTGTTTCATGGGGTTTTTTTCCTTATTTGATTTCTCTTAATTCTCAATAATGTGTACATTGTCGACATTCTGTTTCAGGCAAATGGAATAGACTACTTCAAGAATCCTAATTTGAAGTGTGCTTTATACTTGTATTTATCCTAGAAGATAATATGATCTATTCGTTTTGGCATTTTATAACATTTACAGATTTGATTATCTGGTGACTATGAAGTATCATACCAAACACATTAAAAAATAGTTACTTAGGAATTCCAACTGGGAGGAGCCAGAAAACTCCATGGTGAGGTGAAGACCAAATTAGATAGAAAATATGTATAGCACAGTTTTGGAGTTAGGTGAAAAAATTGACAGACTTTGTAGAAAAGAAGCCAAGGATGCTAGACTGGACAGACAGGAAGCTTCTTAAAGTAGAGAAATCACCTGGGCAAACTACAGGTAACCTTGTAACTCATCCATACAGTTCACCAGAAAACTTTTTAGGAAACAAATTTGATTCAACAATGATTGAAATAAGTAAGGGACTTTATGTCTGTAGATGGTCCAGTCTAAATGACTTATTCCTCCTAACAGTGACCTTGTTCTTTCGTTGTGTAGCTGGCAATATTGAATAATAATGGTTGACCGGGTTATCTGTCATTACATTGTGATTGCATAGGACTGTTCCTCACTGTGTTTAAATATTAACTGCTACATGTGACCTATATTCAAGCCTCTATCTCCCAGCATGGGGCCTTCAGGTAACATTATAAAATATCTGAGTAAGCAAAGGCACATTGGTCAGAGAGACGGTTTTCTCTTATTTTGATCCAGGTTCTCTTTGGGTCTAAGTTGGGCTTTATATTTCAGGTTCCTGCATTTCCCTTCCTCAATGATTTCCTCTTCTTAGACAAGTAACAGCAGTCTGATCACAGAGCATGAAGGTTTCACTTAGGACCTACCAATCACATGACCATTGTTTGTGATAAAGAGAACAGAAGCCTCTTTATCATCAATGGGAAAATTCATTTTAAGCTGAATACTATACAGAAACTCATTGAGTTTGGCAAAAGGATACTCAGTGGTGCAGCTTATGTTTTAGGATATGTTAGGCCCTTGATCCAACCACCAACACCATGAATAAAGCTACATTTTAAAAAATTGTACAAATTAAAATACTTAGTAATGTAAATTCCTAGTAACTCTTAAACTTCTTTGCTTTATGTATGTTTCAGGTTTAGATTCAGTGGTCGTATCCTGGGCCTAGCTCTGATCCATCAGTACCTGCTGGATGCTTTCTTCACAAGACCCTTCTATAAGGGACTCCTGAAGCTGTGAGTGATTGGAGGATGGTCCCATGTAGTTTATCTGCAGCATAACGTGCTGCCCTTCTTCATGTCTCTGGCCTTTTTTGCCAATTTTGTTTCAACCATTCCTATTAAGTTTCTATCATTTCTTGTTCTGAGTGCATATATATGCATACATATATGTGTATATATATATACATATATGTATACATACATATATGTATGTACGTATCATATATATGTACATATATATGTATGTATATATGTTTTGTGTATCTTCCATACATTTTAGTGCAATAAAAAGGTATTTGTAGGTATAAGAAGTTAGCAAAACCAAATGGACATGAGTTCATTTATGTAGAAATCATAACATTGTGAACATTGTATTAAACAGTTGAGTAGAATTGGTTTGATTTTTAGGTATCTACAAGCTGATAATTATTTCATTTTTATTGTTGAAATTTTAGGTTTCTTTTCAAAACTATTAAATAAAACTATTCAATTACTGTTTCATGAGTACATTCAAAAGTATCAAGTAATTGTGAAACCTATGATGCTTTATTGAGAAGTCACACAATCATGTTTGGAATGGGGTATGGAAACCATATTTGTTTACTCAATTTTTCTTGCTGCCTTTGAATTCTCCCAGGCCATGTGATCTGAGTGACCTAGAATATTTGGATGAAGAATTCCACCAGAGTTTACAGTGGATGAAGGACAACAACATCACAGATATTCTTGATCTCACTTTCACTGTTAATGAAGAAGTTTTTGGACAGGTTTGTGTGGTGTGGACTTGGAAAAGACATTGTTCACTGTGGTAAATGCATAGAATAAAAGCTTGACCATCTTAAAAAATTTGTAGTGTACACTTCAGTATTGTTAAATGCATTCATGTCATTTGGCATACAACCTCTAGAACTTTTCTTCTTTCAAAACTGAAATTCTACCAATTAAACTAACACCCTTAATTCCTCCTAACCCCTAACTCCTGGAAAATGCCATACCATTTCTATTTTTATGATTTTGACTCTAGGTCTTTCAAATACTATCTGCTTCTTTCATCCTTGTGGGTATTGTGAATAACGTTGCTAACAACACTGGACTGGTTGGGTCCTACTGCTAGTTCTTGGATTATATATGCATTGCATGTATCCTATCTCCGGTATAGGATGGCTGAATCATATGTTAGTGGAATTTTATTTTTAAATTAGATAACAAAAATCTCACTGGTTCAAACCAAGGTCCTCTGTAAGAGCAGAAAGTGCTCTTACTCCTGAGCCATCTCTCCAGCTCCAGGACTTCTTTTATAATAATCCTGCCAGGGCATCTTCCTTATGTCTATCACTGTGACATGGTTCTACCCTGAGCAGGAGTTTTGGAAATCAAATGTAACCATGAATCAGAAAATATTTAAGGTATACCATAAGATACAAGGTATTTCTCTATCTTCAAAACTACATAATAGTTCTTTCATTACATCTACTTAATACTCCAGTATGCATAGATCTTGACACTAAACACGAAAATTTTCCATGTGTTTTCTATAAGAATTTATTAATGTATTATTAAATCTGTTGGTCAAACAGGTTTAAAATTCTCTGTGTCTATTAATATCTAAATTGGTATAAATTTTCTGACATATTTTCCAGAGAAAAAGAAAATAAAGAACATATATAGCATATAATATATATGTATATATGCTTAGAATAACACATGAAATATATTTTTATATTCTCTAGTACACAAAAAGATAGCTCACAGATCCTAACTCCTGGCTGACGAGTTTGTCTTAAAAGCATGAATTCCTTTTTGAGTGGAGACCCATCTGACTCTCTGTGCTCTGCATCATAGCCACATTCACAGCCAGCTTAAAGAAACAAATCTTTCTACCCACGTACATCTACTGTACTTCTCTTTAGGTATACAGTAAGAACTTGCTACATAACAGCTGCAATTTGTTGCCCTAACTGAGATAGAGAGCAATCAAGCATCTGACATTTGGCTCCTTCCACCTTAAGGAACAACCCAGGTTATTTCTCCTTTGTTTCCATTATACCCCTTGAGTTAAAGAAATATGTTTCTGGGGCTGTCAAGATGGCTCAGCGGATAAGAGCACTGACTGCTCTTCCAAAGGTCCCGAGTTCAGATCCCAGCAACCACATGATGCCTCACAACCACCAGTACTGAGATCTGATGCCCTCTTCTGGTGTGTTTGAAGACAACTACACTGTATTACGCCAAAGCGAGCAGGGCCCAAACGAGCAGGCCCGTCCTGAGTTGAACTCCCAGCAGTCACATGATTGCTCACGGCCATCTGTACAGCTACAGTGTACTCACATACATAGAATAAATAAATAAATCTTTAAGAAAAAAAAAAAAGAATTTTCTTCAAACAACAAAAACTTTCTTCAGTAACTTCCGGGAAGGAAAAAATTGCCCTTTTTTGGTGCTGCTGTCAATCTAAATAAAAATGTCTCCTGAATGATAAGCATCATGATCCTCTTGTTTATTCGCAAGGTAACAGAAAGAGAGTTGAAGTCTGGAGGTGCCAACACACAGGTGACTGAGAAGAACAAGAAGGAGTACATTGAGAGGATGGTGAAGTGGCGCGTGGAGCGTGGTGTGGTGCAGCAGACGGAGGCATTGGTCAGAGGTTTCTATGAGGTAAGACCTTGAGTGGCCCAGGAAAGCAGGCCATAGCCCTGTGCTGTGCAGTGGAGCCTGCACCTCTCCTGGAGTCAGGAGGAGGAGCGGGTAAATTCAACAGTTCAGAGCAGAGAGAAAGAGGAGGGAGAAGCCAGGTTTACAGTCTCACACCCAGAGGGTGTGGACCGTCTAGCTGCACTGGCTGGATGAAGGACCAGACTTCTCTATGAATGAATACCAGTCCAGTACAAAGTTAAAATATTCTCAAATAAATTGTAATTGACTTGGCCCTGTTGTGTCAGGTGAGAAAGCATACAGTGTTTCTTATGTAGCTATGTGGATATGACATTTCCTCCAGTCCACTGTAATAACAAAAGCCAAGCAGAAGCACTGGAGGGCAGTAGCCACTCCTCCTGGATGTCAAGGGTTGTTTTTTGTTTGATTGGGTTTTCTTTGTTTTTTGTTTTTTTTGGTTTTTTGGTTTTTGAATTGGATATTTTCTTTATTTACATTTCAAATGTTTTCCCCTTTCCAGGTCTCCCCTTCAGAAATGCCCTATCCCATTGCCCCTCCCTCTGCCTCAATGAGGGTGCTCCCCCACCCACCCACCCTCGCCTGTCCTCCCACCCTGGCATTCCCCTACACTGGGGCATGAACACCATCAGGCCCAAGGGCCTCACCTCCCACTGATGTCCACCAAGGCCATCCTCTGCCAATGTGGCCAACACCAGGACTCACTGCATGTGTATTCCTTGGTTGGTGGTTCAGTCCCCAGGAGCTCCAGGCTTCTGGCCTGTTGACACTGTTGTTCCTTCCATGGGGCTGTAAACCCTCTCAGCTCCTTCAGTCCCTTCTCCAACTGCTCCAAAAGGGAACCCCAAGCTCAGTCCAATGGCTGGCTGCTAGCTTCCGCCTCTCTCTTTGCCAGGCTCAGGCAGAGCCTCTCTGGAGCCAGACATATCAGGCTTCCATCAGCAAGGACTTCCCAGGATCCATAGTAACTGCTGGTTTTGGTGGCTGTATATAGGATGGATCCTCAGGTCAGGCAGTCTCTGGGTGGCCTTTCCTTCAGTCTCTGCTCCATATTTTGTCTCTATATTTCCTCCAGTGAGTATTTTGTTCATCCTTCTAAAAATCACTGAAGCATCCACATTTTGATCTTCCTTCTTCTTAGGCTTCATATGGTCTGTGAATTCAATATTGGGTATTCCTAACTTTTGGGCTACTATCCACTTATCAGTGAATGCATACCATGTTTGTTCCTTTGTTATTGAGTTACCTCACTCAGGATAATATTTTCAAATTCCATCCATTTGCATATGAATTTTATGAAGTTGTTATTTTTAATAGCTGAGTAATATTCCATTCTGTAAATGTATCACATAGTCTGTATCCATTCCTCTGTTGAAGAACATCTGGGCTGTTGTTTCCAGCTTCTGGTTATTATAAATAAGGCTGCTATGAACATAGTGGAGCATGTGTCCTTGTTAAATGTGGGAGCATCTTTTCAGTAAATGCCCAGGACTGGTATAGCTGGGTCCTCAGGTAGTACTATGTCCAGTTTTCTGACAGACTGATTTCCAGAGTGGTTGTACCAGCTTGCAATTCCACAAGCAATGAAGAAGTGTTCTTCTTTCTCCACATCCTCACCAGCATCTGCTGTCTCCTGAGTTTTTGATTTTAGCCATTCTGACTGGTATGAGGTGGAATCTCAGGGTTGTTTTGATTTGCATTTCCCTGATAATTAAGGATGTTTAACATTTCTTTAGGTTCTTCTCAGTCCTTCAAGTTTCCTCAGTTGAGAATTCTCTGTTTAGCTCTGTTCCCCATTTTTCAATAGGATTATTTGGTTCTCTGGAGTCTAATTTCTTGAGTTCTTTGTATATATTGGATATTAGCCCTCAATCAGATGTAGGATTGGTAAAGATCTTTTCCCAATCTGTGGGTTGCCATTTTTTCCTATTGACAGTGTCCTTTGCCTTACAAAAGCTTTGTAATTTTATGAGGTTCCATTTGTTGATTCTTGATCTTGGAGCATAAGCCATTGGTGTTCTGTTCAGGAAATTTTCCCCACTTTCTCTTCTATTAGATTCAGTGAATCTGGTTTTATGTGGAGGTCCTTGATTCACTTGGACTTGAGCTTGGTACAGGGAGATAAGAATTGATCAATTTGCATTCTTCTACATGCTGACCACCAATTGAACCAGCACCATTTGTTGAAAATGCTGGGCTTAGCTCCTTTGTCAAAGTTCAAGTGACCGTAGAAGTGTGGGGTCATTTCTGGGTCTTCAATTCTATTCCATTGATTTACCTGCTTGTCACTGTACCAATGCCATGCAGTTTTTGTCACTATTGCTCTGTAGTACAGTTTGAGGTAAAGGATGCTGAGTCCCTCAGAAGTTCTTTTATTGTTCAGAATAGTTTTTTGCTATCCTGGGTTTTTTGTTATTCCAAATGAATTTGAGAGTTACTCTTTCTAACTCTATGAAGAATTGAGTTGGAATTTTGATGGGAATTGCATTGAATCTGTAGATTGCTTTTGACAAGATGGCTATTTTTACTATATTGATCCTGCCAATCTATGAGCATGGGAGATCTTTCTATCTTCTGAGCTCTTCTTAAATTTCTTTCTTCAGAGACTTGAAGTTCTTTTCCTACAGATATTTAACTTGTTTGGTTAGAGTCACACCAGGACACTTTATATTGTTTGTGGCTATTGCAAAGGGTGTTGTTTCCCTAATTTTTTTTCTCAGCTTGTTTATCCTTTGTGTATAGGAGGGCTACTGATTTGTGTGAGTTAATTTTATATCCAGCAACTTTGCTGAAGTTGTTTATCAGCATTAGGAGTTCTCTGGTAGAATTTTTGGAGTTACTTAAGTATACAATCATATCATCTGCAAATAATGATATTTTGATGTCTTCCTTTCCAATTTGTATCCCTTTGACCTCCTTTTGTTGTCTAATTGCCCTAGCTAGAACTTCAAGTACTATGCTGAATAAATAGGGAGAGAGTGGGCAGCCTTGTCTTGTCCCTGATTTTAGTGGGATTGCTTCAAGTTTCTCTCCATTTAGTTTGATGTTGGCTACTGGTTTGCTATATATTGCTTTTACTATGTTTAGGTATGGGCCTTGAATTCCTGATCTTTCCAAGAGTTTTAACAAGAATGGATGTTGAATTTTATCAAATGCTTTCTCAGCATCTAATGACATAATCATGTGGGTTTTTTTTTCTTTTAGTTTCTTTATATAGTGGATTATAATACTGGATTTACTTCCATATATTAAACTATCCCTACATCCCTGGAATGAAGCCTACTTGATCATGATGGATAATCATTTTGTTGTGTTCTTGGATTCAGTTTGAGAGAATTTCAGAGTTATTTTTTTATCGATATTCATAAGTGAAATTGATCTGAAGTTCTCTCTCCTTGTGGGTCTTTGTGTGGTTTAGGTATAAGCATAGTTGTGGCTTCATAGAATGAATTGGGTAATGTTCCTTGTGTTTCTATTTTGTGTAATAATTTGAAGAGTATTGGTATTCGGTCTTCTTTGAAGGTCTGATAGAACTCTGCATTAAAACCATCTGGTCCTGGGATTTTTTTTTTTTTTTTTTTTTTTTTTTTGGTTGGGAGACCTTTAATGATTGCTTCTATTTCTTTAGGGGTTATGGGACTATTTGCATGGTTTATCTGATACTGGCTTAACTTTGGTATCTGGTATCTGTCTAGAAAGTTGTCCATTTAATCCAGATTTTCCAGTTTTGTTGAGTATAAGCTTTTGTAGTAGGATCTGATGATTTTTTGAATTTTTTCAGCTTCCATTGTTATATCTCCCTTTTTATTTCTGATTTTATTAACTTGGATACTGTCTCTGTGCCCTCTCATTAGTCTGGCTATGGGTTTATCTATCTTGTTGATTTCTCAAAGAACCAGCTCCTGGCTCTGTTGATTCTTTGTATAGTTCTTTTTGTTTCTACTTGGTTGATTTCAGACATGAGTTTATTTCCTTCCATCTACTCCTCTTGGGATTATTTGCTTGTTTTTGTTCTAAAGCTTTGAGGCATGCTGTTAAGCTGCTGCTGTATGCTCTATCCAGTTTGCTTTTGGAGGCACTTAGAGCTATGTGTTTTCCTCTTAGCACTACTTCCATTGTGTCCCATAAGTTTTGGTATGATGTGCCTTCACTTTCATTAAATTCTAAAAAGTCTTTAATTTCTTTCTTTATTTCTTCCTTGACCAAGTTGTCATTGAGTAGAACATTGTTCAGCATCCATGTAGGCTTTCTGTTGTTTTTGTTGCTATTGAAGACCTACCTTAATAGGTAGTGATCTGATAGGATGCATGGGATAATTTCAATCTTCTTATGTCTGCTGAGGTCTGATTTGTGACAGATTATATGGTCAGTTTTAGAGAAGATACCATGAGGTTCTGAGAAGAAGGTATATTCTTTTGATTTAGAATGAAATGATCTATAGATATCTGTTAAATCCATTTGGTCCATAACTTGTTAGTTTCACTGTGTCTTTTGTTTAGTTTCTGTTTCCATGATCTGTACATTGATGAGAGTGGGGTGTTGAAGTCTCCCACTATTATTGTGTGAGGTGAAATGTGTGCTTTGAACTTTAGAAAAGTTTCTTTTATGAACATGGATGCCCTTACAATAGGGGTAATTGAGAGTTCATCTTGGTAGACTTTTCCTTTGATGAGTATGAAGTGTCCTTCCTCATCTTTTTTGATGACTTTTGGTTGAAAATTGATTTTATCCAGTATTAGAATGGCTACTCCAGCTTGATTCTTGGGACCATTTGCTTGGAAAATTGTTTTCCAGCCTTTTACTCTGAAGTAGTGTTTTTCTTTGACACTGAGGTGGGTTTCCTGTATGCAGCAACATGCTGGGTCCAGTTTATGTATCCAGTCTCTTTGTCTATGTCTTTGTATTGGGGAATTGAGTCCATTAATGTGAAGAGATATTAAAGAATAGTGATTGTTGCTTCTTGTTATTTTTATGTTTGTGTGGCTATCTTCTTTTGGGTTTGTTGAAAGATTACTTTCTTGCTTTTTCTAGAGTGTAATTTTCCTCTTTGTGTTGGCATTTTCCATCTATTATCCTTTGTAGGGATGGATTTGTAAAAAAGATATTGTATAAATTTGGATTTGTCATGGAATATCTTGGTTTCTCCATCTATGGTAATTGAGAGTTTTGCTGGGTATAGTAGACTGGCCTCAGTGGGAAAGGATGCACCTAATTGCCTCTTTTTAAAAATTATTTTGAGATTATAATGCAGTTACACATTTAAGGCTCCAGAGCTGGGGATAAAGATTATAACATGCAAGTAGAATGAAAGACATAAGTATTCAGATCTCTGCTATGATTTCAAATTTTAAAATGACCACATATTTAAATAGATGATTTATAAATGATAGTTACTTTCCCAACCTGATAGACAACAATAGTAATCATGAATTTCTGTGGTGTGTGTGTGTGTGTGTGTGTGTGTGTGTGTGTGTGTGTGTGTGTACTGCAACTGTCTTTCAGGTTGTAGACTCAAGGCTTGTCTCAGTGTTTGATGCGAGGGAGCTGGAGCTGGTGATTGCTGGAACTGCTGAAATCGACCTGAATGACTGGAGAAATAACACTGAGTACCGGGGAGGTGAGCTAGCAGTGCTTTTGATAATATAGGTCTTTTTGTTTTGTTTTGTTTTGTTTTGTTTTGTTTTGGGGGGTTTCTCTGTATAGCCCTGGCTGTCCTGGAACTCACTCTGTAGACCAGGCAGGCCTCAAACTCAGAAATCCGCCTGCCTCTGCCTCCCAAGTGCTGAGATTAAAGGTATGTGCCACCACCGCCTGGAGATAATATAGGTCTTAAAGAAAAATTATTGAAATAAAGTTGGCTTGATGTAAAGTTGGCCATTCTAAAATAAAGAATTCAATAACATTTAGTACACTCAAAACCTTATGTAACAATAACTTCTACCTGGTTCTAAAATACTTTCACCATCTCAAGAGAGGATGATAGCCATCAAGCAGTTGTTCTCTGCCCCTTGTCCCCATCTTCCAGACACCTGACAACCATAAATCTTCATTCTATCTCTTTGGAATTTAACTCTAGAAATGTCAAATAAATACTGTCATACTGTCTTCGTTTCTGCCTTTGACTTAACATACTTTTTTTGAGATTCATCCATGTTCTGACATGTTTTAGTATTTCATCCCTTTGTATAGCTAAATAGTAGTACATCACACCACTATCTAGAATTGTTGCAACTGTGATTTACAGTGCCTGGGTTTCAAGGCCCGGTGTTTCTTCAGCACTAAATTCACCAGTTATTCTTCACTAAAGAATATCCTGATCCCAATTTATCACTTTTAAAAGCCTCCAAAGCCTTACTTCAATATAAAATGGTTTCTTTACCATCTTCTGACTGAAGTCCTTTTCAGGCAACAGTAATCCTTGGCATGTCATGTGAAGGCTCATGGACAACACACTTTCTCTATGTGAGCTCTTGAGTAGGCTGCACGCTGTCAGAGAAACATCTCTTGCTTCCTATGGAATGTTGGCCTTCTTTGCCTCAGTCCACCTTTGCTTCCATGGGTTCTAACTATTCTCTCTCTCTCCCTAATTGGAAATATCATTTACTGCATGAGTCTTGTGAGCTTTCCTTTGGTCTACATAAAAATGAACTGAATTCTAAATCTCTCCTCCCATTTCTTAACAATAAACATTATGATTCTTACCATAGGATGACTGTAGGGAATATTTTCCCAGAACATTTGACTTCTTAGTCTATTCATCCAAAGTAGAAATGGAATTTGAAAGACATGTGTTTGAATTTATTTGTGTGTTTATTTGTTTGTTTGTCTACTTACTTGCTGAGATAGTGTCTCATTGTCTAGCCTTGGATGGCTTGGAACTTCCTATGTATACCAAAGCTGGTGTCAGACTCACAAAGATCCACTTGCCTCGGCTTTCTACCACAGAGTTTTGCATGTTACTACCACACCTGGCACTGACTAAATTTTCTAAAACTCACATTAGAAAAAGTACAAACAAGGAATTTTAATTTATGTATTTTAACTTAATACATCCAAAATAGCATTTCAACATGGGATTGGTGTTAAGAAATTATTAGTGTAGGATATATGTACATACGTAGACTTTGCAAGCATCATTTGCAAGCATCATTTTCATTAGATGAGATCAGATCTTTCCCCCAAAACATAGTCTTATTACTCACAGAAGACTTTTTCAGTAGTTCAGCCTCAAAAGCCCTCTTTTTAGGTAAAATATTAGAGAAAAATCCCAACAAATATAACAGAGTGGGGGAAGGAATGGAATACCAACTCAGCCTCCTTCAGCCAGTCCCCTGAAAAGCCCGCTGGAAGTTCTATGCAGATTAGTTAAGAAAACTTCTGGCAAAGTAGTCAGCACGGATGCTTCTATTGAACCACTAAGACTTCTAATGTCCCAGCAACCCCCTGGCCTGGCCTCTACAGACGCTCAGTTGTCAGCTGACTTCCTGATCCCTCATGTTTTCCTCATTCTCACTATTTCCTCTGCTAAGAATGCCTTCTCACTTTGCTCTGCTGCATAAATGCTTCCCATGCCAAACTCAATCCCTGCTTCCTTCACAGAGCTTTCTCAATTTCTCCGCACATGTATCTCCCCACTCTTCCAATGCCTCGTACCTTTGCGTTGAGTGGCGATCATTTCTCCGCACATGTATCTCCCCACTCTTCCAATGCCTCGTACCTTTGTGTTGAGTGGCGATCATTTCTCCGCACATGTATCTCCCCACTCTTCCAATGTCTCGTACCTTTGTGTTGAGTGGCGATCATTTCTCCGCACATGTATCTCCCCACTCTTCCAATGTCTCGTACCTTTGTGTTGAGTGGCGATCATTTCTCTAAATTTCTTCTCACAAGCCCAGCTTCTTCAACAGAGCCTTAAAGCAGCTCCATATCCAGGCTTGACTCAGAGAACAACTGTGTGATAGAATCAGCTTTTCTCTTTGGGCAGTCATGACATCTAGAAACCTGTCCTCTTCAGGTTTGCATGTAACTTCTATCTGTTCTTAAGTTCTAGACCCTCCTGTGCTATGTTGTTGCCAAGTGCTAAAACATCAAAACAAAGAAAACATAGATGGTCTGCCGGTGTTGTGCCGTTTTTGCTCCTTATTTAAATTCACATAAGGCTGGAATATTTCACGTTGTATCCAATTGTTTAAATGAAAAGCAAACACTTCAGGGGAAAAAAAAAACTCTCCAATACCCAGTTTTGTAAAAGAGCTATATCCCAGATCTACTTGTTTTAAAACCTGACGAAGTTATATAAATTAGTTAAGTCTTGCCTATCTGAATGTCATTATCAGTAAAATCGAAAGATCTGAAGTTGCAGTTCAGCTAACACATGTCTCTCTTCCTCCTTTCTCCCGGCCTCCACCTCTTTCTTTAAACCAGGTTACCACGATGCCCACCTTGTGATCCGCTGGTTCTGGGCTGCAGTGGAACGCTTCAATAACGAGCAGAGACTGAGGCTACTTCAGTTTGTGACAGGAACATCAAGTGTGCCCTACGAAGGCTTTGCAGCTCTGAGGGGAAGCAATGGGCTTCGACGTTTCTGCATAGAAAAGTGGGGGAAGATTACATCTCTTCCCAGGTACAGAGCTCCTGCCAACCTTCATGAACTCTGCAGAGAAAAAGCATGCTTTACTATTTGAGTTCTGAGTCATTTTTTAATTTTTTTGTTTTTTTTTATTTTATTTTATTTATTTTTTTCTTTTTTTTTCTGAGTCTTTTAAGATAGAATTTTTGCTTGTCACACAGAGTACTGTTATTTGTGCTACTAAAGATGAAAGTAAGAAGCCTCTAAGACTTGGATTGAGACTGTATTTTTAGTGAAGTTTTAGTTGTTGATCATATGTGAGCTGCAATACCCAATGTGCCAATAATGGTAGACTGCCAGTCCATCCAAAAGTTAACTTGAATACTCTTTAGGCAATGGTGGAGGCAAAGTCATTACTGTAAAAATGCTGGAAATGCAAAGTAACCCCACTGACATAGAGCATACACCTATAGTTACATATTTCTGTATATATCATATTTTTCCAGTGACTTTTAAAATATGTGGAAATGGGATCATGTATATTCATGGGTCTTTACAGTGATTTCTACACAGTACTCTATTTAAAACCTATTGTGTTATAAATTTAAAAAAAAAGTCACTTTAAACTTCCTACCCCATGAGATTCAGTGCCAAGTCTTAAATGGCTTCTTGACAAACATAAGAAAATATGAATTCTATGGTATTTAGATAAGAATGGCCCTCATAAACTTATCTGTTTGAATATTTGTCCCCTAGTTAGTAGAACTGTTTGGAAAGGATTAGGAGGTGTGGTCTTGTTGGAAGAAGTATTTGACATACTTCAATGGAGTGGGCTTGGCAGTTTTAAAAACCTATACCAGGCCCAGTTACACTCTCTATCTCTGCCTGCTGCCTACAGATCAGGATATAAAGCTCTCAGATACTACTCTAATGCCCTACTTGTCTGCTTCCTATCATGATGATTATGAACTAACCCCTCTAAAACGGAAAGGAACCCCCAATTAAAAGCTTTATTTTATAAGAGTTACTTTGATCATAGTGTTAACTGAACAGTACCAGACACTTATTATCATCTTTTCAAATTTTCTAATTTAAAAAGATATATAGTTGATACAGATTTATCTTAATATGGTCATTACTGTAGTAAATTATTAGATAAATTAATCTAAAAGGAAGAGATGCTATGACTGATTAGTCCTGTAACGTTGGTTTTATGAGTATATCATGATGGGAAGTGTAAAAAAAAAATCCAGTTTACCTCATGCCTCAGAGGGAAGGAGGGTTTAAAGAAAGGATAGAGAACGGAGAAAGGAAAAGAAAAGAAGAAAGAGAAATAGCCAAGGGTCTGTTTGAGGAAATGTCACTAATAACCTACCTCCTCTCAGAACATTCCACATCTTAAAGCTCTCATTGCTTCCCAATGATATCACTGCTGAACTCAAATCTTTAACATTTAAGCCTTTGGGGAAGTGCTATATACAAACTATAACAGCACCAAAATACCTTTGCTAAATTCATATAATTAAAAGATTTTGGTCTGGAGAGATGGTTCAGCAGTTAAGAGCACTGGCTGCCTTTTCAGAGGTCCTGAGTTCTGTTCCCAGCAACTACATGGTGGCTCACGATCATGTAAAATATGATCTGATGCCCTCTTCTGGCATAAAGGTGTACATCCAGATAGAGCACTCATATACATAAAATTAATTAATTAAGTAATTAATTAGAAAATACTTAATGAAGTCTAGTTTTCATCTAATTTTCCCAGACTTCTTGCTTTCCTCGGGACAGTTCATATACTGTTGAGTGTTTCGTGATTCTGGAACTGAGAAGATCTCACCAAATGTCTGCTCACCACATATAGGAAACTTACAGTAGACCAAAGCAATGATGCCAACAAAGTCCAGCTTTGTGAACCAATAAATTTTATTGGAGATACTTAGAGGCATATGAACAAGAGGTTACTTACAGGAACAGAAATGACTCCTACAGCTGCATCACCTAAAACCTACTTCCGAATGGCTCACCAAAGCTAGGAATGTGGAGTGCACAACATGCATGCAGTTCAGTAGGCCGGAAAGTGTCTGTTCTAGGTATCTCGTTAGTATGGGCCACTTCTGGGCATGTTGGCTGATCTGAGAACACCTCTTGGCAGTCCTTAATGTTTGCCTCAGTCTCAGGGAGTTCCTGAAGCTTTTGAGTTGTATACTTCCTGCGGTTTAAAGAGTTTTCCTGCAGGGATGAATGTATATTCTCCCTTTAGAATTTTAATTTTATTATTTAATTAAAATATTATTACATCATTTCCCTCCCTCCTTTCCTTTCTCCAAGCCCCATGGTCTTCCCCTCTCCCTCTCAGATTCATGGTTTTTTGTTTTTCTTTGTTACTGTTAAATACACACACACACACACACACACACACACACAGAGAGAGAGAGAGAGAGAGAGAGAGAGAGAGAGAGATCATATATATAGAAATATAACCTCCTGAGTTTATTTAGTGTTGCTTGTATATGCATGATTTCAGGGCTGACCACTTGGTATTAGGTAATCAACTAGAAGTCTCATCCCTGGAGAAGGCTAATTGTCCTTTCAACAGTCCTAGTTACATGTAGTTATTTATCTAGGGCTGAGGCCCTGTGAGCTTTTCCCATTCTGTGTTACTATGTCTATTGGCATTGTTCTTGTTCAGATCTTAGCTTCCCTCTAAGACAGAATGTTTTGTTTCAGGGAAAATTACTATACAACAATGAGTACTAGTAATATTTACCAATTTACCAATTGTTTAATAACAATTGAAAGTAGTTTTCCGGCTTTCCTATACTAGTTTTAGCCATCAAGACAAAAGGTATTAGCTTTGTGGTTCCTCTGAGAGCTGAAAGACTGAAAACATAAATCAGCACACATCTATCTTAATGATAGATTTTGATAGTGAAGTTATTTAGAAACATTCTGGTTTTATTTTAGGAAATTATCATTTGGGTCATCATTCAATATCAGCCTACCCCTATAAGTCTATAGTATGAAGAGAAGAACTTATTGTAGAGGGAAATACAGACCAGAGATAACTAATTACAACATAAGGGAGAATCAGAGGAATTAAAAGTGCTTAAAGCAATGTGATATGAGAGTGTGAATCAGAGTTTTAATCCTGATTAACTACTCAGAGAAAATGCTTCAAAGCAACTTGCATTTGGTGGACATTAAAGGATAGAATAGAGAAAAAGTCTAGGCTGGGAGAGCAATATTATCTAGTTATGGATGGAGCAAATACCAGCATATGCTCAGAAAGAAGTATTGAGCCAACAGAGGACAAAATGTCCTAAGAAATGTCGAAGGATGAGATGGTAACTATTGACTACTTGGGAATTTGAATAGCCTCTGAGAATTCAAGGATGTCTCAAGATAAAGTAAAGGTAGGAAGACACACCCTAAATATATGCAGCATCATTCCATGGGTTGGGGTTTTGGATTAAATAAAGACAAGACAGTTCTCCTGCTTCTTGACTGTGAATGTCATATGGCTGTCCACCTCATTACTATTATCATGTCTCCCTTACCAGGATAGACTGTACCTCCACACTGAGACAACATAGACTGCCTCTTCCTCATTCCTTTTGCCATATGTTTTGTCACAGCAACAGAAAATAAATTAATATACAGAGAGGATGTGAAGAGAAAGATACTTTGGTATCTTTCACCAAGGAATGAGCCTCTGCTTTATGCTTTAGGAAATGTCATTGCTTTTGTTACCAAGGAGACACAGATTAAATGCAATATACATATTTTCTTTGAATATATATTAGTACTGTTAGCTCTTACTTTACTACCTAATTATGTCAGCCACAATCCAATGGATTTTCTACTTTCTGCCTTTCTAAACACCAAGAAAATCACTATAATCATTGTCCTGATCAATTCTCTGACTTTTTAGTTAAAACATTTTTTATAATAACTAAAATACTTATCTTTTTCTTGAAGTGATCTAGGTCTTTCTGATACTTAAGTAATCACAGAGCTCTGCTAATATCTATTTGTTTTCATGGTTTTCCTCCAAATCAAGTCCTTCCAGCCTACAGTAAGACATTCTATTGTCTTGTGCAGGCACTTGGGGCTTGAAGAGGGAGAAGACAGGCAGGAAAGTGTGGTGTTGGGTGAACACAGGGATAAGGAGGGAGCTCCTTATCCAAAAGCAGGATTGGATGCTGGATAGACAAAAACCAACACCTTCTTCAGATTCTCCCCCAGCAGAAAACCCCACGTTCCTTCTTTCATCCCTCTTTCTTTAACTCCCAAAGAAGCAGCACTATCCTGAATCCTGAGCCCACACTCTAATTTGTCAGATCAAAGGTCTAGGTTATTAACACTTCCCCAAAGAATCTTGTAATTCAAACGCTAACATCCCAAATAAAACTCTGAGTGTTTAGTTTTATTTTATGGGGTGTTGTTGCTGTTGCTGTTGCTGCTGTTGCTGTTGTTGTTGTTGTGTTCATCTGATTTATTTTGTTTTGTTTTAGCTTAGTGTCTTTTTCTGTGCTGGTTGATATATAAACACAACTTCAACATACACTCACCCAACCTGGGAGGAAAAGGCATAAAATTAACTTCAAGCTGGACCAATACACTCTATTTCCTGCTTTGTCAAAAGACCAGAATCAAGAAACAAAGAGTTTCTGGCAGGAAACAAATACCAAGGAAAAATCTGTGTGGTTATGCCTCCTCTGCTCATTACTGAATTACCCACACAGGTGTTTCCTATACCATGTATTATCCATGTAAGAAGAAAGACATAGCTAATCTAGGACAGATACTGGCAAGTATGAGTCACCAGAATGAAACTCATTCTGAGCAAGGCTGCATGGATGACAGTGAAGTGAAGACTCCCCAGGCTTGGGGAAGGAGTGTCCTTGGGAGTGCGGCATGTAAGCTTCAGTTGATGTGTGTGCCAGTGGTATAGAGGAGTTAAACTTGTTTCCATAACACACATGGCATGGACAACTGGATCTCAGGAGTACAGGGTACCACTAGCTCCTCCAAGTAGATACTTGCGGTTTAACAAGGCCTAGAACTCACGACGGAGGTAAGGATGTTTTGGAATGATCCATTAGCACTAATAATGTCTCTGCCTTCTTCATATTATTTAAATTTCAAGTTAGGCTAATAGCATAGTCTTGACTGTTGGTTCTCTGCTGTGCTTGTAGTATAGTCTAGTTTTATTTACAAATAACAATTAACTGTTTCTATGCTTTGCCATTTGCAGTCTTTTTTGATTGACCAAAATCTTTGTCTGGCTCACTTTTGATTCCTCTTTTATGTCATCAATATAACCAAAAGTAGTCCTTAATATACCCTCACCAGTATTTTCTCCCCAACTCAGGGCACACACATGCTTCAACCGATTGGATCTCCCACCATATCCTTCATATTCCATGTTGTATGAAAAGCTGTTAACAGCAGTAGAAGAAACCAGCACCTTTGGACTTGAGTGAAGACATGGAACCTTTCCTGGCATTGTCCTGAACAGTGACGCCACCCTGTCTGGGATGACTTACTCCCCTCCTTTGACTTTGGTATTCCATGATTTTTATTTCAAAGCAAATTAGAATTGGCAAAAGCTGTGCATGAAGAATTGCCTTCTTCTAAGATCTAATCTTCAGGCTTATCTCCTCTGTTTCCAATGAACTGCTAGCCTGTATGCAATACTACAAAACAGCTGTCTCAAGGTCTGTGTATACCTCCACATACCTCCATTCCTAACAATGAAATATGAGCGCAAGTTATGCTACACTTGACGAAATGGTAATAAATGTTTACTTCCATTTCTATCATTTAAAGATAATTTGAGCTGTTAAGCATTCCATGCTTTTATATGCCCATGTCTTCCAAACAGAACCACCATTTCTCCTAATTTCTAGCAACTATTTCCAGACCTGGGAGCTGACTAATTTTTTTCCTCTCTATCTCTACACTTCCTATTCATTCTATCCAAATGGCACCCAAGGCCATACAGAAACTTTTTCTTCATTAAACTCATGAATCATAAGTGGTATCAGTCCCATCAGCCAGAACTAGCCTAGACATATGGTGCAAATATGAAACTTCCAGCAATTAACAACAGCAAGAATAAAAAGGTTATCAGTAAATCCAAGGGTTATATGGACTATGAACTCAACTTGAGTTCAGAAAAGTGTAGTGGGGAGCACCCTTCGTGAACCCTCACCACCCAAGAAGCACAAACTTGTGTACCATGTCCAAGGAGGAAATCCTAATTGCTGTAGATTGAAGGATGAGCCTTTACCTCTAATGCTGTCACCATAGAAAGTGATAAGGCACGCAGGAAAAAGGACAGGACATACGACACTTACTCCAATCCATGAGCTTTGTTTAATCTGTTCTCACACACATCGTCCAAATAAATCTCATGGCTTTGCTTGCAGCCACGTTTATTTACGTGATAGGCCAGTCTTTTGCTTCTTTTTAGCTTTGATACTTTTCTCACTCTTTTTTTCCTTTCTTTCCTTTTTTTAAGTCATGGTGTTCAAATTTTGTCACATCTGATGTTCACAGACACCACATACAAAGCTGCAGAGCACGATGGTGCTTGTTAAGGATCACGGGCAATATAAACTTCTCCTTCATCCATAGTGATTCTTCAAAGGCACGCCGACTTGTGTCCACAAAAAAAAAAAAAATCCATTTTTTTAAAGCATTCAGCAAAATATTTAAGAAAATGTGTTTTTAGAAAAACAATCGCAGGCTCCACAGACAGCCTGGCATCTTAAGTACATTTGAGATAAATCTAACCATAATGGTCATTTGCTATTTTTGTAACCATGTTATCTGTGTTGTCTGAAATATGACATAAATGAAAGTGGTTTTTCTTCACTGGGAAAAAGAAAAGCTAAAGAGACTGAACTATTTAAATCCTCATTGTTGTAGTCAACATAGTAAAATAAAAGGAAAAGTCTGAAAATTTAAAGTTAACTGATGATGAAGCCATGCCTCGTGGCTCGGAAGAGCAGTGTGTTTTGTTCCCACACATTAAAATATTTTCTTAGTAAAAATTATTCACAATGCCAAAACACTCTGTGTTCCTGTGTTTCTTTGTTAAGCAAGAAGTATATATGATACAAACTTAGTTTTCTATTGCTATCAAAAAAATAAGTTTTACTAAAAATGGGATGTACGTTGTATGAAACACAGCTTGAGGGGTGAGTAAAATTTGGCCCATATTTAAGTATCTGAAAAATAATTCCAAAGGAGCTGTTATTTATTAATGAACTCAGAACAAAAGCACTGCTAAAATCGTTTTCACTAAATCTTTGTCTTAGAATAGCATATTTAAGATTCACCTTATACATACATAAAAACTTGCAAAAAATTCAAGCATTCAAGTTTTTTATTACTTACTTGCCATACATTGAAAAAGGAGGATGTTGTTCAAGTGTAGAAAGCTGCTCCTGAAGAACTTTACAATTTGCAAAAATGAGGCAATCTATTAAATAGATTAGTATATAGTCTACAAACATATAGAAGGAAGAAATTATCTTAGAAATGAAACGTGAATAAGAAACTCAGATAAATGTGGTCTTTAATTAATTTTTAGTTATACTTCTACCCTAATGATAGGTTCTACATGAATCCCAACAGCAGAAGTATTTCTAATATATTCTTTTTAATTATTTGAAGATATTGCAATATATTTCAATCATATTCACCTAACACTTTTCTCCCTAACTACTTCTACATCCACTCCTCAATATTCAATTCCTTCTCAATGTCATGTCATCTTTTTTTAATGATCCATTGAGTCCAATTTGTGCTGTCTGTCCATATCTTAAATTAGTGCAAGGTCATCCCCTGGAAGATACACATACACACACACACACACACACACACACACACACACACACACACATATATATATATATATATATACACACACATATATATATACACACACACATATATATATATATATACACACACACATATATATATATATGATTTCCATAGCCCGCTGTAGTGGTACACCGTTATGGCATTAAAATGCCTTTAATCCCAGCACTTGGAAGGCAGAGGCAGACAGAGCTCTGTGAGTTCAAAGCTAGTCTGGTCAACAGAGCAAGTTCCAGGAACATGCAGAGTTACATAGTAAGACTCTGTTTTAAAAAAGAAAAAAAAAAAGAAAACAGTGAAAAAAGGAAACTGACTCTTAGCAGCTATTGGCTATCAATAGCTCCTCGGCTATGGCTGGGGACTTATGAACCCCTCTTCATATAGCAATAGTATTCTAAAAAAATTCAAAATGTCACCTATACTGACATCAAAGTTTCTGAGAGAATGTAAAGCTTGCTTCGTAGAGGCCAACACATGACTTCAGCCTTTCATGGAAGAAGAGAACTCAAAGGGAAGAGGAACTCAAAAGCTAGCCATGGAAAAATACTTTTTGCTTCATATATGAGACTTATTTTAAAAGTATGTATAATTCAATATATATGCATATGGACATATAACTATGTATGTTTATATGTGTATGTGTATACATTTACATGTAAGGAAAACACTGTATAAATAGTTTTCTATTGATTTCAATGGTTGGAGATAAATCACTTCAAATCCTATAGTTCTTTGGGTAACACAGATCTTTTGTGACCATATGTACTTCTTTGAAATTTTTTTCTCCATGAACTCAATTAGAAACTAATTACTTATAAGTCATAACCTCCCTAAAACAAGATTTTTTTATATCTAGTTTTATGAGTATAATAAAATACCTTTTGGGAGAAGACAAAAAAATTAAAAAGATTTAAAAATTATGTTACAATTTGAAAGAGACAATAGAGTATTATCATAATTTTATAGATAACACAAATATTCAATAACATGAAGATGACAATCTTCCCAATAGAAATTGAGTCATCAAAGTCAGAAGTACTCTAGAATACTGAGTTCTCTGTGACATCCTGTGTATATGAGTTCAAGAACATCCTGATGGTTTGCTACCATCATAGCACAAATACTTCAGGAAAGTTAATGAAAATAATCAAATGCTAAATGAGATTTTGGCAAGCTTTCATCATGAAATATTTAAATGGTTTTCCTGTTAATAATGAAGCTATATCATCCAACAGTAAGAATACTTGTATGGCAAGCCAGTGAGCTGAGTTTTCCACTAAACTTCTAACCCTATGCGGTCTCATCGATAGTTCATGTATCAAGCTACATGTCTGAAATTTGGGCTCAGAAAATTTCTAAGTTGCCACAAATGTTTTCCCAGTCAAGATGAAACACTTTCAAATGAAAGTAGTTAGAACTTTACATAACAAAATGTGGTGCTTTATTATTATTGTTGTTGTCGTTGTTATGATTATTATTATTACAATTATGTCTAACAGTGTTTATCATTAAAACTGCAATACTGTATCATAAATGTGCAGGATGACTATTCCAGCCATCACAAAGTCCAAAAGAGAAAGTATTATTTTCCTGTTAATGACATGTAGTCCCTTTGTTCTAGTAGATAAAAGGTGCCTAGAGGTAGTACATAGAGTAAATATTGTTCCGTTAGTCTATTTCCTGCAGCCTCCGTTATCTAAGGAAATGCCCATAAGATTGTGTTTACAAGTCTTTGTTCTAGTCAATAACATGAGACATCATATTACTGGGCTGATTTTGCTTACATCTACAAAAGAAATGTCATGTGATACTCAGGCCTCGCTTTCTCTTACATCATACATCTTCAAGGAATGTCAATAAACTCACTTTGGTATGGCACTGAGTATGCTTCTTATTGCAAAAAGAAGTAAGTCTATAGTAACAGACAAAATTCTAGATCAAGCTTGTGCTCCTGATGATTGGTGTAAGGAATAAAACAACACAGAAGGTTCTTAGCTTCCCCAGCAAACCAACCTCAGAGGAAAATTGTTATGTTCATAAACCCATGAAGAAATGAGCAGATTTTGAAACCATGTACATTCCTTATTTATGCCTATTAGACTTCCGCACAAACCATACGAGCCTCATTTCCAAAGTGTCCTTTATGTAGAACAAGAAGATATTGATTTGTATGAAGTCCTATCTATTGAGAAGTTTCTATGAAATCTTCAGACATGGCCCTTGGAGGATTACCACTGAACATAAATCACAAATGACCAATATAAAAAGTATGTATTTGTACACCCTTACCCCTACCTCCCACACAAATACACACACACACACACACACACAAACACACAACCTCAACACCTGCAGCATGTGAGTGAGCTGGCCTACAGGGCAGGAAAGCAAGAGAACTGGCTCTGCCCCTCAGGAGCTGCAGCACTTAGGAGAGCAGGTCTTTTACCTTGCCTGAGCAGCACAATAGAGCTGGCCCTGGTGTTGAGGATAATGGTGAGACTGTCCTAAGAGCACCATCATATGAGAGCCTTGAAGTGGCATGGGCATGAGAGAGCTACCCTTCCACACACACCCACTGCAATAGGGTGAGCTGGTCAGAGGTCAAGAGACCAGAAGAGCTGGCCCCCGACCCTTTACCAGCTGCAGCACTTAGGAGAATGGGCCCTGGTTGCATATGTGTATGAGAACCAGCCTTAGGCAAAGGATCCTGGTGGTGTCGTCACAGGAGAGCTGGTGAGCTGACAAATTCAGCTTCTACCCAGGCCCAGATCCAGGGCTCTGAATTAGCTCATCCCACCATCTCCAGGGCTTTAAGTTGGCCCACATCTACACTCATCTACACTGCTAGAGGATATGAAGGACCCGGTCCTTCATACATGGTTCTCTGTGACACAGGGCAAGAACAGAATATCCAAGAGGAGTCCCAGTAAGGATCCAGAAATGATAGCAAAAGCCAGAGGACTTAACTCAGATCAATGACTCATGAGTGGGATTGAGGTGCATGATGTGAAATTCACAAAGAATCAATGAAAGGTTTTTTTTTTTTAATGTCTTTTTCATGGGGGAGAGGGAAGGAGGGACCTGGGTTGGAAAGGGGACAGGGAGGGGAAGAGGGGAACATGATCAGATATTGTGGGGGGGGGGCAAGACTGAAGCCCTGAGAACCAGGAGAAAGAATGGAAACAGGTAAACTCAAGAGATAGGCGGTGGGGAAAACCTTTAGAATGCACCAGAGACCTGGGAGAGACTCTCAGAACTCAAAGGATGGGAACTTAGATAAAATGCCCTACAGAGGGGAGAGGGAACTTGTAGAGCCCACCTCCAGTAAAAAGACAGAGCATCAAATGGAGGGATGGAGTTGCTACCCCACAGTCAAAACTCTGACCCAGAATTGTTTCTATCTGAAAGAACTGCAGGGCCAAAAATGGAGAAGAACCTGAGGGAAAGGAGGTCCAGTGACAGGCTCAAATTGGGATCCAGCTCAAGGAGAGGTCCCAAGGCCTGACACTATTACTGATACTATGGTGTACTTTAAAAAAGGAATCTAGCATGACTGTCCTCTATAAGTCCCAACAAGCAGCTGAAAGAGTCAGATGCAGATGCTTATATCCAACCAGTGGACAGAAGCTGGGGACCCCTGTGGTTGAATTAGAGAAAAGCTGGAAGAAGCTGAGGAAGACCAGCAGTCTCAACTAACCTGGACCCCTGAGATCTCTCAAACACTGAGCCATCAACCAGGCAACATACACCAGCTGATATGAGGTCCCCAACACGTATACAATGGAGGATTGCCAGGTCTGGACTCAGTGGGAGAAGATGCACCTAACCCTCAAGAGACTTGAGGCCCCAGGGAGTTGGGAGGTTTGGTGGGGTGAGAGTGGGAGGTGGGCACATCCTCTTGGAGATGGGGAGGAGGAGGAGGAGGTATGGGATGAGGAACAGTCAAAGGGCAGACCAGGAGGAGAATAAAGACTGGACTGTAAAAAGAGATTAAAGAGTTAAAAATAGCAAAAAACAATCTGTAGTTTTCCTGCCCAGCTATGTAACTTCATACATAAGTACACCTTCCTGGAATACTCAAAGAAGCATTGGCTTCTCCTTTTCTTCTTTCTCTCTTTTTTCTGAACATGCTTTCCTTAACACTTTGGGTTTCTGCAACATTTTAGGCATTCATCTCTCTATTGCCACCCTCTGGAACTTGTGGCTACCAGTGGGGTGACTGGCCTCCACCCCAGTTTAAATGGCATAACTTTTTTTCCTTCTTTCACAGAGATCTGCCTACCTCTGCCTCCACATCTGAAGTGGAACTTCTGGTTTCTTTGGAGACTCAGTTGTGTCATGTGATGTTTTTCTGGAAGCTGTCTTATGAGAGGATGCTTTGCTGAGGCAGACACATGAAAGGCATGAAAGGACATGCCATGTTTGGAAACAGTCTAAATATAACCCAGACAGTGAGTGATGCTCTTGCCTTGGTTCGCCTTGTAACAATTCAATGATCTTTGCTGATCTTCATTTGTCATGACTTCAAAGAGAAAAATGACCCAAAGAATTTCTTGTGGTATTCTGGCTGCTTCTTGCCACTTTCATGAACTCATGCTGCCTTGTGATTTCTTCTGGATTGAGCCGCCGCTGATACTGATTCATGTTTGGTATTTGCTGATTGACTGGACTGCGACTACTAATTTGTGTTTTCTTGGAATGGACTCCTGATATCCCAAAAAAGAAGACCGGTACAGCCCCAAAGAACTAGTACTAAACAGGTTCACAAACCTCCTTTTCCTATAAATCTCCTACCCCTACCTCTGGTTAGTGGGCTAGAAAGGAAGTTGAAGCATTTAAGAACCCTTATTAAAGTAGGTTTTGAAAAACCAAAGCCTACATACATCCCTACTGGAGTCTATATTATTTTTAAATAACTGAAAGTAGAAGGGGAATAATTTGGGAAGAAGAAAGGGGACCAGCAGAAAGGTGTAGGGAGTCAAAGAAAAGTCACAGGATGTGTAAATATGATTAAAGCACATTTTATATACATGTAAGAAAACAAAGCATGATGATAATACCCATTAATGAGCATAATTAATATATATTAATAAAAAGGACAACAAAAAATGCATAAAGTCATTGCTAACCCAAGAGAGAAGTAGTGCTGGGCTATGGGGACAGGTGGGACAATGAGTCCGAGGGTTCAAGGCCTGTCATGTGGCACATGGCAAAGGTTTCCCTTAATTTTGAAGATTGCTAGATAGGCTTCTTTTGAATGCCAAAGAGGATACTGGAGAAATCATTCTCTCATGTGCCATGTTACTAAATTCTAAATTCCCTAAGCTACCTCATCATTACATATTTGTGCTTATCTTATAAAATTCACTTCTGCTAGACTTTGTCCAACCTAAACTTCATTGTTCGTCTGAACAGAATGAGGTCTTTCTCGTGGGAAGGATACCAAACACATGAATTCTCTTATCTCAGCTCCTAACCAGACCTGTCTGGTGAAGAAAAAGAGATTAGATAATTGGCTAGCCTACAGTGAGGGCACAGATGACCCATCAAGTCATCTCTTGCTAGGCTAGCAAATCTCATGTTCTCAGACTTCTCAGTGGACACTTGTCTTTTCAATAACAAGTTTATACATCTGTTTTCTATCCCCTTTATTCTTTACCATGGAGCTTGAACAGAGGGCATCTGCTGAGTGTGAAGATGGGAGGAGAATGTGGAGTAATTAAACTGATGGAAACCCTATGGTGTGACATTTGCCATCAACTCAACAACTGTTTCCCCTAAAACTGCCACAAGAAAGAACCCATTGAAGACTTTTCCCAGTTGTATATTTAGCCAAAATTACAAACCTAACATAGAATCCTGATGTGGAGAAAATATTGTTACTTTACTGAAATTCAAAATGCACACACTTTTGGTGTGGCAGTTCCACTCCTAAAAGTCTTCTGAATACATTCTTACAAGAAGTCCATGTGACATGCAGAAAGGCTGTAAATAGGAGGAGTTTGTGACAGTAAAATCTAAACAAGCAGCAGAGAAATCTGGGAAGACACGAGGACTGCCAGCTCGAAGACAGGACTAGCAAGGTGTCTGGACCAACATCAAACCTATCTCTGGGGCAAAATGGGTAGGCTGTTTTAGACAGGAGTCACTTCAAACTTTTCGTAGACCAAGGGGAATGTTCACCAAAGATATGGCTATGAATGTGCCATCAGATAGCCTTGTCAGATCGGGGCAGCTGCTATCACTAATATCCCAGGTTAAACATGAAGAAAGGCAAAACTACAACCCCCATATTTGGCACATGAAGTTCCGAGGTTTCAGTCCCCGAGAAGGATCCGATCTGATCCAGGATCTCAGGAGAATCTTTGAGCTATGCTATCAGTGGTTCAGGCCGGACCTGAACAGCAAGGAGAAGATCCTGGATCGGCTGGTGTTGGAGCAGTTCGCAATCTGCATGTCACCAGAGCTGCAGGCCTTAGTGAAGGAGAGCAAAGTGAAGAGCTGCAAAGACCTGGAAAAGATGCTGAGGGACGGAAAAGGCCACAATTGGTCCATAATCTACTCCCGAGGACAGGCTGACCTCCTTCGGGATTCCAGTGTTGGGTAGGCTGAAGCCCTAGAGGATAAGTGAGATCTTATAGATTTGTCCCAAGAGCATCTATCAAATGGCCTCAACAGAGGCCAGGCCAGCCAGGAGCTGCAGACCCTCTCAGAGACTGAAGAGCCATCCACCAGCCAGGTGAATGAAGAGGACATTTGGCTGGGAGTAACTCCTGAGAGGAAACAGCCAGACTCCCTGAGACCTGAGCAGAGTCTGGGGAATGACTCAGTGCCTGACTGGAAAGGAAGAAGCATCTGTATTTGTTGGTCAGGACCCTTATCTGACACTGGGTACTGCTGGTTCTCTGAGTAAAGGTTGTCGTGCTGTCCCAAGAAGACAATGCTGTGGATGCTGTACCATCATTCACCCATATTCTGGAAAGAGATTTAGTCTTGAACAGGGATCTTCAGAGTCTTCGTCATAGTTTCAACTCACCCACTTCCCAAGGAGTGTGGGCAATACAGAAGATGGGCTAGAGGCTGCTAATCCAGAGCCTGCTAACCCACTGCCTGTAGAACAAGTTAACATTCCTTCTGGCCAGGTTCAGTTTCAGTGTACTGAATGCAAGAAGAGGTTTCTTTACCGGTCTCACTTTGACCTCCACCAGAGGTCACACACAGGAGAGAGACCCTTCAAGTGCAACTTGTGCAACAAGGCCTTCTACAGTCCTCTGACCTGAGAGTACACCAGCGTGTCCACACCAGAGAGAAGCGTTATACCTGTGCAGTCTGCAGAAAGGAGTTCGCCCACAGATCCACCCTGCAGGGCCACAATCGGGTTCAAGTGAAGGAGAAGCCTTATGTGTGTAAGGATTGTGGGCAACGCTTCTGCCACAAGGGCAATCTCACTGTCCATTTCCGCATCCATTGCAGACTTGAGATCCTACATGTGTAAGAAGTGTAACGCGGCTTTCCGACAGCAGGGGATTTGGAAGGACACATGAAAACCCACTTGAGAAAGGCGTCTGCGTAATTCTGGATCCAGTTATTCCCCGCACACCCCCACGGAAAGACTGAGATTGAAGTCTTTTGCCGGAGAAATGGAGGCTGCGTTGCCCTTATTCTATGAGGTCTCATCCCTTCACAGTCATTGTATAGTGTTCATTGGTGGTCTGTTTCACTATGCCCCATAGGTTTTCATTTTTATTTTGGTAGGCTTAGAACATATATAATGAAAGTTAAATGTTTTAAAATTAAATTTTCATTTAAGTTCTTAAAAAAACTAAACAAGCAAAAGTCTACTCAGTACAGGGAGGGACTAATTAAATGAATGGTTACATAATCAAACACTGAAGGTGGCGGAGCTTTTGAAAATGAGTGAGGACAGAATTCTAGGAAGATGGAAGATTATATGCCTGGATTTTAAGACTCAAGGAAATGAGGCTAATGCCAGGACCTGGAAAACACCATCCATAGGCCCATTTCATCTCAGGAATGCTGTATTATACTCATACCAGGGAATGTACTATAACATTATTCCCCACAGTCACCCATAAACTAGGGATACAGGAGACAGTCATAGTAGATTTGCCGGCCTGAAGGAACACGCTTTCACTCTGGTAAAAAGCCAATCTTCTCTACCTACTACTATACATTCTTCCCAAGGTTGATCTTAAACCACCTCCCTGACCCAAACTGGATGCTGCTGTCTCAGCCATTGTCAACACATGTCTTTTTGCTGTATGTGTGTGTATATGTTGAGGCCAGAGGTCAGCATGGGGTGTTTCCTTAGTGACTCTCCGTCTTATTTCCTGTACACACGTGTGCATGTGTACGTGCACGTGCACACGCACGCACACACACACACACACACACACACACACACACACACAGCATTCCTGAGATGCTGGTTTGTATGAAGAATAAGTGTAGGGCAAAGCAGAACGTATCTTGAGAGGTAAGCGACAACATTCCGTTGTAACTGACAACGCATTGACATACTCTGGGTGCTTTGTTTTCCCTTCAGGTGTTTTGTTACGTCCAAAGGAAACATATAATAACTGTGAGCCTAAATAAACGTGTATTCAGTAGGTTGCCCTGGCCATGGTGTCTTAGCACAGTAATAGAAAAGTAACTAAAGCAGGTCTTTGAACTCATATATATGGACACACACACACACACACACACACACACTTATTCTTCATACAAACCAGCATGAAACAGCCCACATAACAGAATTTTCAAATACATGAGGTTTCTTATCCCTTTTGGTTTCCAAATGTGTTTTAAAAAAACTTTTCATGAAAGTCTGATGAAAATTACACATTTCCATCTTCTTATAAAAACCTCTAAAGTTAAAATAGAATTATAATGCTGAAAGTTTACATAAAGACTGGCTCTCAAATTTAGTCGTGCTGTTTAGATGTAAAACTTTTATCTTGTATTAAGTTTATCTAAGTCCTTATCTTTTTATCTTTGTGTCTAATTCGGTAGCTCTTATTTCTTTTAACTTCACCAGTGGAGTTACTTCCTGTATCTAGCAGGGTTACTTCCTTTATCTAGCACGGTAGCCTTTTTCATTTATTCTTTCTAATCTATCATGAGCTGGGTGCCCAGAAAAACAGGCTGGTAGAGAAATTCTGTCTAAAACACTAACTGGTTTCAGGTAAAATATGGAAAGAGACAGAATTATTTTACATGATTTTGCCAGTTTTCTGCATGTGGTGCTTGCCAATAGCCCACATGCTGCTCTTGTTTAGCACAACCCGAGTTCTATTCTCACTACTTCCTGTGAATATGACACGGTGTTAGTAGTTTTTATTTGTGTGTGTGTGTGTGTGTGTGTGTGTGTGTGTGTGTGTGTGTGTGTGCTTGCTCATGTGCATGTACACATGCATGCCATGGGACAAGAGGAGAACATACTGGAATTAAATTGATTTTCATCTTCTACCATATGATTTTTAGAGATCAAAGTCAGGTTATCAGGTTGCATAGCGCCTTTACCACGTGAGTCCCTCACTCCTGGATATGGCGTTAACAGCCTGTCAGCTCTCCCCTCTTCTGTGAACCTACTCTTCATCCTTCCCTTGTCCTTTCTTCTCTCTGCATCCTCTGCTGGTTCTTGTTTTCACTAATCCAAACTCCATGGCCTGGCTCCACATGCCACTTAGTAGAGTGAGCCATTTCCATCTCTCTTCCTTGATTCTTGGTTCTGTCCCCTCCACATACTTACAAACATTTCTTTATTCCTAACTTTTTCATAATATAATTGAAAAAAATTCTAAAATTATAATTAAGGGACTTGATTAAGATTCATATTTTCTGATTTCAGAGCTATGCAACAATCCTTGTAGGTGTTCCAGTAATGAATCTAGAGGGATTGTTTCAAGCATCTATTCCCTGGTGCCCAGCCCTCTCAAGCTCCCTTAAACACATAATTTGTCTTCATTCATGTGACTCAGACAGAACTATCTAGTGGGAGCAGAGATAGTAATAAGAAACTATGGCTATAATCTGAGAAGAAGGTGGTGATGCAAAGAAAACTTAGGGGATAAAAGAGTTCAGAGAGCTAGACAGTAGACCATGCCAGAGAAGAGACCACATAACACAATCACACTCACGAGAGCTGAATTTTCTGAGCACTTGCTCATTTCATCCCTATAGTGATTCCATGAAGCTAGAACTATAATTTCCATGTAAAAAATAAGCAGCAGGGCACACGTGCTCACCACACAAGCCTGACCAGCTGAGTTTGATTCCTAGAACCTGTAGTGGAAGAGAACAGTCCTGAAAACTGCTTGTGCCCTCCACATGTACCGTGTGGTGTGCAAATGCACATAGACGACAGGATAGTACAGTGTGGGAGCAAGGAAACAGAGAAAGGGCTCATCAGTTAAGAGTGTAAATTAAATCAGTTAAATGGGTGGAGTTCCCAGAACCTACAGGTTAACAACCACCTGTAACTCCACTTCCAGAGGAATCCTCATCTGGCCTCCTCAGTTACCAGATACATGCATGTAGTGCAAAAACAAACGTGTGCAGATAAAATACTTGTACACAAGAAATTAAAAATAAATAAATCACTAAAAAGTATTTTTTTAAAAAATTGAGACAGAGTCTCACTGTGTAACCTTGACTTGCCTGGAATTCATTATGTAGACCAGCCTAGCCTTGAACTCATAGAAGTTCACCTATCTCTGCCTCATGGATGCTAAGATTAATGGTGCTACCATGCCTGGAAAATACTCCAAAATTTTTAAATAAAAAACAAAAATAGCCGGGCAGTGGTGGCGCATGTCTTTAATTCTAGCACTTGAGAGGCAGAGGCAGGCAGATTTCTACATTCGAGGCCAACCTTGTCTACAGAGTGGGTTCCAGGACAGCCAGGGCTATACAGAGAAACCCTGTCTCAAAAAAACAAAAAACAAAAACAAAAAATAATACCAAAAAAAAGGTCAAATGTTTGGAAACTTAAAGAGGCTTACCCAAGAATATAAAACTGGTATTAGAAAGCTGGGCTTGTACACACCCTCAGCTATTACAAGGTAAGTAACACATTCACATCTCTGCTCCTAACAATAAAAAAATTCAACACCCAAAAGTCAACAAACGGATGTTGTAGCTCCCACTTCCAGCAGCCACAGGTACTTGATATCACCAAGGATATAGGAAGCTGCCACTTGATCACTAGGATGAAACCTAAACCGGGTTAATAGGGCAGGGGCACTTTAACGTTATGTTCCCCCCAACCACCACCAAACATTCTAAGCAAGTGCTCTTTTAACCTGATGAATTACAAAAGGAAGCTCCTGCATCTAAAAGCCTGCTTGAATTTAGTGGATGCACAGACAAACCTCTTGGGCAGGGCTCTTCAGCACCCAGTAAACTTAGGGCTTTCTGTGTGAAACTTTTCCAATATGCCTCTCTGAACCTGTGAATTCTACATTCTCTGCAACTTTACTTTCTCAGGAACGTGAGTCATATTGTAGCTGCTTATGGTTCATTTAAAATTGCAATGTTTTATTTTACAAATGAACAAACTAAGCCAGAGAGATAACGTGATATACTGATGCTCACATACAAGTTGGTAAAACAATGAAATACCAATATATCTTTCAGACATATATGCATTTCCTTATACACACCATTTTTCTTTACTAACTAAATATATGTTATTCCACATGTCAGCATCCACAATGTTCAAATACCAAGATCTCTTTAAAATAATAATGCAAGCTCCTTTGTCATGTTATTCTATTAACATGGAGTAGTCCTGACTCCTTTTAGGGATAAGATAGAACAGACAAAAATAAAAGTTAGTCCAATTTCAGGTAGAGAATATTTAAATATTATGATAAAGGTCTTACCACAGGCTGGCGCAGTCCGGGCCTCCCTCAACCTATGGGGGAACAGGGTCCTAGTCACATAGGCAGGAGATGGCTACATCAAGGTCAGTAAAATCAAACAGCCAGGTGCAAGACGGAGGAGCAGTGGTGTCCTTCTTCTTTGGCTAGGTTATCCTGGCAGCCCCAAGATAAACTCTCAGGGTCTGTCTGAGGCAAGTAGCTGAAGGTCATATTCTAGCATTCCTTGGCTGTAACATAAATAATTAGTGAAGGGAGCTCTACTAGTATGTAGCCTCTGTATAGTTAGTGCACTGCATGCATACTTGATGCTGTCGGAGGCCAGATGATATCATCTGTCCCTTTGTAAATGAAGTAATGGATAACTGTAAGCTATGAGCTCTATGTAGGTGCTGGGAACAGAACCCAGGTTCTCTACAAGAGGCACCAAAGTGCTCTCCTGAATCATCTCCTCAGCCTCAAACTATTTTATGTTCAATTACATTTATTTGTGTCCATGAGTGGTATATGCACATGAGTACAGATGCCCATGGAAGCCAGAAGAGGGCACTGGATCCCCTGAAGCTGGAGTTAACAGGTAGAAGTGACCCACCTGACACTGTGCTGGGAACCAAACTCCTATCTTCTAGAAGAGCAGCAAGTGCTCTTAACCTCTGAGCCACTTCTTCAGCCTATCTCTGATGTTTTAAAGAGTAGTATATATTGGTTTATATTGAACTTAAGCTCAAACCCAGCTTGAGACACAGAGTGAAGCCCTAACCCAAAACAAACAGAAGCTCATTTCATGGAAAGCAATTGCCAATTTCTCAAAAGTTGATCAAGCTTCCAAAAAATAAGAATAAGCTATGAGAGTGTTGTAATTTAATTTAGAAATAAGAAAGCTGTTGTCCCCAGAAATATAACTAAGCTTAAGGCCAGCCTGGACTATATAAGAAACTTTCTTAAAAAAGAAAAAAAAAAAAGGTTCTTCAGTTGTGGTAAATCTGGGTTGTTTCCAGGTTCTGGCTATTATAAATGAAGCTGCTATGAACATAGGTAAGCAAGTGTCCTTGCAGTATGCTGGAGCATCTTGTGAGTATATACCCAGCAATGGTATAGCTGCATCCTAAGGTAGAACTATTCTCAATTTTCTGAGAAACTTCCAATTGATTAGCAAAGTGGTTGTACAAGGTTGTACTTCGACCAGCAATGGATGAGTATTTCCCTTGTTCCACATCCTCACCAGCATGAGCTGATGCTTGAGCTTTGGTTCTTAGCCATTCTGACAGGCGTAACATGGACTCTCAGAGTCATTTGATTTGCATTTCCCTGATGACTAAGGATGTTGAACATTTCCCAGGTATTAGAGATTCCTAAGCAGAGAATTCTCTGTTTAGCTCTGTACCCCATTTTTAATTGAGTTACTTGGTTTGTTGTTTAATTTCTTAAGTTCTTCACATATTTGAATATTAGCCTTGTCAGATGCAGGATTGGTGAAGATCTTTTCCCATTGTGGAGGCTGTTGTTTTTTCCTGTTGATGGTGTACTTTCCCTTACAGATGTTTTTCAGCTTCATGAGGTCCCATTTATTAATTGTTGATCTTAATGCATGAGCTGTTGGTGTTGTGTTCAGGAAGTTGTCTCTTGTGATAATGTGTTCAAGGCAGCTCCCTGCTTTCTCTTATATCAGACTTAGAGTATCCAGCTTTATGTTGAGGTCTTTGATCTACTTGGACTTGAGTTTTGTGCAGAATGATAAATATGAATTTATTTGAATTCTTCTACATCCAGTTAGACCAGCAGCATTTGTTGAAGATGCTTTCTTTTTTCCATTGTATCATTTTGGCTTCTTTGTCAAAAACCAAGTATCCATAGGAGTGTGAGTTTACTTCTAGGTCTTTGATGCAATTCTATTGACTAACCTATCTGTTTTTATGCCAATAACATGAGATTTTTATTACTATTGTTCTGTAATACAGTTTTGAGACCTTTTATTGCACAGGATTGTTTTAGCTATTCTGGGTCTTTTGTTTCTCCATATTTGAGTTTTGTCCAGTTGAGTATTGTCCTTTCAAGGTTTGTAAAAATTGTGTTGGAATTTTGATGGGAATTGCATTGAATCTGTAGATTGCTTTTATTAAGATGGCCATTTTTTACTATGTTAATCTTACCAATCCATGAGAGATCTTTCCATCTTCTGATATCTTCTTCAATTTCCTTCTTTAGAGACTTGATGTTCTTGTAATAGAGGTCTTTCACTTGCTTGGTTAGAGTTACACCAAAATGTTTTAAATTATTTGTGGCTATTGTGAAAGGTATTTTTCCCCTAATTTCTTTCTCAGCTCATCTATCAGCTTTATAAAGAAGATCTCCTGATTTTTTGGTTGTTGTTGTTATTAATTTTGTATCAAGCTACTTTTGTTGAAAGTGTTTACCAACTATAGGAGTTCTCTGGTAGAAACTTTGAGGTCATTTATGAATACTATCATATCATCTACACATAGCTATACCTTTACTTCTTCCTTTCCAATTTGTATCCCTTTTATTTCATTTCATTGTCTTATTGCTCTAGGTAAAACTTCAAGTACTATATTGAATAGATATGGAGAGAGTGGACAGCCTTGTGTTATTCCTGATTTTAGTGTAATTTCTTTAAGTTTCTCTACTTTTAATTTGATGGTGGCTATTGGCTTGTTATATGGTGAGTTACACTGATGGATTTTCCTGTGTTGAACCATATGTGCATCCCTGGGATCATCATGGTAGATTATGTTTTTGATGTGTCCATGGATTCAGTTTGCAAGTATTTTATTGAATATTTTTGCATCAGTGTTCATGAGAGAAATTGGTCTGAAATTCTCTTTCTTTGCTGAGTCTTTGTGTGAGTTAGGTATCAGGGTGATTGTGACCTCATAGAATGAGTTTGGCAATGTTACTTCTGTTTCTTCTTCACCAAAACCATCTGGACCTGGCTTTCCTAATGACTGCTTCTATTTCCTTGGGGTTTTAGGTTTATTTAAATTATTCACCTTACCTTGATTTAACATTAGTAAGTGGTATCAAGAAAATCTTCCATTTCATTTAGATTTCCTAATTTTGTGGAATGAAGGTTGTTTGAAGTAAGACTTAATGATTATTTAGATTTTCTTGTTTTTTATTGTTACATTCCCTTTTCATTTCTGACTTTGTTAATTTGAATATTCTCTCTGCCTGTTAGACTCTGTTAGACTGGGTAAGGGTTTAGCTATCTCATTGATTTTCTCAACAACCAACTTCTAATTTTATTGCCTCTTTGTATTGTTCTCTTTGTTTTTACTTTATTGATTTCAGCCCTACGTTTGATTATTTCCTGCCATGCACTTCTCTTGGGTGTATTAGCTTCCTTTTGTTGTAGAGCTTTAGGTGTGTGTTTAAAGTTGCTAGTATAAGATCTCTCCAAGTTCTTTATGGAGGCACTTAGTGCTATGAACTTTCCTCTTAGCACTGCTTTCATTGTGTCCCATATGTTTAGATATATGGTGCCTTCATTTTCACTGAATTCTAGAAAGTCCTTGATTTCTTTCTAATCTCAGTGGCCATTGAGTAAAGAGTTGTTCAGCTTCCATGAATTTGTAAGCTGTCTGTTGTTCCTGTTGTTGAAGTCCACCTCTGGTGATCTATAAAATAGAGAGGGTTATTTCAATTTTCTTGTATCTATTAAGACTTGCTTTGTGGCCAAATATATATGGTCAGTTTTGGAAAAGGTTCCATGAGATGTTGAGAAAAAGGTATATTATTTTGTGTTTGGGTGAAATGTTCTGTAGATGTTTGTTAGGTCCATTTGATTCATAACCTCTGTTAATTTCATTATTTCTCTGTTTAGTTTTTGTCTTGACCTGTCCATTGGTGAAAGTGGGGTGTTGAAGTCTCCCACTAGGAATGTGTGGGGTTCTATTATGTATGATTTAAACATTAGCGATGTTTCTTTTACAAATGTGGGTGCCCTTGCATTTGGGGCATAGATATTCAGAATTGAGATGTCATCTTGGTGGCTTTTTGTAGCATATAGTTTTATCTACCCTGCATTATGTTCTAGGCATGCTGAACTTCCAGCCACCCATCCAGGAAAGTTTTGGATTTAAGGATGAAAGACATACACACACATTAGCTGTTTTTAAAATGCCTTGGCTACCTCAAAGGCTGGGCACTCCTAAACCTTCCCCTGCTACACAAGGCCCAATCTAAAAAGTGGTCAGTGGCCACTTCTCCAAAAACACACATGGCTGCTTTATTTCTTGCTGCTACTGCATCCCTTTCTTCTTCCTCCAGTCCTGGCGATTCTTTCTGTTCCCTACCCACAAAACTCTATGTGTCCCACCTAATAACCAGCCATTGGCTGCTGGCATTTTTATTGATAGAACAAAAACCAATTGGGAGCAAGGACCTTCAGTGTCTGAACTCACAAATTCAAAGAATCAGCACCAGTCTCCAACAGATTTTTTTTTCCTTTGATGAATACGAAGTTTCCTTCACTGTATCTTTTGATTAATCTTGGTTGAAAGTCTATTTCATTAGATATTAGAATGATCAGCTTGCTTCATGTGTTCATTTGCTTGGAAAACTTTTTTCCAGCCCTTCACTCTGAGGTAATATCTATCTTTGTTGCTAAGGTGTTACTTGTATGCATCAGAATGATGGATCCTGTTTTTGCATCCATTCTGTTAGCCTGTGTCTTCTTTATTGGGAATTGAGTCCATCAATATTGAGAGATCGTTAATTCCTGTTATTTTGATGGTGGTAGTGGCAGTGGGGTTGGGGTGGGGGGTGACATGCACATGCATGCACATGCGCACACACTTCCCTTTTTTTAGTTTTGTTGGTGTGAAATTGTTTCCTGTGTTTTCTTGGATATAGTTAACCCCACCTTGGGTTGGAGTTTTCCTTCTATTATATTCTGTAGGGGTGGGTTTTGGATAAATATTGTTTAAATTTAGTTTTGTCATGGAAGAGGATTTTCTTTTCTGGTCCAATCAGTTTGGTGTTCTGTAAGCTTCTTGTATGTTTATACACACCTTTTTGTGTAGGTTGGGGAAATTTTCTTCTGTGATTTTGTTAAAAATATTTTCTGAGCCTTGGAACTGAGAATTTTCTCCTTCTAGTCCTTTTATTCTTAGGTTTGGTCTTTTCATAGTATCCCAGATTTCTTGGATGTTTTGTGTCCGGAACATTTTAGATTTAACATTTTTTTTTAACCAATGTATCAGATTCTTCAGTCATATTTTCTATGCCTGAGAGTCTTCCTTTCATTTCTTGTATTCCGTTGGTGATGCTTGTGTCTGTAGTTCTTGTTCTTTTATATAGGTTGTCCATGTCTAGGATTCCTCAGTTCCTGCTTTCTTTATTGCTTACATTTCCATTTTCAGGTCTTGAACAGTTTTATTCATTTCTTTACTTGTTTGATTGTATTTTTCTGTATTTTTTTAAGGGATGTATTCATTTCTTCCTTAATGGCTTCTATCATCTTTATGAATTGGATTTAAAGTCATGTTCTTGTGCTTCAGCTGTGTTAGGCTATCTAGGGCTTGCTTCAGTAGGATAACTGAGCTCTGGTGGTGCCACAATGCCCTGGCTCTTATTGGTTGTGCTCTTATGGTGGCCTTTAGCCACCTGTTGTTCCTGGCAGCAGCAGGTCTGCCTGAATGAAGGTAGAGTTCTGGGCCAGAAAATGGGGTGCAGAGGACAGGATGGAGTACAGGAGACAGGGCTCAGATCGCTGCTGTTGGGTGTACCCTAAGGAAACCTAGCAGGCAAGGGCCCTCAGGAGGGTTCCTACCAGGTGCTGGCAGGCCTTGGGGAAGGCAGGCAGAGCTGTGAGCAAGAAAATGGAGCTCAGGGATTAGGGCACATCTTACTGCTGCTGGGTTTGCCCCAGAAGAGACCCAGAAGGCAGAGGATTGGTGGGCAGGGGATCTCATCTAGTTGTCCCTAGTGCCAGCATATCTCCAGGAATGCAAGCAAACCTGTGGACCAGAAAATGGGGCATGCAGGGGACAGGGCAAATGATGCTGGGATTGCCCCAGGGGGTAGGGGTGGGTTGGGCAGGTGGGGGGTTGGCAGCAAGCTGTCTCACCTGGTGGTTTCTGGTGGCAGCAGGCCTCCAAGAGTGCAGACAAGAGTTCTGAGCTAGAAAATGGGGTGAACAGGGGACAAGACATAGCTCACTGTTGCTGGGCTTGTGCCAAGGGCTAGTTTTTCTTTAATAACAGGGGCACAGGTGTGGGGAGCGGTGAAGCTGGAGAGACATTCGCCATGGCAAGATGGCGCCTACTTCTGCTGTCAACTC